>NC_141048.1:40900395-41315395 GCF_041138505.1 Cibotium barometz | reverse complement strand
CATTCGTTGTTGGGAGTCAAAATTTGATTCCGTCTTCACATACGAGTTCTTAGGATTGAATAGGAATTTTTCATTTAGACATAATTTTGAAATAATACTTTCTCTCCCTAGACCTATTTTCTCTCTCTAGAATTGAACTGCTCAAAAATTGGTATTTTATAGATATGAACTTGGAAGTACAAAGAGGTATCTTACACAGCATGGGGCCCTCTTTTAGGAAGGCTACGGCACAAAACCCTAATTCAGTTCCAAACACTTCTGGCTATTTTATATAAGGTTTGCATAATTCCATAGTACTCATTTGGGGCTACATTTAGAGCCATTCAAAAACACCCCGATCCAATATTTGTAGCTATCTCAAACTCCAAAAATTCACACCACCCGACAAAGTTGGCCCAATCTAAAATAGCACTTGTTTTTGGAAAAATGATAGCACATCCCTTGGGATTTTCAAAACAAGGCATATGAAATCCGATTCGGATATCATTTGAGGGGGCTATGCTACGATGGTGACTTTACTAAGAAAGTAAAATAGAGAACTATAGCCAACTTGGTGTGTATAAAGTCTTAGTATATTTGGAGAGTACTTACTAGTTGATTCATAAGACTCCTCATCTTGTTGACGTGAGCAGCAACAAGAGATCCTGTTCTCAATTGTAGCTCAAAGAAGGTAGCCTTCAAAGAAACCTTAGAGTTTTTAGAACTAGCTCCAAAGAGTATATCAAGTTTGGCCCATGCTTTAGAAGGTGATTCAAGATCAGAAATATGATAAAGGTAATCATCCCCAAGACTAAGAGTAATTATGGCATAAGCCTTTTCTTCTCTAGCACTCTCTTGAGGTGACTTCCCCCTAGTAAATTCTCCTTCATTGGATGCACTGGAAAGAAGTACCTTCATTGGTTTTAACCAATCCCCATAAGTTCTCTCTCATTAAGTGAAACTTGATTTTCATTTGCTAGTTGTGAAAACCTTGGCCATTGAACTTGTCTATAAGCATATGAGAGATCATGGCTATGAGGAAGGGTCTTAAGGTCTCTTTAACTCAAAGGGTAGTGTCTATCTTCGTTACAAGATAATTAGGAGTGGAAATGCAAGAAAGTGCACAAATATTTTGAAAAGCCCCAAAATTTTAAATTGTAGAAACTTTAATTAAATGATTTTACCATTCTCTTCCAAAAACCTTAAATTTGCTGATGATAAGGATGTGACTTTCCCTTGTAAAAGTCATTGTGTAAAGAAATAATTGAAGATTGAACGTCACCAACTCAGTGCAACGCTTGGAGAGCTTTGAGAACTTTGATGATGGCACAATAATTGCGATGCTTCAGCGCAAAATAATTGTGATGCTCACGATCGCTAGATTGTTGGAAAGGAGATCATAGACCATTGCCTTGACACCACATTAGAAAGCTTACAGATAGTTGCTGCACTGAACTTGTCTCATAGGTCAACTCGAGAAGATGGCGATCAAGAGATGGTGCTGGATGGAGGTAGGTGAGGACGAGCAGATGGCAGTAGAACGGCACGACAAGGAGCCTAATAAACTTGATGTCGAAGAGCAATAACAATGGAGAGCCAATCACCGAAGAGGTGACCCAAAGGGCGGCTAAAATCGAGGTTTAGCAAGAGGATTCATGAGCAGATTCTACTGTGACAGAGTAAGACGTGGGTGGAGTGCAGAGAGAGCCTAGATCTGATACCAATTGTGATTGCAAATCAGCAGTACCAGCTATAAGGTTGGAAGATGTCCATAGCTATGGATAAGAGAGAGAGAGAGAGAGAGAGAGAGAGAGAGAGAGAGAGTGAGAGTGAGATTGCACGACACAATGATTATAAGTTTGATTGAGATGATAATCCTTCACCACGTGCATTGCTTTTGTAGGCATAAAGCCTTATCTTTGACCCATTCACACATAATAGGGAAATGACACATGGCATGACCTATGACATCATTGCTTACTACATACACACATAATATCTAGCCTTTAGAAGCTGTTCACACACATAACACATACTTGTACATAAGCAAGACCTTGATCCCAAACAACACATTAGGTTACTTGTAACGAAGTCTTTTTTATGCTTTATTCAATCCTTCAAAATCTATTATGTGTATGTTCTCTTGCACTTCATTATTTTTCCCATGTTGTTTTCAAATATAGAGTACATCTTCTCAATCTTGCAACAACTATCTTACACATCAGTTTAACTAGGTTTAGGGGTTACTACAAATGCTATTAGCAAGCATGTTTGTGTGTGTATAAAGCATACAGCCTAAAAAGACTGTGAATGTAAAGCACACAGTTAGTGTGCTATAAAGCACATGTATACTAGAATCCATGCAACAACTTGAATGGAATAAATCTATTGGATAAATGTTTGAATAAGATGACAAGGTACTCCTCTCAACCTGATTGCTTTTACCGCCATATGCACAAGCATATTCTCTAGAACTTGGTTGACTTTGAGTCAATCTGACTATCAAAATTCGGATGATCGGCCATATACTCAAAGTAATATCCAAATTTTGAAGATTTTCCTTCAAAAGTGACTATCAAAGCTTCTGTCTCTATCCAACACTATATCTATAGGTGGGCAAGCCATATAGTTTGTAGAGGTGTTTGATAAAGAGCCCAGTGAGCTCAGATGTTTTCACATCTTTTTAGTTCGAAGAAACTAAAAAGATGATCGGCCATATACTCAAAGTAATATCCAAATTTTGAAGATTTTCCTTCAAAAGTGACTATTAAAGCTTCTGTCTCTATCCAACACTATATCTATAGGTGGGCAGGCCATATAGTTTGTAGAGATGTTTGATAAAGAGCCCAGTGAGCTCAGATGTTTTCACATCTTTTTAGTTCGAAAAAACTATGTCAACCTATTTACTCTTTCCTTCAAGAAGAGTTTTTGTCCATAAAAAAGGGTTTAGAAAGTTGTAAACAAGTGTCTCTGTGTAGACCATATGGTCATCCGCACGTGTAACTTCCTTAATAACTATGATAAGGAAAGGAAGACACACAACACATATTTTCCTTAAGTACTATGACCAAGGAAACATGCAACACTTGTGTTTCATTTGGAACACCAAACCATAGTTGCCACTTGTAACTATGAAACTTTGAAAGATGTCAATAAAACACAAATTTCTACTAAGGCATCGAATAACATCATGCCTTTAGTATACACGCCAAAAGTTCTCAAATCCTCAAGAACTTCATAATGAATGTGTATCAACATTTAAGGAATTCCTTTGCATGTTCTACAACAGATCAAAGGTGTTTTTATCTTGTGGATAGAAACCACATGAACTTTAATTCAATAAATTTGCATAACTGTTACAAATCTAACAAATTGTTCTATAATGTGGTAAAATTTAATTGACCTTACACATAGTCTAGGGGAAGATACACTTTCTCCTCTCCAAAAGTTCTTGCGTTCATCCAGAATAACAATTTACACATCTTGCAACAAATACGATTTCCACATAGATAACGTCTATGCAATCTATTATGTCTACGTACTACTAGACAATTAGAAAAAACATGCAAGCCATGAGAGTTTTGCAACCCCCCAAGCCCACGACCAACCACTTTAGGCACTACAACCATGTGACTCAATAGCTAGGTATGTCTCTACAAACATGTCTTGGGTTACCATAATGACATCTAAATGTTAATAGCACTGTCCAAACACACCTCTATAAGAGTAAGCTCACTCGACACCTCTGCTAAGTCAAATATTAGACAAACCAGTGGTAAATCATTCTGAACTATAGAAAACAATCCATAAACCATTTTTAACCACAAATAATGGTTTACTACAAAGTAAGAATTGAGAACCGGTTTGTATTTACATATACTATGATATGTGGGTTAGGCATGCCTCTAACACACCTTACATTGATAGACAAAGCAAATGAATCTCTGTACTTCGTGATTGGTATGACATGAACATCACACATCCAATTTGCATTTAGCACTAATATGAGTCTAACGTTAAATTTTTTTTTTTGGTTCCCTCCTCATTACTGTGGCAATGCACCACCTACCCGTAGGTATACTACCCCAATTGTAACCAACAAAAAATAACGGGTCCTTGTACGCACTTCATAAACATATTACAAAACACAAATGTGCATAGTTTTTATTTTTCCTGGTGAAGTAAGGAGGAACAACGTCCACTTTACCCTATCTATCAAAACACCATCTCTCTATCTATCTCTCTCTCTCTCTCAATTTGGTTGAGTAACTCCATACATTTCTATTAGTAACTCCGTACTCATGGATATACTCTCATGCGTCAAAATATCCAAAAGAGCCATCTCTTACAAGATGGTTGACCCACTTACTACAAAGTGCTCATCTCAATTGGAGTAAAACCTTTGACACTACATCACAAGTCAAAGGCATTCTAGCACCCAATCCTTGTTGATCCAATAACATCTAATCAACAACTATGTCAATCTACGATTTAGTATCTAGTTATGAGTCCTTCTAGGCCATGATAGTAGCTGTAGACTTAACTTTTAGTGTGAATAAAAAATAGCAAAGTCCTTCAAGAACTTACCCCAAATATTTTGTGGATCCAGCTTCCATGCCTGATCATAGTGTTAAAACACTCACGCCTACCCAAAATACACACTGAACACTCTTGGCAACTTGGCCATGAAAATTGACAAGATATCTAGAATATCAAGCACGTAAGGTTTGTGACTTTCAATAAAATTTGATCTCATTTGAAGTCAACGCCTAATATCGGTTAAAATATACTATCACTTTTTCCCTTGGTAAGTTTTATCACCCCCATTTGACACAAGGTCAAGTGGGCCGCCTGAAGGGTCCACCCTTGAGCACTCTATCTTAGTACATAATTTAATAGATTTGTTTGATCACTTCGAAATAGCGCTCACTCTTCTTCTCATAGAAACCTCGACTAATCTCTCTGGATTAGCACACCTTTCTAATAAGGGAGGCGATGATTGTTGGAAAGTGTGCACACATACAACAATATCATGCCTGAGTATAACAAATGATCAAGATAACTATGCTAAGCACTCCATGCTAGCATCAAGATCAAGATCTACATAGTGTAACCACTTTGGATTATCACCAAATCTACTATGGTTTGTCGTTAATCTCTCTAGATCAGCTCCAAACCTGGAGTTTTTTTTGAACCATCATGTTCAACCTTAAAACTCTAATATCCATGTGAAGAGATGCATCTGATCACTTCAGATCAGCATCCTACTTGACATAGTAGATAATCACCATGGTTAATCAAATAACATAGATTGTGCAGACATAATCTATGTAGTGACTACGCACCACAAGATCAAAATCTAAGAAAGTTCATTTCTAGTGTTTTCCTTGGTGTCCTATACCACAAAGGTCACAAGAGTTTGAATAGAGCATTTGACGTCCCACACCATCAAATGATCACACTAACTACCATGACACAAAAATTTAATCTTCCTACTTTCAATTAAATGATTTCACATCCTTAAAAACCAAGAGTGATGCAAAATATCACCAGATAAAGTATAAAGAACAACTTATTTTATATGTTGAGGAGATTCAAAATAACACCAGAATTCTACAACACTTGCTATGAAGTATGCATGTAGAATTAATTTGATAAATCTTGGGCCACTTGTAACCCCAACCACTTGGATTTCAAATTTTAAATTTCAAATTTTATGGTGTTACAAGGCAAAAATGAGGAAAATCACAGCTAATAATTCCCCAAATAGCATACCATGTCATATATTCTCCCAATTTATGGATCGATGGAATATACCCATATTTCGCATAACTAGAGTAACTACGTACTCAAAATTAAATGTGGTGAACAACAAACAAGAATCCTTCATAGAAAGGTTTTACCTACTCAAAGCCCACTAATTCCAAGCTCAGGATAAACTGGCTGACTTTGAGCATGGGATTAACGAATCCCATTAAAAGGTTAGTAAAAAAGCTTTCCGCCTTTCTCTTTCCATAAATGGGGCCAGGAACCGCCGACCCACAAATCTTTGTAACCAAAGATTCTTAAAAAAAAAATACTGGCGTGTTAGAATTCACACAAAAAGGGCATGTGTCACTACGGACCATGCATGAGGGCTTCTATCTCTATAGATTGAGTAAAAAACACTCCGCTTGTTAAACAACACAAATAACAAAACACTATGGTTGTTAGATGCCTAAAGATGATTTTTGTTGTCTATGATACAAAAATAGGGCTTACTGTGCTCCTGGTCATACTACAGTAAATCAATGCATGTTGTAAGAACGTCTAAATTCTTTTACGACAAACTAGTCAAAACAAAACACATTGGAGACATGGTATCCCTCCATAAAAATAATCTCCAAAGAAGGATGGTCAAACGACCATAATTTAGTGTGGCCAAAAGGGTATAGCTCCTCAGCCCAACAAATCAAAACCAACAAACAAGCTATGTTAACACACATGGATATCAAATTCCGCTAACTGGGTTGATGGAGTAAGACATGGGTGGAGTGCAGAGAGAGCCTAGATCTGACACAAATAACAAAACACTATGGTTGTTAGATGCCTAAAGATGATTTTTGTTGTCTATGATACAAAAATAGGGCTTACTGTGCTCCTGGTCATACTACAGTAAATCAATGCATGTTGTAAGAACGTCTAAATTCTTTTACGACAAACTAGTCAAAACAAAACACATTGGAGACATGGTATCCCTCCATAAAAATAATCTCCAAAGAAGGATGGTCAAACGACCATAATTTAGTGTGGCCAAAAGGGTATAGCTCCTCAGCCCAACAAATCAAAACCAACAAACAAGCTATGTTAACACACATGGATATCAAATTCCGCTAACTGGGTTGATGGAGTAAGACATGGGTGGAGTGCAGAGAGAGCCTAGATCTGATACCAATTGTGATTGCAAATCAGCAGTACCAGCTATGAAGGTTGGAAGATGTCCATAGCTATGGATAAGAGAGAGAGAGAGAGAGAGAGAGAGAGAGAGAGAGAGAGAGAGAGAGAGAGAGAGAGAGAGAGAGAGAGAGAGAGAGAGAGAGAGAGAGAGAGAGAGAGAGAGAGATTGCATGACACAATGATTATAGATTTGATTGAGATGATAATCCTTCACCACGTGCATTGCTTTTGTAGGCATAAAGCCTTATCTTTGACCCATTCACACATAATAGGGAAATGACACATGTCATGACCTATGACATCACTGCTTACTACATACACACCTAATATCTAGCCTTTAGAAGCTGTTCACACACATAACACATACTTGTACATAAGCAAGACCTCGATCCCAAACAACACATTAGGTTACTTGTAACGAAGTCGTTTTTATGCTTTATTCAATCCTTTAAAATCTATTATGTGTCTGTTCTCTTGCACTTCATTATTTTTCCCATGTTGTTTTCAAATATAGAGTACATCTTCTCAGTATTGCAACAACTATCTTACACATTAGTTTAACTAGGTTTAGGGGTTACTACAAATGCTATTAGCAAGCATGTTTGTGTGTGTATAAAGCATACAGCCTAAAAAGACTCTGAATGTAAAGCACACAGTTAGTGTGCTATAAAGCACATGTATACTAGAATCCATGCAACAACTTGAATGGAATAAATCTACTGGATAAATGTTTGAATAAGATGACAAGGTACTCCTCTCAACCTGATTGCTTTTATCGCCATATGCACAAGCATATTCTCTAGAACTTGGTTGACTTTTTCAATCTGACTATCAAAATTCGGATGATCGGCCATATACTCAAAGTAATATCCAAATTTTAAAGATTTTCCTTCAAAAGTGACTATCAAAGCTTCTGTCTCTATCCAACACTATGTCTATAGGTGGGCAGGCCATATAGTTTGTAGAGATGTTTGATAAAGAGCCCAGTGAGCTCAGATGTTTTCACATCTTTTTAGTTCGAAGAAACTTTGTCAACCTATTTACTCTTTCCTTCAAGAAGAGTTTTTGTCCATAAAAAAGGGTTTAGAAAGTTGTAAACAAGTGTCTCTGTGTAGACCATATGGTCATCCGCACGTGTAACTTCCTTAATAACTATGATAAGGAAAGGAAGACACACAACACATATTTTCCTTAAGTACTATGACCAAGGAAACATGCAACACTTGTGTTTCATTTGGAACACCAAACCATAGTTGCCACTTGTAACTATGAAACTTTGAAAGATGTCAATAAAACACAAATTTCTACTAAGGCATCGAATAACATCATGCCTTTAGTATACACGCCAAAAGTTCTCAAATCCTCAAGAACTTCATAATGAATGTGTATCAACATTTAAGGAATTCCTTTGCATGTTCTACAACATCAAAGGTGTTTTTATCTTGTGGATAGAAACCACATGAACTTTAATTCAACAAATTTGCATAACTATTACAAATCCAACAAATTGTTCTATAATGTGGTAAAATTTAATTGACCTTACACATAGTCTAGGGGAAGATACACTTTCCCCTCTCCAAAAGTTCTTGCGTTCATCCAGAATAACAATTTACACATCTTGCAACAAATACGATTTCCACATAGATAACGTCTATGCAATCTATTATGTCTACGTACTACTAGACAATTAGAAAAAACATGCAAGCCATGAGAGTTTTGCAACCTTCCAAGCCCACGACCAACCACTTTAGGCACTACAACCATGTGACTCAATAGCTAGGTATGTCTCTACAAACATGTCTTGGGTTACCATAATGACATCTAAATGTTAATAGCACTGTCCAAACACACCTCTATAAGAGTAAGCTCACTCGACACCTCTGCTAAGTCAAATATTAGACAAACCAGTGGTGGTAAATCATTCTGAACTATAGAAAACAATCCATAAACCATTTTTAACCACAAATAATGGTTTACTACAAAGTAAGAATTGAGAACCGGTTTGTATTTACATATACTATGATATGTGGGTTAGGCATGCCTCTAACACACCTTACATTGATAGACAAAGCAAATGAATCTCTGTACTTCGTGATTGGTATGACATGAACATCACACATCCAATTTGCATTTAGCACTAATATGAGTCTAACGTTAAATTTTTTTTTTGGGTTCCCTCCTCATTACAGTGGCAATGCACCACCTACCCGTAGGTATACTACCCCATTTGTAACCAACAAAAAATAACGGGTCCTTGTATGCACTTCATAAACATATTACAAAACACAAATGTGCATAGTTTTTATTTTTCCTGGTGAAGTAAGGAGGAACAATGTCCACTTTACCCTATCTATCAAAACACCATCTCTCTATCTCTCTCTCTCTCTCTCTCTCTCTCTCTCTCTCTCAATTTGGTTGAGTAACTCCATACATTTCTATTAGTAACTCCGTACTCATGGATATACTCTCATGCGTCAAAATATCCAAAAGAGCCATCTCTTACAAAGTGCTCATCTGAATTGGAGTAAAACCTTTGACACTACATCACAAGTCAAAGGCATTCTAGCACCCAATCCTTGTTGATCCAATAACATCTAATCAACAACTATGTCAATCTACGATTTAGTATCTCGCTATGAGTCCTTCTAGGCCATGATAGTAGCCGTAGACTTAACTTTTAGTGTGAATAAAAAATAGCAAAGTCCTTCAAGAACTTACCCCAAATATTTTGTGGATCCAGCTTCCATGCCTGATCATAGTGTCAAAACACTCACGCCTACCCAAAATACACACTGAACACTATTGGCAGCTTGGCCATGAAAATTGACAAGATATCTAGAATATCAAGCACGTAAGGTTTGTGACTTTCAATAAAATTCACCCCCATTTGACACAAGGTCAAGTGGGCCACCTGAAGGGTCCACCCTTGAGCACTCTATCTTAGAACATAATTTAATAGATTTGTTTGATCACTTCGAAATAGCGCTCACTCTTCTTCTCATAGAAACCTCGACTAATCTCTCTGGATTAGCACACCTTTCTAATAAGGGAGGCGATGATTGTTGGAAAATGTGCACACATACAACAGTTGATTCTAGTGTTTGATCCACCATAGCTCATCATTTTGCTCAAATTTCAACATGGTATCAGAGCCATGCCTAGAATCAATTAGATTTATGAGCCCATTAGTTAATTAATTAGGATTAGTAGCAAAAAATCAAATTTTTAGTGAGTTTTCACTTCTCCCCTTCACCCCCAGCCAGTGGAGGATCTCTAGCACCTTGCACACAAAGAATTGGGGCATAAGCTTCTAACACAAGCTAGCTAACCCATAGGAGCTCCAGCCCATCGAATCAAAAGCGCAAACCGCCCATGGAAGCTCCCGATTTTGGCTGATTAAAAAGCTACGTTTTTCTGAGATGATTTGGTGATTTCTACTTCCACAGATCAAAGGTCTCTAATTCCTCTTAGCCCAAGGGGTAACCAAGCATGCTCTACAAGCTGGTGAAGACAAAATTGAGTTTCATCAAGTCTACATTGAGATCCAAGCTCTTCATCAAATCTGCAGGTGACTTTGGTAAAACAGAGATTAAGCTTTCAATATTTGGTCAAATCTTGTGTTTCTTGGCTTAATCCTCTACTAGACTCATTGCTATTGATGCCTTTGAAAGCATTTGAGCTCATTTGAAGTGGAAGACACCAGATCTGGGCTCCCCGCATACTCTGTTTTTTGCACACAAATCAAAGCATTAATTTGCTAATCAGTGATTAATCAGTGCTAATCACTCTACTTTGGTACAATTGAGGGTTCAAATTAACCCCATTATACAGATCCCTATAACTTCAGATTTCAAATCGGAGTTGGTTTGATACTCCAACCATCCCGTACAAATTGGTTACCTTCGATTTAATGTAATTTCTGGGAAAATTGTGCTAATAAATTTGTGAAAATCATCATTTTGCATTTAACCTTTGGTTAATGCCTGTAAATCTCACTCAAATTCAAGATTATTCATAGCCAGAGTTGCATTTGGAATGTGCATGAAAATGAATACTATACGCATTATGTATTGGGCACATTGCATCAGTGTAAAAATGGGAACAGACACTGCCCTTGTCCAGAATAAGGCAAGAGGTAAGACCTCCCGCATAAATTTGGGTTTGCATTGCATAATGATACAAGATAAACATAAAAAACCCAAAGGAACTGTCAGCAAAACATTGAAACATGTTGCTCACATGGAGCAAAATGACCTGACGGACGAGCTCATGGCCCCAGCTATGAAAGAAGAAGAATATCTCTTCCCAAGAAGAGGATCCACACCGAGAAGAAGATCTAAAGGAAGACATGGACATGAGAAGAGAAGCTGCTACTACAAGAAGAGAAGCTGCCCCAAGAAGACTGAAAGAAGAGACGGACGCGTGGAGAGATGCTGCCACGAGAAGAAGACTGAAGACAAGAGAAGATGTGAGGCTCCAAAGAGTGAGGAGCCATGTGAAAATCTCTGAGAGAGAGAGAGAGAGAGAACCCACAACCCAATGTAACCTGCCCCAATAAAGTAAAACCACCTCTGAGCCACCGATGATGTAGGCCAACAAGTGGTAGATGTATGTGTGAGCACTTTAGTCAAGGTCGCGGGCACTTATAGTAGCCTTGGACACATAGAGAGAGAGAGTGTAGGACTATGGAGTTTAGGGACTTGAGGCACTGGTCACGGGCTATCAAGTAAGAGGGAAACTTGATACAGGGTCCAGGTGTGCTAGGATTATTCACTTGAGGGGAGGTGTTGAAATATACAAGTGAATAGGGTGTGTGTGGGAACAAGCTCTTGGATAGAGGCTGTAAAAGAGGAGATGTAATTGTGAAAGAACCTGTGAAAAGGTGAGAAGAATCTACTGGGAGAGAATAATGGGTAGCATGAGGGAATTTAGGAGTGTGGAGTTATTCTGGGAGATATTCAGGGAAAAGAGAAGAGGTGGAGAGAATCAGGCAAGAGGTGAAGATATTCTGGGAGTGAATCATGGAGAAATCAATGGGATTTGATGCTTGATGTACACTCTATAATTTGAGGCATAGCCCTAATGAGAATTTGCTGGTTTTTGAGTATCCATGCTTACATTAATCTATGTGCTAATTATTCACTAATTACATCTTAATCACTTGCTAATCACTTTGTTAATTATGTTGATTCTAGTGTTTGATCCACCATAGCTCATCATTTTGCTCAAATTTCAACAAGGATGACAAAATAGAGCACTTTTCTTTTTGAATAGTTCAAACTAAGATTTCAACCATTTTTTAAGCTCCTAAACAGGCTTTAAATCACAATTTTTGAGAATCTTCCCAAGGACATGTCTTTTAGATAATTTAAAGGACTTTAACTTTCATTATCTGAATTTTCCCTAGTTCTTGATGGTTCGGATGATATGGCTCTTCAAAAGTGTCCTTTTTTATTGCATTACCACCCAAAACAATAAGTCATCAAAATTACACCTCTTAGGAAAGAGACAAAAACACCTCATTCTGGCAAAATATTGTGACTTGGAGGAGGGGGTGGTGATGGTTTGGGTGGCAGTGTGTGGTTGGGTTGAGCCAGAAAGATTTAAAAACCAAAAATATAAAATTTTCCATAACCTTGAGGCATTTACAACAAAATCTCAATCCCAAAATTAGCTTAATTTGCAATAATACATATTTCCAATGTCATTGCCATGACCTTTGTCTCAATCCAAATCAAATGTGATGTTAAAGAAGACGATGTTGGAGAAGAGCTTTACGCTTACTGATATATCCAAGCCAAGCCTTCTCACTCCCTTACCAAAGTTTAGAATCTGATGGCAAGGGTTGAGGCCAAGTCTTCACACCAATGTACCTATAATCCCCTTTCGTACCACTTTACCAAGGTAGTCATGGCACAAAAGATTCAAGACATGCTCCCCTTTGGCCTCTTCACCATTTCCAAACATACCCTCTCAACATACTAGATTCTACATGTATTTTGGAATTAAGATTTGAATATAACCACGAGCTTACAATCAAGTATGTAAGAGCTCACTTACAACATAGAGATTTATAATTGTATACCAACACTCTCCATCTCACTATAAGATTTCAATGCCAATGGTGAGGCTTGTAAGGGTGACTCCAAATGGTAGTGTTTGCCAATGTACAACTTCAAGCACTTTCCTTGCACACTCCTCAATGCTATAGCTAATCCCTCAAAGCTAATTATACAGGCTATGCACAATTCCATGAAGAACTCATGTCCTTGATCAAATGAATGAAAGAGATTATGCATTAATGTTCATTAAGCTTAATTAGGGTTGCAAAATTTGATAAAAATGAAGAAAGTAAACCCTACATTTGAAGAGATGTCCCAAATATACAAGAGGGAACGCATATGTTTAAACAATCAAGATTTTGGCTTACTGGACCATTAATGCTACTGAGCCAAGTTTATGATGAAGAAAAAAATGATTAATGACCATAATAATTCCCAAATCTTTATTAATTGCTTTGAAATTTCTCAAGAGATGCCACATCTACCTCAAAATAGAGGATATGATCACAATGCTCAAGGAACATTAGTATAGTTAATCCAAGATTAGGATAATGAGAAAGCTTATCTTCATGCAAAACTCCCATTCTTAATGCAAGAGATGATAATTTATTACCAAACACAATGAAATCGATGTATGGAAGCATCAATTAGGACAAACTATGGAGAAGAATTTCACTATGCAATCAATACATCATGAAACCCTAGCAAAAATGGCACCCAATCAAGCAGTCCCATGAAAAGAAATGCAACTATTTTTTGTGACAATGAGGCTCATATTATGCTTAACATTCAATAGAAGAGCATAACAAGTAAAAAGGCTTAACATAGTGCTTAGGGATTAAAAGGAGTGGAAACACAGCTATTTTTTGTGACAATGAGGTTCATATTATGCTTAACATGCAATAGAAGTGCATAACAAGTAAAAAGACTTGACATAGTGCTTAGGGATTAAAAGGAGCACCAACGAAGAAGGCAGCAAGTGCAAATCATGAATGTCATTTTGTAACAAAGCATGTCGTTTCTCCTAATAATGGTTGCCAGTCTGCCTCCCAAAGTCTCTTCAAGCTCTCATGGTGCTGAATAGTTGTTCCCAAGCCTCCATTTTCAAAAACACGAAGGGAAAGTTTGGGAAAGAACAAGTTGCACACCAAAATTTTGGCCACACCATGTCTGACTGTCAAAAATTGGTCCAACTTGCTCCAAAATGAGACCAAATCATGTCCTAATGCCATGGCCACCACTCAAGATCACCATTTTCACGATCCTTAGCACCGAACTTGAAGTATTTTCCATGCTTACATCAAATATCTTAAGAAAATGTTGGAGAAGATCAAGAAACCCAACAAAATCAAGAAGATCAAGAAACTCAAGAATCGCACATTAACACCATATTAGATAATTTGGGAAAAATCCCATTCCCATTTGAAAAATGGGAGCATGGTGAACTTGTCCAAAAGTTTGTCAAAACCCCCTCATGTGACATATCATCAGAAAGATCTTGAAGAGTAGAATCTAAATCTATGATCTCCGACAAATTTGGAGTTAGTATGTTTAAGATATGTCCAAAACTATATGGAGTAATTGATTCCCAAAATGTGAGATTTTTCCCAAATTACCTAATATTGACTTCATTTTTTTTATTTTCTTTTGCAAAAAGTGAATGAAAGGAAGAAGAAGATAGATCAAGAGCTAGGCTCTAATACCAATTTAAGAAATATATTAGGGTTAGGGTAAAAGATGCACTCAAGTGGAGAACCACGCATATGCAATCAACAGGAGTACCACACATATGCACTCAATGGGAGTACCACCATAGCTAAGAGATTTGGCTCAACAGTTGTATTAATGTTTGTAAAAAGGTAAATGTCCATCTCCCCTAATTCCCTTATATAGGTTTAAGATGTGTTCACATGGCCGTATGGTCCATTATTTATTTACATGTCTAGGTGCCCATGGCTAATTGCCCAATTAATATGTTCCCCTTCATATAGGTTGGAAGGTGGATTGGAGAAAGGGATAGTGTACAATCCTTTAGTGGTAATTCATTTTACGCAGTCAGCAAATGGAGTAAGAATGCATGGTCCTTTAGTAGTAATTAGTTCTAAGCATTTAGCAAAGAGAGTAATGGAAAATTTGTGGGTGCTAGTCCCGTGTGTGTGGAATTAAATTTTGTTAATTTCTTCCTTAGAGTTTCATCATATAAACAGTGTTGTCACATTAAATTTAACGAACAAGCTCCACAACTATAATTTTACATGAAATAGTGAAAGCGGTGTTCAAATACTTGTTCTTGAGGGCTTCATTCCATTATACGAGTTTTAAAAATTTGTCAGACATTTGATAATTTAAAATTTTTTCCTTGCAAAAGCGATTAGAGGAGCGGGCATGTTGCAAGCTCAACAACACGTGTGAGTGAATAAACATTTCAAATGATATGTAAACACCATGGTGACAAAAGTATACTTATGATAATGCCTTTGTGCTTATAAAATGAAAGAAAAAAATAATCTTGATTTTTATAGCTCTTGATGAAATGTAACTATTTTTCCATTTTCTTGTAACCAAATGCATACAATGCAAATAAGTTTAAACCTTTATTTTAAAAAAGAGCTTGAAAACTTTTAAATACTTAATGTAAGTGGAAAACTAGAATTGGGTAAGTAGTGATGGGGATCATGAAGGAAGACAATTTATTGCATGTTAATTTTTGCAAAGGTACATTAATGAAATATTAGAGTATTCATTCCCGTTGGATAAGCCTTCACGCTTTACACCAGGAAGGCACGTGTTAATTTTACGAGAATCCAATCGAAGAGAAAGAGAACCCAAATTTGTTTAATGATTAATCATATTAATGCTTCATTAACATAAATTAGGGTTCTTTGGTGGATTACATATATTAATATTTGATTAAAATAAATTAAGCATACTAAAACTTGATCAACACAAATTAATCAAATTAATGCTTGGTAAAAAAAAGTTAAGTACATTAATGATAACACAAATTAGGACTCTTTGGTGGATTTCTAGGGTCTCAAAAAACCTAAATCAGAGAGAAATAGGAAAAGAACCGAAATAGAAAGAGAGAGATAGAGAAGAATCTATGTTTAGTAAATTAACAAAGTGGTTAGCAAGTGATTAAGACGTAATTAGTGAATAATTAGCACATAGATTAATGTAGGCATGGATACTCAAAAATCAGCAAATTCTCATTAGGGCTATGCCTCAATTTATAGAGTTTACATCAAGCATCAAATCCCATTGATTTCTCCATGATTCACTCCCAGAATATCTTCACCTCTTGCCTGATTCTCTCCACCTCTTCTCTTTTCCCTGAATATCTCCCAGAATAACTCCACACTCCTAAATTCCCTCATGCTACCCATTATTCTCTCCCAGTAGATTCTTCTCACCTTTTCACAGGTTCTTTCACAATTACATCTCCTCTTTTATCCTCTATCCAAGAGCTTGTTCCCACACACACCCTATTCACTTGTATATTTCAACAATCCTTTATCTCAAAGGTTATGAAGAATTTAGCTTGGGTTATGTAGACATTTTCAAAGAACTTTTTGTAATCTAAAAGTTATGTGTTTTAATCAAAATCAAATTTTAAGTACATTAAAAGATAACGGTCTCATAAATCACCCTTTTATAAAGTTTTCTCCTTTGGGAGAAAAAACTAAGTAAATTTATATTCTAGAATACCAAGTGGATTCCAGAATGCCAAAATCCATATTCTAGAATACCAACTAAATTTAAGAGCACCAAAATTGATATTTCACTATACCAATTAGATTTGAGAATCTTAAAGTTGGTATTCTAGAATCACCTAACCATGGGAGGGGGAGTGTTTTATGCAAGTTTGCGAGCTCGGGGGGGTCACTATATGTAAATCCTCTATATCACGTGCGTTCAAGGCCTATTTAAAAAGTCCCTTATCTGTGAATTTTTAAGTGAATATAATGTATCCTTTCCTATTCAAATCTGTAATTTTTTTAATAAATACAATAAATAAATCCCCTCTGTAAATATATTTCTGTAAGTTTTAAACATTTAAAATATCCTTCTATTGAACCCACGTGATACTTACATATTTATACGAGTGACCCCCCCGAGTTTGCGAGCACAAACACGTATGTAGGTAGGAGGGTGAGAATTGGGGAGGAGGGGGGAGGGGAAGCCACGTTTGGTAGTAGGTAGGTGTGCAAGCATAAACATGCATGTAGGTAGGAGGGCAAGCAACATCGCCGGGGAGGAGGGGGGAGAGTGCAATGGCCTGTGCTCAACAAGGGGGCGAGCGGGCATGAATGGGCAGGTGGTAGGTGGAAACTAGGCACAACATGAGTGGTTATAGCATGACCAATGGATGAGGGGAGAGGAGTGCGAGTCTACTAAGCACAGGGCCACCCCTCGTCAAGGGTGGCACTGGCACAAAGGGAGTGCGCAAGTGGACACGTGAATAGGTGAGAGGACACATGCACGTGCCTGAGTGGATAGGTGTGTCCACGATGAACACACATGTGCAAGCAGGTGGTGTTCCTAGTGAGATGGGTGATTAAGTGGATGGGCATGGAAGGGAGCCATCATAGGTATGTAAGTGGACACACAAATAAACAAAGATGTCATGGATAACTACAAATTAGTATTCTAGAATACAAAAGGAGAAAGCACATGAAGCATGAGTGTATTCTAGAATACAAAGGAACCACAAGGTTGATTCCAAAACATACTATAAAGTGAAGAAACGTGACTAAATAGTATAAAATTTTAAAAATCTAAAAAAACAAGGATATTATCCTATAAAATCGTTTTTGTTTTGTGCATTGAGGTGTATTCTAGAATACAACGATGCTATTCAACATGTTAAGAAGTCTCTTTATTAGAATTTATAATACCAACAAATTACCTCATCGGATTCCAACATACTAACTAGTCTAAAAAGATTTTCTTATTTTTAAGGAATAAAAGTACAAAGGATAAAACCTTACTCAAAGACCTTTCAAATTTGATGCGTTTGAGTTCTATGGAGTGTTCTTAAGAAAAACAAACTATGTGTGGGTCTTAGAAATTAAACAACATTGTCCTGATCTACATAAACCATTTTGTGTGACTCAAAGCCTAAACTTTAATTTTGTAATTGAACCATATTAACTCACAAGGTTAGATTCTAGAATCCACCTTAACATCTTACATTTGTGTGCGTGCGTTTGTGTGTGTGTGTAATTTAAAATGATTAAGTATCAAAATTGCATATGTATATTACTAAACAACTAACTACCTAATTTTTAAATTAAAACTCATATTTAAATTAAAAAAATTTGAAATAAAATTTTGACCACAAAAAAGCCACAAAAATCAAATGATATAAGAACTACTTCTTTTCTTCTTTAGGTTGGTGTGGACTCTACTAAGATATTTCTTAGAAAAAAATGAAAGATATATATATTTTTTGCAAACATTGAGAGATAAAAATATAAATCTCTATATTTCAATTAAAAAAATGAAAAAAGGTGTATGTGGGCGAGTAAAACTACTCACAAAAGGTGTATGTGGGCGAGTAAAACTACTCATAAAAGCTCAAAATTGTAAAAGGGACCTTAACCGCTCTTATTGTAAGGTTCCCTCCTTCCAAAGTAGGGGAAACACTTAAGATAGTCTACTAAGTCTTAGCTTGGAGAAAATTTCCTACTCATTAACATCTTAACCATGTAAAGATTCAAGGATACGATTTGTAGGAAAGACCTAGTCCTATCCCAGAAGGGGAGTGTGGTCTTCTAAAAGTCAAATTACCCATAGGGTAATTGATCATAATTTGGAAAACTACTAATCTTGATTCCTAGAGACAACACTTTTTTCCTCATCCATGATGCAAGGCACAGCCGGCTGGCCTAGTCTCCTAGAATAGAGTTGCTCAAGAACCTATTTATCTAGTGTAGGGCTTTCACTTAATCTGTTGGAAAGCTACCCAACTAATCGGGTCCACCCGTCCATAGGATGGTGCCGTCGGGGCATTCCATCCTCCCACTTTCTATCCTACTCATGCATTAATTTATTTTCTAATTAATCCTACCACACTGTTTGACATAAATAAACATGATCCTTAATCAGGGATTTCATTAACGTCTTCACAATTTCGTGATCACGTTAACAAAACCTATTGTTAACATATTAAAACTTGTGATCACATTGTATATTCACATGACCTGAGCAATGACATGCCAGAACCCACTAGTCCCGTAACACCTCCGAGCTTTTGATTTTCTCGGCGGGCCCGCCGGGAAAAGTGCTTACCCTGGCGGGCCCGCCAGGAAAACAAAAGAACACCGACGGGGTACTATTCTGTTTATAAACACTGCCTGACACCCATCGTACAACTTTTGGGGAGATAGTCCTTGTTTTGGGGGCGTGATATCTCTCCTCAAAGTACTTGTAGAGCTCTCGAGTTGCTAGAAGTGTCCTCTTGGGAAGAACGTCCTTATCTTAGGGGCTGTCGTCTTTCCTTGTAGGCACTCCTAAGGCTATTGAGCCACTTGTCCTTAGTTCTTTGAACTGGGGACAGGGTGTGGTTCGTAGCTAATACTTGCGGAGATTTAGGGACAAATTTGGAGTCATTCAGCTTTGCATTTGAGCCACATACGTAATCTACCTCATTCTGCTTTATGAATGGTTTGATGGAGCCAAGAGTCCTGCTTAGGGGATTGTATTGGTTCTTGATACTTGATATAGTTTAGAGTAGACAAGGGTCTATTGTCCTATACTAGAGTATTGGGCAAGCATAGATCTTTGATTTTCTTTGTGAATGTTAGAGAAGGTCTATTGTCCTATACTAGAGTATTGGGCAAGCATAGATCTTTGATTGTGTAAAGTATCCTTAATTGGGTACAAAAGGCATCCTTCATTGGGGGTGCAATGTGCATGATAGTTTCAAAGTAGTTTTGTAGTAAGACCTTGCAAGATAGTTTGAAGTAGTTTTGTGTTATGTGATGATCTTTTGTATTTGTCAAGATAGTTTCGAAGTACTTTGTCTACTAATGTATGTTTTGTAATACGTGAGTGATTTGTTGGTTTTTCATTTGTGTATTCATTGTTATATGCTTGGTTGAATAGGTTATTTGTTGAGATGGAGGATAATGTTGGATCCAGTGATACCTCTAATAGAGTCCAAATTTCAAATAGCAGGGAAAAAAAGACACCTGGGATAGAGTGGCAATATGCAATTAACATTGGTGATCGATTCATAGATTGGGAGTGTAAGCTATGCCATGCAGTAAAATCAGGTGGGACGCCTCGACTAAGAGTGTAAGATTCCTCCCCCACCCCCTTTTTGATGTCTAGTATCTTTCCCTGTAATCAATCCCTCTTCAGAAATATAAAGACCTTGTTTCTATCTGTTTTAGCCTAGAGAGAGAAAAATATTCTAGAGAGAGAATATTCAGATTTTGAATATTTTTGGATAGAAAAATATCTCTTCTAATTCAGATGAGTTCCCCTGAAACAGAAATTCAAAAAGAATTTTCCAATGTGCAATTGGAATTAATTGAAAATAGCTATAAAGAACCTTAGCCTAAGGGTCTAGATTTTCAGAAATCTTTAGACTATGGTCCAATTAAGGTTCCTATGGACCAATAGCATCAATCCATGTGTAGGGAGGAGATAAATCCAACTTGTAAAAAGAAAATACCCAAAAATGAGTAAATGCTAAAATGAGGTGAAGAGTTGAAAATGTACAAGGTTTATTAGTAAAAAATACTATGAGCAATATTAAAAGTATGACATATGTAAGGAAGAGGAGTTCTTTAAAGGAGGTGCATATTTCACATAAGATGAAGAGTTGAAAATGTACAAGGTTTATTAGTAAAAAAATTATGAGCAATATTAAAAGTATGACATATGTAAGGAAGAGGAGTTCTTTAAAGAAGGTGCATATTTCACATAAGATGAAGAGTTGAAAATGTACAAGGTTTATTAATAAAAAATTATGAGCAATATTAAAAGTATGACATATGTAAGGAAGGGGAGTTCTTTAAAGGAGGTGCATATTTCACATAAGATGAAGAGTTGAAAATGTACAAGGTTTATTAGTAAAAAACTATGAGCAATATTAAAAATATGACATATGTAAGGAAGGGGAGTTCTTTAAAGGAGGTGCATATTTCACATGCTTGAATGAGTTTTAAACTCATAAAAATTGAGATATTTCATCTCTCCTCTCTCCTCATTCAAGTCTAGTTCCAAAAAGTTAGCTTAACTGACCTAAAAATGGTCAAATATTGACCAAACTGATTTAGAAAATTCTAGAATCAGTTTGTTTGGTTAGGAGCTCAATTTTTCCTATAAATAGAAGCCTCACCCTTGTTGAAAAATATATAGTGTTTATGCATCGTTACTCTACTCCACCTAAGCCAAGAACTGTGAATTCATTTAATAATTCACTAGTTTTTGGAGCTTCCCTCTTTCTTCAATCCCCATTAGTGGCTCCATCAACATACTTAACCAATTGATTGGTTGGGGGCCTCTACCGTGAACAAAGAATCAAGCAAGTTGTAAGGTAATTAGTGAATATTGATCTTTCTATAATTTCTCAATGTTTCTCTCTTCTCAACCCCTCTCAAGCTTGAGAAGTTTAATTGGTATGGTTTTTTTTAAATGCTATTGAAGTTTGAATAGTAGTGAAGAGTTACATAATTTAATAAATGCTATTGAAGTTAATTTTCATTTATGTTTAAATTCTAATGATTCTTATGTAAATTCTCTCTCTCACTCAAGAAATGGTCATACTCATGACCCATTCTCAATCCTAATCAAGCTTTTCATAAAGCTTTTCCTTAACCCAAGATAAAGCTATGCTTGAGGCCAAATTAATGGCTTTTTCTTGTGCTTTTAGTTTATGTATATTGATGATTCAATCCATTATGGATTAAGGATCCAATTAGAGAATCATTTTAATTATTTTCTTAATGATAAGCTTTATCCCTTAGAAAAATTAAGATTTATCAGTCATAGCAGCGAAGCTATGGCAAAATTTTTATAAAAATTATGCATAAAAAAATTTTCATTCAAAGCATAAAAAGAGGACTTCCTACCATATTCTAGGAATCATCATCCTAGATTAATTGAAAGAATTTCATTATAATCATGGAGAAATTGAATTTTAATATTATGCATAAAGGATAAATTTTTATATCAAAAGTGTTATTTTTACCATTTTTATTTTCATGCATAGAAGTATGCATAATGGATAAATTTTTATATCAAAAGTGTTACTTTTATCATTTTTATTTCATACATAAAAGTATGCATAAAAGAAAATTTTTATATCAAAAGTGTTACTTTTATCATTTTTAATTTTCATGCATATAAGTATGCATAAAGGAAAATTTTTATATCAAAAGTGTTACTTTTATCATTTTTAATTTTCATGCATAGAAGTATGCATAAAGGAAAAATTTTTATATCAAAAGTGTTACTTTTATCATATTGGATTTCATGCATATAGGTATGCATAAAAGATATTCTTTTTATACTAAAAGTATGATTTTTCTCATAAATGGATTTTATGCTTAACTTAGATGCATAAGAGAAATTCTTTTATTCTAAAAGTATAATTCCCTACCAAATTGAAATCATGCATAAGAAGATGCATAAAAGATTGATTTTAATTTCGAAAGTGTTAGTCTCCTTAAATGGAATTTATGTATAAATAAATGTGTAGAGAAATCTTATATCAAATAAAAGAATTCTCTTTTTTAAAAAAAAAAGAAAAGAAAAAAGATATGAAATGTGATAAGATGTGATAAGAGGTGTATGAGATGTGATAAGAATTGATAAGATGCGTATGGAAAGTGATAGGATGTGATAAGAGGTGTGATAAGAGGTGATAAGATGCTTATGAAATAAGTTAGGATGTGATAAGATGAATTAAGATGTGTATGGGGGGATGAGGTAAGAAGTGTATGTGATAGGATAAGATGTATATGGGTTGTGATAGGGCGAGAATGGATGTGATGTAAAAGATTAGATGTGAAAGTATATGGGGTTATATAAATGGGAATGTGAAAATGGATGTATGTATGTGGATGTGTGGATATGGAGATGGGAGTGTGGATGTATGAACATGAAAATGGATATATGCATGAAGATGTATATGCATAGATGTAAATGTGGATGTAGATGTGGATGTAGATGTGAATGTGGAATGTGGATGTATAGATGTGGATGTATGGGAATGTGGATGTGGATGTATGTGAATGTGAATGTAGATGTGGATGTATAGATGTGAATGTGGAATGTGGATGTGGATGTATGTATGTATGTGGATGTAGATGTGGATGTATGGATGTGTATGTATGAATGTGGATATGGGATGTGGATGTATAAATGAGGATGTGAAAATGGAGGTAAGCATGTAGATGTGGATGCATGTATGTGAATGTGAATGTAGATGTGAATGTGGAATGTGGATGTATAGATGTGGATGTATGGGAATGTGGATGTGGATGTATAGATGTGGATGTATGGGAATGTGGATGTGGATGTATGTGAATGTGAATGTAGATGTGGACGTATAGATGTGAATGTGGAATGTGGATGTGGATGTATGTATGTATGTGGATGTAGATGTGGATATATGGATGTGTATGTATGAATGTGGATATGGGATGTGGATGTATAAATGAGGATGTGAAAATGGAGATAAGCATGTAGATGTGGATGTATGGATGTGAATGTGGATGTGGATGTATGGATGTGGATATGGATGTGAATATATGATATGTGATGTGAAGGAATCTGAAGTGAAGAGATGGAAAAGGAGGTGATTGGATGAGTACACATATACATGGAATGTGGAATAAGTAATGTGGATTAATGAGGGATAATGTGGAAAAATGAGAGTTAATATAGAAACTGTATTTGTAAACTGTTTGTAAATGCTGTTTGTAAATGGCTGTTTTATGTCAAGAATGCTGGGGAAGCATTTTGACCGTCTTGTGATTAAGGTCGTGGAGACCTAACTGATAAAGTTGCAACTGCTGACGGAGAGTCAATGGAGGACGTCTCGCGTAGCAAGGTCGACCGAGGTCTTGACCAGCCTCGGTTCGATTAAAATGGTGAGCTTCCGGTACGGTGGATGAGGGACCAAGGAAGCGGCCTATGAGTGAAGCGCTAGGTCACCTGCGAAGGATCCTAGAGGGTGCTGACCATACGGTGCTCGGGCTCTGGGTCGCCTAGGATACCCACGCGTGCGTCGAGGAAGATATTGGAACAAGGAGTAAGAGTTGTTTTGTGAAACCGGGCATGGATCTGGTTGACTGACCTTGCTGGTCCTCAACGGATGAGTCCATGGCTCTTTTATATGGATCTGTTGGTTGATCTTGCTGATCTTCAACGAGAGTCCATCTTGATAAGTGATTATATTGCCGAGTATTATGGGCTAGGAACTATGGAAACGGCCTCTGTGTGGACAGGTGGTGAGCGTTCTAGTTGCCAATGATGCCATAGATACTCTGATGAAGGAATGATGGGAAATTATGAATCAACTGGATAAATTGGGAGATTGTGATCAGTGGTACTATGGTTTCATTAAAGGATTGTTTTAAAGTTAGCTGATGCTAGGAAAAAGGCAATTTTCATATTGGGTGTGTAAGTGGTGTGGCTAGTTTTATGTTTGCATGAAATTCCGGCTAGGGGGCCTTGGAACTCTTTTCCTTGGTACCCGGGACAAAACCTAACCAAATTCCAAATTGGATCCCATCACTACAGTGGTTGGGCGGTTGGCTAACCCATGGGATCGGATGGGGTTAGGCTGGACTGATGGATCCATAAATCGAGACTCAACTTGTTTTTACGATAGATAAAGTAAATCCCGGATAGAAATTGTTCTATGGATAGGAATCAACGGCTGTGCCTCTTGGTGGGGAAAAAAGCGTTGATCCCAATGATCCAAGTGCAAGTTTCTACCTTGAATTGACCAAGTACCGTTAAAGGTGCAGTCAGATCAGTTGATCCGTAATGATCTTGACTACGTTAGAGTAAAGAGTTATCCTGGTGGAATCGCCCATGCTTTCCGAGTAAAGGAAGTTTTTCCAGTTTCGGTTTTGGACAAACCGACGGATTAGTCTCTTGTCCGGATATCCGTGGGCGAGGCCCCGAGTGTGAGACCCCTACCCATGCATGATGTGCTACTTTCGCTGCTAGTACCCCGAATCCGTTGATCGGTGGGGAACAGGGATCTCACAGTTGGTATCAGAGCCACTTTTGAAAGCTAATAAAGATAATTAAATTCTTATCTGAAATTGGTAATAAGAATTCAGAAACAGCATTTTCATAATGTATTTTCATCCCGTAAGCTTCTTTAATGAAGAAATTTTAATCAAAGAAATTGTTTTTATAGATAGAAGTTCCACATTTATCTGGTATTCCCGACCTCACCCACTCTCAAGATATGATTGCATTTGCCTTCGAGCATCTCATCTCTTCCGCTTCAACTCAAACAAGCCGAGTAAGACTTGCACGCCATTTTAAGGATTTATATTTTCCTACCCCAGTGGAGAGAATACAACATAAGTGGGTTGCAGGGCAATATGTCCACGCTCATTGCAACCGCCATACAATGCTGTGGCAGAATCTCTCATTGACTATGATCCTGTTAAAGCTGAAAATGGTGCGTGGTGTCATTCTATATCATTCGACACCTCGAAATTTCAGACTTTCATGTCAAATTTATAGACTCCTTAGTCGATTTATCCCTAAGGATAAAATAATAATTTCCTTCGCAGTTAGAGAACTTATGTAACAGGGCATGACTATGGCCCAGTACCGTCGTCTTATACGTCTCTCGAAGAGATTTTGAATTTTGGAGCCGAACCACTCTATGTAATTATTGCAACTTGTATATAAATATACAAATGTTTTTTTTACGGACGATCGGATAAAGAAAAATCTATTTATCAGACTTAAGTCATAGATCTCCAATAAGATCAACTGAGGAGCAAATTATGTCAAAAGTTTATCAAGACGCACAAAAAGGTTGTAATTGTTTGATATAATTCATACAAATTGTTAATTCAAATTGAAATTCGTAAATTAGTAATTGGGTCTTCAATTGGAAGTACCGCAATTGTATGGAACCCTGACTTGCTTGAGACCTAGACATGATGGTATTTACCTTATAGTTTCGAGTATCATGACTATCCGTATATACCGAGGGTATAACTGCAGCTCTTTACCGATAGTATATACGAGTAAATCTAAGACTTGAAATTAGAAGCGTTAATGCTATCCAGATGATGATTTCGAATGTGGTTGATATGATTTTTAATTCTGTTTGAGAATTGATGAATTGAATTGGATTCTGATTGAAAAATGACGATTTTCGAAATTTAGTTGAAATGTAATAAGCTGAGCGAAACCACAATGAGGATGAATGGGACGAGTCCCAGTGATGATATTCATGACTGGAATGATGATAATGATTTCAGCAAATCACTATGAGATTAGTGGATTGTGCTGTCAGATTGCTACTGTTAACACTTGAGACGGTAGATTAAGTTAAGGGATGACAAATTGAGAACTTGCTTAACTAAAATTCCTGTGGAGGAATGTTCAGAAGGAAAATTTTCAGACTAATGGATCATTATCGTGTTAAAGATATGAATGATATGATCTGAATGAATTGTTATTTAATGATGAGTTCTATATAAGGGATAATTATCCCCGTATTCTGTTGGGTTGACCAGAATATAAGGAACCCCAGAATAAATTGGATCTTAAGAAAAAGAGTTGTCCTCTACCTTGCGAGATGAGGACATCTCGCACTTTTCAAGTGGGGTAGAATGTACGATTCTCCCCTAGCCTTAGAGGTATACAGGAGTAAGAATCTCCCTTTCTGATCTTATAATTATTCTCTCTCTAAAATAAAAGAAAGATTCTGTTTAAAAAAGGAAGAACCTTTTTCCTGAATACTTCTCAAGAGTCCCACCTGTTTTAAGATTCAGAACAATGAGTTCAGAAGGAGAATCGATGTTTTGGATATCAAGGTTTTGGTCTTCATTCGAGTACGGCCCAAAAGAAGTTCTTTATCTCTTGGGAAGAAGTTATCTCCCAGATATTGTGGACCAAAGAAAGTAGGTGATTTAGCTTACGAGCTTCTTTTATCTCCTCATCTCAAAGTTTGAATGCCTTCTATAGAAAAATGTGCCAAACCCAAATCATGGAAAGACGGTAAAACTTCAGTGGCAAGTTACCGTTGGCTTCTAAGTTACGCTAGCTCCTTCCTTTATATAAGTCGTAACTTTTACTTGTCGTTCACAGTAATCTTACTTCCATCGATCTCCTTTCTTTCTTAATCTCCTTCATGGCTTGGCAACAAGAATTAGTTTTATCCATGATGATTTCTCACCTTCAAGACGCAAGGGAGTCTGTGAAGAAAGATTTTATAGAGCAGTATGAGCGCTCACTTTTCCCTCACTTGGGAACTTCTGTAGCGCAGACAAAATGGCGGACCTATCAAGACATAACTAGGGTAACACCCTGGGGTCAGCAGCACTTTCGTAACAATGTCCGCTTGGCCATGGTTATTGAAGCTTTGGGTTTGGGTCCCCGATACTACTGCGTCATGAGATCAAGGCATCCTGGGTTTTCTGAGCGGGTCTTCTTACTGGCGTGTTTTCTTCCTCATGAGAAGATATGCCTTTACCCCGTTTTCGGCTTGCCTCTCAGAGGTCCTTTTCTTAGAACACCTCATACCACTGAGATAGGCGCAGCAATAACCCACAGAATCATTCCCATAGATGAGTTACCTTATACTTGTGCAGCTTGTGAGGACTGCTTTTGTGACCATATGATGGACGGGCTTATGGAAGTGTAAAGAGTTCCTCTATCTTTACTGTATAAGTTCCGAGAATGAATAAAGTTTAAATCTTGTTCGTATTTTGAATCTTGCTCTCTTTAAGACTTATCTTGGTGCTTAATCTTGATTAAAATTTTTCTCTAAGTCTCATATTCGTGCATCTTGCGAAATTATCCCAGTTTGCGAGATGAGGACATCTCGCATTTTTTTAAGTGGGGTAGAATGTAAGATTCCTCCCCCACCCCCTTTTTGATGTCTAGTATCTTTCCCTGTAATCAATCCCTCTTCAGAAATATAAAGACCTTGTTTCTATCTGTTTTAGCCTAGAGAGAGAAAAATATTCTAGAGAGAGAATATTCAAATTTTGAATATTTTTGGATAGAAAAATATCTCTTCTAATTCAGATGAGTTCCCCTGAAACAGAAATTCAAAAAGAATTTTTCAATGTGCAATTGGAATTAATTGAAAATAGCTATAAAGAACCTTAGCCTAAGGGTCTAGATTTTCAGAAATCTTTAGACTATGGTCCAATTAAGGTTCCTATGGACCAATAGCATCAATCCATGTGTAGGGAGGAGATAAATCCAACTTGTAAAAAGAAAATACCCAAAAATGAGTAAATGCTCACATGAGGTGAAGAGTTGAAAATGTACAAGGTTTATCAGTAAAAAAAACTATGAGCAATATTAAAAGTATGACATATGTAAGGAAGAGGAGTTCTTTAAAGGAGGTGCATATTTCACATAAGATGAAGAGTTGAAAATGTACAAGCTTTATTAGTAAAAAATTATGAGCAATATTAAAAGTATGACATATGTAAGGAAGGGGAGTTCTTTAAAGGAGGTGCATATTTCACATGCTTGAATGAGTTTTAAACTCATAAAAATTGAGATATTTCATCTCTCCTCTCTCCTCATTCAAGTCTAGTTCCAAAAAGTTAGCTTAACTGACCTAAAAATGGTCAAATATTGACCAAACTGATTTAGAAAATTCTAGAATCAGTTTGTTTGGTTAGGAGCTCAATTTTTCCTATAAATAGAAGCCTCACCCTTGTTGAAAAATATATAGTGTTTATGCATCGTTACTCTACTCCACCTAAGCCAAGAACTGTGAATTCATTTAATAATTCACTAGTTTTTGGAGCTTCCCTCTTTCTTCAATCCCCATTAGTGGCTCCATCAACATACTTAACCAATTGATTGGTTGGGGGCCTCTACCGTGAACAAAGAATCAAGCAAGTTGTAAGGTAATTAGTGAATATTGATCTTTCTATAATTTCTCAATGTTTCTCTCTTCTCAACCCCTCTCAAGCTTGAGAAGTTTAATTGGTATGGTTTTTTTTAAATGCTATTGAAGTTTGAATAGTAGTGAAGAGTTACATAATTTAATAAATGCTATTGAAGTTAATTTTCATTTATGTTTAAATTCTAATGATTCTTATGTAAATTCTCTCTCTCACTCAAGAAATGGTCATACTCATGACCCATTCTCAATCCTAATCAAGCTTTTCATAAAGCTTTTCCTTAACCCAAGATAAAGCTATGCTTGAGGCCAAATTAATGGCTTTTTCTTGTGCTTTTAGTTTATGTATATTGATGATTCAATCCATTATGGATTAAGGATCCAATTAGAGAATCATTTTAATTATTTTCTTAATGATAAGCTTTATCCCTTAGAAAAATTGAGATTTATCAGTCATAGCAGCGGAGCTATGGCAAAATTTTTATAAAAATTATGCATAAAAAAATTTTCATTCAAAGCATAAAAAGAGGACTTCCTACCATATTCTAGGAATCATCATCCTAGATTAATTGAAAGAATTTCAATATAATCATGGAGAAATTGAATTTTAATATTATGCATAAAGGATAAATTTTTATATCAAAAGTGTTATTTTTACCATTTTTATTTTCATGCATAGAAGTATGCATAATGGATAAATTTTTATATCAAAAGTGTTACTTTTATCATTTTTATTTCATACATAAAAGTATGCATAAAAGAAAATTTTTATATCAAAAGTGTTACTTTTATCATTTTTAATTTTCATGCATATAAGTATGCATAAAGGAAAATTTTTATATCAAAAGTGTTACTTTTATCATTTTTAATTTTCATGTATAGAAGTATGCATAAAGGAAAAATTTTTATATCAAAAGTGTTACTTTTATCATATTGGATTTCATGCATATAGGTATGCATAAAAGATATTCTTTTTATACTAAAAGTATGATTTTCCTCATAAATGGATTTTATGCTTAACTTAGATGCATAAGAGAAATTCTTTTATTCTAAAAGTATAATTCCCTACCAAATTGAAATCATGCATAAGAAGATGCATAAAAGATTGATTTTAATTTCGAAAGTGTTAGTCTCCTTAAATGGAATTTATGTATAAATAAATGTGTAGAGAAATCTTATATCAAATAAAAGAATTCTCTTTTTAAAAAAAAAAAGAAAAGAAAAAAGATATGAAATGTGATAAGATGTGATAAGAGGTGTATGAGATGTGATAAGAATTGATAAGATGCGTATGGAAAGTGATAGGATGTGATAAGAGGTGTGATAAGAGGTGATAAGATGCTTATGAAATAAGTTAGGATGTGATAAGATGAATTAAGATGTGTATGGGGGGATGAGGTAAGAAGTGTATGTGATAGGATAAGATGTATATGGGTTGTGATAGGGCGAGAATGGATGTGATGTAAAAGATTAGATGTGAAAGTATATGGGGTTATATAAATGGGAATGTGAAAATGGATGTATGTATGTGGATGTGTGGATATGGAGATGGGAGTGTGGATGTATGAACATGAAAATGGATATATGCATGAAGATGTATATGCATAGATGTAAATGTGGATGTAGATGTGGATGTAGATGTGAATGTGGAATGTGGATGTATAGATGTGGATGTATGGGAATGTGGATGTGGATGTATGTGAATGTGAATGTAGATGTGGATGTATAGATGTGAATGTGGAATGTGGATGTGGATGTATGTATGTATGTGGATGTAGATGTGGATGTATGGATGTGTATGTATGAATGTGGATATGGGATGTGGATGTATAAATGAGGATGTGAAAATGGAGGTAAGCATGTAGATGTGGATGCATGTATGTGAATGTGAATGTAGATGTGAATGTGGAATGTGGATGTATAGATGTGGATGTATGGGAATGTGGATGTGGATGTATAGATGTGGATGTATGGGAATGTGGATGTGGATGTATGTGAATGTGAATGTAGATGTGGACGTATAGATGTGAATGTGGAATGTGGATGTGGATGTATGTATGTATGTGGATGTAGATGTGGATATATGGATGTGTATGTATGAATGTGGATATGGGATGTGGATGTATAAATGAGGATGTGAAAATGGAGATAAGCATGTAGATGTGGATGTATGGATGTGAATGTGGATGTGGATGTATGGATGTGGATATGGATGTGAATATATGATATGTGATGTGAAGGAATCTGAAGTGAAGAGATGGAAAAGGAGGTGATTGGATGAGTACACATATACATGGAATGTGGAATAAGTAATGTGGATTAATGAGGGATAATGTGGAAAAATGAGAGTTAATATAGAAACTGTATTTGTAAACTGTTTGTAAATGCTGTTTGTAAATGGCTGTTTTATGTCAAGAATGCTGGGGAAGCATTTTGACCGTCTTGTGATTAAGGTCGTGGAGACCTAACTGATAAAGTTGCAACTGCTGACGGAGAGTCAATGGAGGACGTCTCGCGTAGCAAGGTCGACCGAGGTCTTGACCAGCCTCGGTTCGATTAAAATGGTGAGCTTCCGGTACGGTGGATGAGGGACCAAGGAAGCGGCCTACGAGTGAAGCGCTAGGTCACCTGCGAAGGATCCTAGAGGGTGCTGACCATACGGTGCTCGGGCTCTGGGTCGCCTAGGATACCCACGCGTGCGTCGAGGAAGATATTAGAACAAGGAGTAAGAGTTGTTTTGTGAAACCGGGCATGGATCTGGTTGACTGACCTTGCTGGTCCTCAACGGATGAGTCCATGGCTCTTTTATATGGATCTGTTGGTTGATCTTGCTGATCTTCAACGAGAGTCCATCTTGATAAGTGATTATATTGCCGAGTATTATGGGCTAGGAACTATGGAAACGGCCTCTGTGTGGACAGGTGGTGAGCGTTCTAGTTGCCAATGATGCCATAGATACTCTGATGAAGGAATGATGGGAAATTATGAATCAACTGGATAAATTGGGAGATTGTGATCAGTGGTACTATGGTTTCATTAAAGGATTGTTTTAAAGTTAGCTGATGCTAGGAAAAAGGCAATTTTCATATTGGGTGTGTAAGTGGTGTGGCTAGTTTTATGTTTGCATGAAATTCCGGCTAGGGGGCCTTGGAACTCTTTTCCTTGGTACCCGGGACAAAACCTAACCAAATTCCAAATTGGATCCCATCACTACAGTGGTTGGGCGGTTGGCTAACCCATGGGATCGGATGGGGTTAGGCTGGACTGATGGATCCATAAATCGAGACTCAACTTGTTTTTACGATAGATAAAGTAAATCCCGGATAGAAATTGTTCTATGGATAGGAATCAACGGCTGTGCCTCTTGGTGGGGAAAAAAGCGTTGATCCCAATGATCCAAGTGCAAGTTTCTACCTTGAATTGACCAAGTACCGTTAAAGGTGCAGTCAGATCAGTTGATCCGTAATGATCTTGACTACGTTAGAGTAAAGAGTTATCCTGGTGGAATCGCCCATGCTTTCCGAGTAAAGGAAGTTTTTCCAGTTTCGGTTTTGGACAAACCGACGGATTAGTCTCTTGTCTGGATATCCGTGGGCGAGGCCCCGAGTGTGAGACCCCTACCCACGCATGATGTGCTACTTCCGCTGCTAGTACCCCGAATCCGTTGATCGGTGGGGAACAGGGATCTCACAAAGAGAACACTTTTTAGGCAGATCGAAGAAAAAGTCATGTACCCACCCCTCTGCACCTATAGTGGCCAAATGCATAAGAGAAGAAATTCAAAAGAAAGATTCAAGAAAACATGACACTCCTACCGTTAATGTATCAAGGCGGCAAGAACACTGTTGTTCTAGTCATCAAACTCCCGCTACATCGCCTACTTGTACCCCGAACGGCAATGTGCAACCAGAAAGTAATCTACCCAGTGCATCTTCCTGCAAGCGAAACTTTGACGTAGGAAATATACCCATGCGTCAAACTTCATTGCAAGAAAGCCTACATCAAGGTCGACTCGATGATGCACAACTCGCTCTTGCTGAAGCGATTTACTTTTTTGGGAGTGCTATGATGATGGTGGACAGTGAGCATTGGAAGAGAGCATGTAAGAAAATTGGTGAGTTTGGACCAGGGTTTTCACCGCCTACGTACCATGCTATGCGAAATGATCTATTAGAGAAATGTTATGCGCAAGTAAAAGAACGTGTACAAAGAATAATTCTTAGCAATACAGAGCTTTCTGGATGTAGTATAGTAAGTGATGGATGGTCTAATGTGCAAAGAAAACCATTAATTAATATAGTGGTTATTTCACCTAGAGGTGAGACTTTCATCCGTGCCGTGGATTCAGCTGGTTCAATCAAAACTGGGGCTTACATTGCTCAAGTCATTAGCTCTGTGATAGAGGAAGTGGGTGCCACAAATGTAGTCCAAGTCGTCATGGACAATGCAAAAAATTACAAAAATGCATCCAAAATCCTACAGCGATAATATCCACATATTTTTCCGGTAGGCTGTAATACTCATAGTTTGAATCTTGTATTAAAAGATTGGTATAAATCTGATGATACCAAATGGTTTGCCTCAATCGTCGACACTGCTCGCCAGCTTGTGAGATTCATGCTCAAGAGACAGAGAGTGTTAGATATTTTTCGACCTCGCATGTCAGTTATGTTAAAGCTTCCAGAGGAGACTAGGTTTTGCACTCACTTTTACACTTTTGAGTCTCTTCTTAGAAATAAAGATACAGTTTGCGAAACATTTACATGCATGGCATTTCATAACTGGGAGAACACTCAACTTGAAAAAGTGAAAGAGAAAATCAAAGTCTTGAAGGCAGCGCTTACGAGAAGAAGTTGGTGGAACAGTGTGATGGATGCATACCATGTAATGATGCCTGTTATGTATGCCGTACGAAGTTTTGATCATAGAGCGCCTAATCTCGGAAAAGCATGGATGCAATGGTGGACTGTCCAGCGGAGTTTGGAGTGTCCTGAGAAATTAGAGCATTCAGTGGTGGAAAAGCAATGGCGTGTACCATTCTCCAGTAGACAAAGAAAAGTTCTATTGAAGTACTTTCATGCTAGATGGATTGGAGCGCATTCACCACTACACAGTGCTGCTTACATGTTAGATCCTGAATATTGGAATATGGATTTGATGTCCAACGTTGAGGTGGTGCAAGATTTTTATAAAGTGGTAAACACTTTCTATAATAATGATGATGATCGTGTAAAGTGCATAAAGGAGATGACCTCATTTTGATTAAAAGAGGCTAAAGAGCAACCTGCATGGAAGTGGTGGATGATGAATGGTGGTGAGCATTATGCTTTATTGCGCAACCTTGCGATGAAGGTTCTAAGTCAGTGCTCTTCAAACTCAGGCTTAGAAAGAAATTGGAGCATGTACAAATATATTCACAGCACTATTCGCAATTGACTTCTTGCAGATCGAGCAGATAAACTTGTTTACATGTATTGCAATGAAAAGATCTTGCGAGACATTGAAAGCGAAGAGTATGAAGAAGATATGCCCAGATGGATGTACAATTGTGATGATGTAGTAGACGAGAACTTCGATGTTGGACGCACGTTGTGCACCACCCTTGAGATAGAAGACAATTTAGACATTGACTTAGATGAGCTTAATTTAGCAGACGAGAGAGTAAACGATGAAAGAATTTTGGAGCAAGATACTGACATAGAGGAAGAAGTCATTTTATTAATTTCATAAAAAGTACTTGTACAAATGATCGTATTTGGAGAAATTATCAATACAAAAGTAGGATTTGTCTTTCTTAGCTTTCATCTTGAAATAAATTACGAATTGCACACGAATTGCACTAGGAGTTGCATCTAAAGGTCCTGGTGGTTTATATTCGCTAGCCATGCCGAACACTGTATAAATACCTTGATTTATTGGGACACTGCACAATGCACATGTGGAAGTATTTTGCATTTGCCTCACTAAACATATTAAGTGGTAGTAGTGTCCACAGGGTAGTATATACTGGCCGCTCCACCCATCGAATACTTTGTAACATACAGGACATTGGGGGGTGGAGGAACTAGTAGCCTCAGCAGAAACTCCCACAAGATTAGGATGTATCAAAAAATGAGAGATGCGGTTTCCTTGGCGCACAAGAGCAATACATGAAGAGATGCTTTGTACATCTTGGCTGATCTTTGTGAGCTGCTCTTGAATCCCTCTATTGGCCGGGGGAGGAGTTGACGCTTGAGATAATCGCTCAGCTTCTTTCTCCTTCTCTGCTAGCTGTGCCCCTAAGCTTTCTTTGACCTTGTTTAACTCCAATCCAGCGCCCTCCACCATGAGAGCAAGTTCTTCCCTTGTGAATGTCACTGTCTCTTCATGTATGTCGTGGGTGTTGACAGTGGCCTCTCTGGAGGCGAAGTCCACTGGAGTTTCTAGGATAAATTGAGCATATAGTATCTTAGCAAAATAGAGTGGAGCGTCGGCGTTATGGAGAGGACGACCGTACACCTCCAAGAAAATGCGCTCGACATTAGTTTTGATATCATTGTGAGTGCAACGTGAAATCTTCCATCTTCCCTTCTTAATCTCGCCATTTGGACATGGCCATATTTCCTTTATCATCTCTGTGGTTACGCGTTTGTTTATGTCTTTCCATTGGGCATAAGTAGGATTTGTCCATTTCGACAACCTGCATGCTGTTCTTGTAGCTTCGCGGGCTGTCAGGCCATGTGCAAGGGCCTTCATTCACTCATATGCCTTAGACTTGGCTAACTCTTGATGCTCGTTTGCTTGCGCCTCTGCCATATCTGCATGAACATAAATGACTTTAGGATTTTAATGAACTGTAAAGATCAACGTAAGATAAATTGACCATTACTCTCAAAAACTTAAAGTTTAACACCACGAGAGGAGATATGTATTGCAAAGACTCAATGAGAAATATCCACTTGACTCCAAAAATACTTCAAACAATGCGCGCACATCAAATTTTGAAGAGAAAACATAAACTTAAACACCACAAGAGGAGAGAAATATTGCAAAGACTCAATGAGATAATATTTCAAACAATGGACACATCAAATTTTGAAGAGAGAAACAAAATGCCATTCCTGAAACTTAATCTCCTGATACTGTATCATTACAAAATTGGGGTGAATGACACCGATAGCTCTACAAGAGGACGTTGTGCCCTCATTGGGTCAGTATTTAGTGATCTAAAAAATTCAACTACTTGCAAAATTGATTTTCACTCATCGCGATTAGGCAGAAACATCCAATTTTTGACTCTATGAATAATAGTATCCATGGTAACTTTGTCATAGGAACTATTATCCATCCACAACTCTTGTACTTTCTGCCAAAAGTCATATAAAGTTTGTAATAAATATCCCAAGGCAAAAACATCAGATGCAGGAGTGTATGCATCTGCCAAAAACGGATCATAAAGCTCCGGGGCTATCCACGGCCGTTTATTTCGCTCTCTGTCTGCGTAGGAGACCGCCTGTGCCACCTTCTCAGGGTTCTTGTCTACTTCAAATACAAAATTGAGAGACACCCGTTTTTTGGGCGCTCTCAGTAGTAATCCCCAATCGATAATACCTATGCATGGCTTCAACTCTTTTGTAAAATCCAACACTACATTGAATGGATGTAGGTCGGTATGTACAATTCCTGCCGCCAGATGTGCTGCCGCTAGGCCTTCCACCAGGGCATGCATAATATGTGGCATGGTTATTACTATTTGTTTTATTTTAGAAAGTTCTAGTTGACTTAAAGGAATATTATCAGGCGGGGGTTGTCTCCATCCTCGATCCAAACGGAAAATTGCTCTGGTGAACTCATTGAATCTAAAGGGAACCTTCAGAAGAGTATCACCAAGCGAGCCGCCATTATAGTACGGGAAAATAGTGATCCAAGGAGATTCTTTTGTGAAGGCAATACACCTGACAATCGATGGGTGTAGAACCTGCATGCCCTGCTCTGCCTGGAAGCTCTCGAACTTGGCGCTGCCTTCTCCTTTGTAGTGCTTTCCGCAAAAAGTAATGTGCTTTGGCAAAAATGATATACCTTTAACTGTATACTCTTTTATTGTGCCAAAAACACCAGAGCCTATTGTTCACCCTTCGAACAGAGCCTCATGCGGGATGCCAATGAGGTGTGTGCACATAGAATTGTAGATGGTACGATTAATGACACCTGTACCACCACTTGCATCTGCCTGGCTGGATGTTGCAGCGACATCCTGGACAATGCGCACTCTTTTGGGGAGGGACTCTGCATCCAATGCCTTCATGCGCTTGCTCTTGGCTCTTTGCTCGCTCCATACAACGTCCCATAACTGTAGACGTTGCATATTAGCTTCAGGCGGGGCAGCATCGCTAAGATCATTGCATGCTACACGCATGCTCCCCAAAATGGTTCGTGTTATATGTTGATGGTTGAAATTTGCTATCTTCTGTCTATCAAGCAACTCAGCGTTGCCTCCGCTTCGACCGATGCTGTGCATTTTCCCATATCTAGTCTATTAGATCTCGCATGAGTATCTCAGACTCATTGATCTTTTTGACGACATCATCAGCACATTGTGACACTGTGATGACTGCTTCAATGCAAATTGCTCGTAGAACGATTTTACGCTCTTCGGGGGAAAGCATGTTGGTCGTCTTCGTAAATCTAGCAAATATCACTAAACACAAAAAAACAGAATATCAAACATTACTGAAATCAACATCAAGCAAACGTGAGAGAACAACAACAAGTGTATCATTACTTATCAATGTTCAAACAAAAACGGAATATCAAATAATTTTAATGAACTCAACATCATCCAATACATCATCAAACGTGAGAGAACAGCAACAAGTGTATCATTACTTATCAATGATCAAACAAAAACAGAATATCAAACAATATTACTGAACTCAACATCATGCAATACATTATCGAACGTGAGACAACCGCAACAAGTGCATTATTACTTATCAAGTGTATACATTATCGAACGAGAGAGAGAGAGAGGGGGGGAGAAAGAGAGAGAGAGGGGGAGAAAGAGAGAGAGGTGTGACAGATAGAGAGAGAGGGAACATTAGATGACATTTTTAATAGTTTTGTGAGTTCCTAAAGAGAGGAAAATAATGTTTTGTAATCCTAAAGTACTCATCTACACACCTATCGTGTTAGAGAGAGAGATGTGAAGTGTATTATGAGAGAGAGAGAGAGAGAGAGAGTTGTGAAGTGTATCATGAGAGAGAGAGAGAGAGAGAGAGAGAATTGTGAAGTGTATCATGAGAGAGAGAGAGAGAGAGAGAGAGAGAGAGAGAGAGAGAGAGAGGAGAGTGTAAGATTCCTCCCCCAACCCCTTTTTGATGTCTAGTATCTTCCCCTGTAATCAACCCTCTTCCGAAATATAAAGACCGTGTTGCTAACTATTTTAGCCTAGAGAGAGGAAAATTATTCTAGAGAGAGAATATTCAGATTTTGAATATTTTTGGATAGAAAAATATCTCTTATAATTCAGATGAGTTCCCCTGAAACAGAAATTCAAAAAGAATTTTCCAATGTGCAATTGGAATTAATTGGAAATAGGTATAAAGAACCTTAGTCTAAGGGTCTAGATTTTCAGAAATCTTTAGACTATGGTCCAATTAAGGTTCCTATGGGCCAATAGCATCAATCCATGTGTAGGGAAGAGATAAATCCAAATTTGTAAAAAGAAGATACCCAAAAATGAGTAAATGCTCACATAAGGTGAAGAGTTGAAAATGTACAAGGTTTATCAGTAAAAAACTATGAGCAATATTAAAAATATGAGATATTTTGGGTATCCAAAAATGAGTAAATGCTCACATAAGATGAAGAGTTGAAAATGTACAAGGTTTATTAGTAAAAAACTATGAGCAATATTAAGATGATTCCATTATGACACATATGTAAGGAAGGGGAATTCTTTAAAGGAGGTGCATATTTCACATAAGATGAAGAGTTGAAAATGTACAAGGTTTATTAGTAAAAAACTATGAGCAATATTAAAATGATTCCATTATGACACATATGTAAGGAAGGGGAATTCTTTAAAGGAGGTGCATATTTCACATAAGATGAAGAGTTGAAAATGTACAAGGTTTATTAGTAAAAAAACTATGAGCAATATTAAAATGATTCCATTATGACACATATGTAAGGAAGGGGAGTTCTTTAAAGGAGGTGCATATTTCACATGCTTGAATGAATTTTAAACTCATAAAAATTGAGATATTTCATCTCTCCTCTCTCCTCATTCAAGTCTAGTTCCAAAAAGTTAGCTTAACTGACCTAAAAATGGTCAAATATTGACCAAACTGATTTAGAAAATTCTAGAATCAGTTTGTTTGGTTAGGAGCTCAATTTTTCCTATAAATAGAAGCCTCCCCCTTGTTGAAAAATAGATAGTGTTTATGCATCGTTACTCTACTCCACCTAAGCCAAGAACTGTGAATTCATTTAATAATTCACTAGTTTTTGGAGCTTCCCTCTTTCTTCAATCCCCATTAGTGGCTCCATCAACATACTTAACCAATTGATTGGTTGGGGGCCTCTACCGTGAACAAAGAATCAAGCAAGTTGTAAGGTAATTAGTGAATATTGATCTTTCTATAATTTCTCAATGTTTCTCTCTTCTCAACCCCTCTCAAGCTTGAGAAGTTTAATTGGTATGGTTTTTTAAATGCTATTGAAGTTTGAATAGTAGTGAAGAGTTACATAATTTAATAAATGCTATTGAAGTTAATTTTTATTTATGTTTAAATTCTAATGATTTTTATGTAAATTCTCTCTCTCACTCAAGAAATGGTCATACTCATGACCCGTTCTCAATCCAAATCAAGCTTTTCATAAAGCTTTTCCTTAACCCAAGATTAAGCTATGCTTGAGGTCAAATTAATGGCTTTTTTCTATGCTTTTAGTTTATGTATATTGATGATTCAATCCATTATGGATTAATAATCTAATTAGAGATCATTTTAATTATTTCCTTAATGATAAGCATTATCCCTTAGAAAAATTGAGATTTATCAGTCATAGCAGCGGAGCTATGGCAAAATTTTTATAAAAATTATGCATAAAATAATTTCATTCAAAGCATAAAAAGAGGACTTCCTACCATATTCTAGGAATTATCATCCTAGATTAATTGAAAGAATTTCATTACAATCATGGAGAAATTGAATTTTAATATCATGCATAAAGGATAAGTTTTTATATCAAAAGTGTTATTTTTACCATTTTTATTTCATGCATAGAAGTATGCATAATGGATAAATTTTTATATCAAAAGTGTTATTTTACCATTTTTATATCATGCATAGAAGTATGCATAATTGATAAATTTTTATATCAAAAGTGTTATTTTTACCATTTTTATTTCATGCATAGAAGTATGCATAGTGGATAAATTTTTATATCAAAAGTGTTATTTTTATCATTTTTAATTTTCATGCATAGAAGTATGCATAAAGGAAAATTTTTTATATCAAAAGTGTTACTTTTATCATTTTTAATTTTCATGCATAGAAGTATCCATAAAGGAAAAAATTTTATATCAAAAGTGTTACTTTTATCATTTTTAATTTTCATGCATAGAAGTATGCATAAAGGAAAAATTTTTATATCAAAAGTGTTACTTTTATCATTTTTAATTTTCATGCATAGAAGTATGCATAAAAGAAAATTTTTATATCAAAAGTGTTACTTTTATCATTTTTAATTTTCATGCATAGAAGTATGCATAAAAGAAAATTCTTTATATCAAAAGTGTTACTTTTATCATTTTTAATTTTCATGCATAGAAGTATGCATAAAAGAAATTTTTTTTATATCAAAAGTGTTACTTTTATCATTTTTAATTTTCATGCATAAAAGTATGCATAAAAGAAAATTTTTATATCAAAAGTGTTACTTTTATCATTTTTAATTTTCATGCATAGAAGTATGCATAAAGGAAAAATTTTTTATATCAAAAGTGTTACTTTTAGCATTTTTAATTTTCATACATAGAAGTATGCATAAAGGAAAAATTTTTATATCAAAAGTGTTACTTTTATCATATTGGATTTCATGCATATAGGTATGCATAAAAGATATTCTTTTTATACTAAAAGTGTGATTTTCCTCATAAATGGATTTTATGCTTAACTTAGATGCATAAGAGAAATTCTTTTATTCTAAAAGTGTAATTCCCTACCAAATTGAAATTATGCATAAGAAGATGCATAAAAGATTGATTTTAATTTCGAAAGTGTTAGTCTCCTTAAATGGAACTTATGTATAAATAAATGTGTAGAGAAATCTTATATCAAATATAAGAATTCTCTTTTTTAAAAAAAAGATATGAAATGTGATAAGATGTGATAAGAGGTGTATGAGATGTGATAAGAATTGATAAGATGCGTATGGAAAGTGATAGGATGTGATAAGAGGTGTATGAGATGTGATAAGAATTGATAAGATGCGTATGGAAAGTGATAGGATGTGATAAGAGGTGTATGAGATGTGATAAGAATTGATAAGATGCGTATGGAAAGTGATAGGATGTGATAAGACGTGTATGAGATGTAAAAAGATGTGATAAGATGTGATAAGATTTGATAAGATGCGTATGGAAAGTGATAGGATGTGATAAGAGGTGTATGAGATGTAAAAAGATGTGATAAGATGTGTATGAGATGTGATAGAATGTGTTAAGATGAGTTAGGATGTGTTAAGATGTATATGGGATGTGTTAGGACGAGAATGGATGTAATATGGTTGTATGAATGTGATGTGGATGTATACATGTAGATGTATATGTATGAATGTGAATGTTGATGTGGATGTGGATGTATGGATGTAGATACGGATGTGTATGTATGTATGTGGATGTGTATGTATGAATGAAGATGCAAAAATGGACGTATGTATATAGATGTGGATGTGTGGATGTGGAAATGGAGGTATGGATGTATGAATGTAGATGTGGATGTATGTATGTAGATGTGGATGTATATGTTTTTAGTTTATGTATATTGATGATTCAATCCATTATGGATTAATAATCTAATTAGAGATCATTTTAATTATTTCCTTAATGATAAGCATTATCCCTTAGAAAAATTGAGATTTATCAGTCATAGCAGCGGAGCTATGGCAAAATTTTTATAAAAATTATGCATAAAATAATTTCATTCAAAGCATAAAAAGAGGACTTCCTACCATATTCTAGGAATTATCATCCTAGATTAATTGAAAGAATTTCATTACAATCATGGAGAAATTGAATTTTAATATCATGCATAAAGGATAAGTTTTTATATCAAAAGTGTTATTTTTACCATTTTTATTTCATGCATAGAAGTATGCATAATGGATAAATTTTTATATCAAAAGTGTTATTTTACCATTTTTATATCATGCATAGAAGTATGCATAATGGATAAATTTTTATATCAAAAGTGTTATTTTTACCATTTTTATTTCATGCATAGAAGTATGCATAGTGGATAAATTTTTATATCAAAAGTGTTATTTTTATCATTTTTAATTTTCATGCATAGAAGTATGCATAAAGGAAAATTTTTTATATCAAAAGTGTTACTTTTATCATTTTTAATTTTCATGCATAGAAGTATCCATAAAGGAAAAAATTTTATATCAAAAGTGTTACTTTTATCATTTTTAATTTTCATGCATAGAAGTATGCATAAAGGAAAAAATTTTATATCAAAAGTGTTACTTTTATCATTTTTAATTTTCATGCATAGAAGTATGCATAAAAGAAAATTTTTATATCAAAAGTGTTACTTTTATCATTTTTAATTTTCATGCATAGAAGTATGCATAAAAGAAAATTTTTTATATCAAAAGTGTTACTTTTATCATTTTTAATTTTCATGCATAGAAGTATGCATAAAAGAAAATTTTTTATATCAAAAGTGTTACTTTTATCATTTTTAATTTTCAAAAGTGTTACTTTTATCATTTTTAATTTTCATACATAGAAGTATGCATAAAGAAAAAATTTTTATATCAAAAGTGTTACTTTTATCATATTGGATTTCATGCATATAGGTATGCATAAAAGATATTCGTTTTATACTAAAAGTGTGATTTTCCTCATAAATGGATTTTATGCTTAACTTAGATGCATAAGAGAAATTCTTTTATTCTAAAAGTGTAATTCCCTACCAAATTGAAATTATGCATAAGAAGATGCATAAAAGATTGATTTTAATTTCGAAAGTGTTAGTCTCCTTAAATGGAATTTATGTATAAATAAATGTGTAGAGAAATCTTATATCAAATATAAGAATTCTCTTTAAAAAAAAAAAGATATGAAATGTGATAAGATGTGATAAGAGGTGTATGAGATGTGATAAGAATTGATAAGATGCGTATGGAAAGTGATAGGATGTGATAAGAGGTGTATGAGATGTGATAAGAATTGATAAGATGCGTATGGAAAGTGATAGGATGTGATAAGAGGTGTATGAGATGTGATAAGAATTGATAAGATGCGTATGGAAAGTGATAGGATGTGATAAGAGGTGTATGAGATGTAAAAAGATGTGATAAGATGTGTATGAGATGTGATAAGATTTGATAAGATGCGTATGGAAAGTGATAGGATGTGATAAGAGGTGTATGAGATGTAAAAAGATGTGATAAGATGTGTATGAGATGTGATAGAATGTGTTAAGATGAGTTAGGATGTGTTAAGATGTATATGGGATGTGTTAGGACGAGAATGGATGTAATATGGTTGTATGAATGTGATGTGGATGTATACATGTAGATGTATATGTATGAATGTGAATGTTGATGTGGATGTGGATGTATGGATGTAGATACGGATGTGTATGTATGTATGTGGATGTGTATGTATGAATGAAGATGTAAAAATGGACGTATGTATATAGATGTGGATGTGTGGATGTGGAAATGGAGGTATGGATGTATGAATGTAGATGTGGATGTATGTATGTAGATGTGGATGTATGGATATGATTGTGAATGAAGAGGTGGATGTGAATGTATGGATGTAGATACGGATGTGGATGTATGTATGTGAATGTGGATGTATGAATGAGGATGTGAAAATGGATGTATGCATGTGAATGTGGATGTATGAATATGAATGTGGATGTGTGGATGTGGAAATGGAGGTATGGATGTATGAATGTAGATGTGGATGTATGCATGTAGATGCGTATGTATGAATGTGAAATTGGATGTAGATGTGGATGTATGCATGTAGATGCGTATGTATGAATGTGAAATTGGATGTATGATGTGGACGTACGAACATGGATATGTATGTAGAATAATGAATATGAAGATGTATGTGAGATAATGTAGTCTATGTGAGTGAATGGATGAGAACGAGTACACACTGAATGGAATGTGGAATAAGTAATGTGGTCCGAGAGTGGATAATATGGAAAGACAAGAGTTCGTTATAGAAACTGTATTTGTGACTGTTTGTAAATGACTATTTTATGTCAAGAATGCTGGAGAAGCATTTTGACCGTCTTGAGGATTAAGGTCATGAAGACTGAACTGATAAAGTTGCAACTGCTGACGGAGAGTCAATGGAGGACGTCTCGCGTAGCAAGGTCGATCGAGGTCTTGACCAGCCTCGGCTCGATTTAAATGGTGAGCTTCCGGTACGGTGGATGAGGGACCAAGGAAGCGGCCTATGAGTGAAGCGCTAGGTCACCTGCGAAGGATCCTAGAGGGTGCTGACCATACGGTGCTCGGGCTCTGGGTCGCCGAAGATACCCACACGTGCGTCGTGGAAGATATTGGAATAAGGAGTAAGAGTTGTTTTCTGAAACCGGGCATGGATCTGGTTGATTGACCTTGCTGGTCCTCAACAGATGAGTCCATGGCTCTTTTATATGGATTTGTGGGTTGATCTTGCTGATCTTCCACGGAGACTCCATTCTATTATATGAATATATTGCCGGTTACTATGAGCTAGGAACCATGGAAAAGGCCCCTGAGAGAACAGGTGGTGAGCGTTTTGGTTGCCAATGATGCCATAAGTATACCGATGAAAGAATGACTGGAAATAAGGATTCAACCAGAGACTTTGAGGATTGTCATCAGTGACATAATGGTTTTATTAAAGGATTATTTTAAAGCTAGTTGATGCTAAGAAAAAGGCAATTTCATATTGGGTGTGTAAGTGGTATGACTAGTTTTATGTTTGCATGAACTTCCGGCTAGGGGGCCTTGGAACTCTTTTCCTTGGTACCCGGGACAAAACCTAACCAAATTCCAAATTGGATCCCATCACTACAGTGGTTGGGCGGTTGGCTAACCCATGGGATCGGATGGGGTTAGGCTGGACTGATGGATCCGTAAATCGAGATTTAATTTCTATTATTACGATAGATGAAGTAAATCCTGGATAGAAATTGTTCTATGGATATGAATCAACGGCTGTGCCTCTTGATGGGGAAAAAAGCGTTGATCCCAATGATCCAAGTGCAAGTTCTTCCTTGATTTGACCAAGTACCGTTAAAGGTGCAGTCAGATCAGTTTGATCAGTAATGATCTTGACTACGTTAGAGTAAAGAGTTATCCTGGTGGAATCGCCCGTGCTTTCCGGGTAAAGGAAGTTTTTCCGATTTCGGTTTTGGACAAACCGACGGATTAGTCTCTTGTCCGGATATCCGTGGGCGAGGCCCCGAGTGTGGGACCCCTGTCCCGCGCGAGAAGTGCTACTTCCGCTGCTAGTACCCCGAATCCGTTGCTCGGTGAGAACAGGGATCTCACAGAGAGGAAGAGAGAGTTGTGACAGATAGAGAGAAGAAACATTAGATGACATTTTTAATGTTTTTGTGAGTTCCTAAAGAGGAAAATAATGTACTATTTTAATTTTTTAGTAAATAGAGGGAGAAAAAAGAAATTATTAAGAATTATGTATATTTTAAGAGAAAAAAAAAGAAATTCTTATCTACACATCTATCGTGTTGTGAAGTGTATCATGAGAGAGAGAGAGGGGGGTAGGAAGAGAGAGAGATATTCATTTTTTCGAGTTACGAATCACGATATTATAAAATAAAACATTTAGACAATATGATGTAAACTTTGATCCATGAAATACTCATGCCGCGTTAGCAACCAAGTATCGCATGGATCAAATACAATAAAAACAATACAAGTCAAATTAAACAAATTTACGACATTTTTTCGACCGCGTTAACGATCATATGTCGTAATATGCAAGCAAATTTACGACATTTTTTCGACCGCGTTAACGATCAAATGTCGCAATATGCAAAAAATAATTTATGCACTAGCGGACGACACCAACTTGCCGCGTTAACAATAAAATGCCGCCCGATTCTATGGGAATACGAATAGGATACGAACATACACTGGCCGCGTTACAGACCATATGCCCGCATTTGACAAAGGGAAGGGAAGGGAAGGTGACATCGCCATAACGATACTATGCTTGCCGCGTTACCGACTAGTACTGCTAAACGGCGTGCCATACTTACCATAGGACACAGACTAGCCGCGTTACCGACTAAGTGCCCCAGGGTAAGCACCATTCCGAAGAATGGCCTTACACACACACTTGTCGTGTGGCGGACCACCCACATCCTGTCGCGCATTGCGACAATGGGCGGCTGCCCGCACGAACACACACCCACACACACATCCCTCATGTGGCGGACCACCCACATCCTGCCGCGCATTGTGACAGTGGGCGACTGCCCGCACGAACACACACCCACATATAGACACACACACACACAAGTTTTATTACCTGTGTATGCTGTCAGCAATGAACTCCCAAAGGGCCCCCGGGCCTATATATATAGGAAATTGTATCCCGTCGGGCTGGATGACGACCTCGCCGGGGTTTCCTTTTTCCCGGCGGGACCGCCGGGTATAGGAAAAGCTCGGCGGGATTTTATCCGGTTACCAGGTTGCTTGCCACCGGCTTTTTTGAGAACATGTTAACATGTTAACATGTTAATAACATGTTAACACATGTTATTAACAAAAAAAAATTTGTGATCACGTGAATATAAAATCATTGTCCTTAATTAAGGACCTTTCACAAGGTTTGTTAAAACAGCCTCTTTCCATAGTATAATAATGCCAAAGATAAGATTTATAAAAAAATGTTTATACAAGAATCAATTCCATATACAAGCCAAATCGGCTCTCTTATTCTTTTTCTTTATACTGCCGATGATCTAGAATTCAGCCTTCCAGTCTCTACATGCTGTGCAAAACCCTACGGGACCATACACCTCATCTCGATCGCGGCTGGTGTGGCGAGGACTCAAGATGGCCTGTCCCCCCCTTAGGCTCCGTTGCTTGATTCTCCTGCCCCTCAGAGGGATATCTACACACTATGGTGGGCTAATTCACCACACTAGCTTGATATGACTTGTACTCTGCTTCGGTTGATGAAGAAGAAGTAATTCGCTGCTTTTGACATTTCCAAGAAACAAGTCCTTTACCAAGCATAAAACAATAGCCTAACATGGAATGCCTAGTATCAATACACCCTGCCCAATCAGAATCTGAGTAACCAATAAGTGTATCTCCACCTGCATAAGAAATGCCATACTCAAGAGTTCCATGAAGATATCGAAGATGTTAAAAAAATAGGCAGAGGGAGAGGAGACACACACACAGGAGCAACTCCTAATGTATATTGCAAACCCTAACCATAGAGGGAAGCCATCTCCCTTCTCACACAATGCATAAAGCCATAATACATAATACACACAACACACTATGAGTTGTGTCCACACACATCTAACCCTATCTAATGTCCACACACTATGACCAATTGGACGCGGTCATTTATGTCTCACACATGTTCCTACCTAACATGCCAACACATAGCACAGCTAGCTCACACTGACATCGAGCTTGAATCTCAACAGCCCCTGTCAAGCTCATGATGTACTGCCATAGATGAAGATGTAGATGAGCTTGGGATATCAAAGCTCTCAACACTCCCCCTCAAGCTCATCCCATGTACTCCCAACATAGTACGGAAGTACTCAAACTTCTCCTTGCTAAGTGGCTTTGTAAAGATGTTTGCCACGTGCTCGTCAGTCTTCACATACAACTGTACCATCCAGCACCTTCTCTCTGACAAAGTGATAATGGACCTCTATGTGTTTGGTCCTCGCATGAAATACTGGATTCTTTGTCAACTGTATACTGCTCATGTTGTCACAATGAATGACAACTTTGCCATCAATAGGCTCACCCAAATCTGCCAAGAGATTCTTTAACCATACTGCTTCACAAGTAGCAATGGCTGCACCTCTATATTCAGTCTCTGTACTAGATAAAGCAACTGTAGGTTGCTTCTTGCTACTCCAACTCACCACGACACTTCCAAGTGTAAAGGTATAACCACTAGGAGACCTCCTATCATATGAGCTACCTGCCCAATTAGCATCTGTGTAGCCATGTATATCCAAGCCTTTACCACTCTCATATAGAAGACCATAATGTGCAGTGGTCTTTACATATCGCATAATGCGTCTCACTGCATCCAAATGAGGTTTTTTGGGGCTTTGCATAAATTGGCTTACTAGCCCCACAACATAACTCAAATCCAGGCATGTGATAGTGATGTAAATGAGACTACCAAACCATCTTCCTGTACATAAATGGATCATCCAACTCCTCACCAAAATTAGCCCGCAACTTCACATTTTGCTCCAAAGGTGTACTCATAGACTTACACCCTGTCATGCCATATTTTGCCAATATATCCAATGCATATTGGCGTTGCACTAACCATGTACCTGCATGATCTTTGATCACTTCAATTCCAAGAAAGTATCTCAACTCACCCAAGTCTTTCATGTCAAATTGCCCACTCAAAGCTTTCTTGACATGCATCACATCTGTACCATGATCACATGTGATAATCAAGTCATCCACATAGATGACAAGTAAAACAATCCCATGATCTGTTTTCTTCACATAGAGTGAAGAATCTGCTGTAGAAACTTGAAATCTAAGGGATATAAGATATCTTCTCATCTTATCACTCCAAGCACGAGGTGCTTGCTTCAAACCATATAATGCCTTTTTCAATCTGCATACATGAGTGGGATATTTTGGGTGTACATAACCTTCTGGGGATGTGCCATATACACTTCCTCTTGTAGATCACCATTTAGAAATGCATTTTTGGCATCCCATTTGTATGCCTTTCGATCCTGTGCATATCCAACAAATACACACTTCTCTGCCTTAGGATCCAACTTCCTCCTTCTCTCATCAGGCACATGTACATAAGCTATACATCCAAAAACTTTGAGGTGTCCAATGTCTGGCCTATAACCTGTAAGCCGCATCTCTGGCGTACTTCCATGTATGGCTGCTGTAGGTGTTTTATTGAGTATATACACCGCGGTAGCACATGCTTCTGCCCAATAATCATTTGGCATGCTCTTTTCATTGAGCATCGCCCTGGCCACTTCACATATGACTCTATTCTTTCACTCAGCCACACCATTTTGCTGAGGTGTATACCTGCAAGTCAATTGCCTTCTTATTCCATGCTTTCTCAAGAAATGCTCAAAAGGTGTATTCACCACCTCCATTTGTCCTCAAACATTTAATCCAACAGCCATATTGCTTCTCTGCAAAAGCTTTGAAATCCATAAACTTTTCCAACACTTCACTCTTCTCTCTGAGAAAGTATATCCATGTCCGTGGCATCCTGCTAAAATCAATCTATGAATGTCACATAATATAAACTGCCTTTAATAGATGGGTTTTGTGCAGGACCCCATACATCACTATGTACTATCTCAAGTGGCTTGCTACTCATGTTGCCGTCTCTAGGAAACCGCAACCTTGCCTGCTTTCCAAACTGACAGGCTTCACAAACATGCATATGCCCATCATACTTGAATCTAGGCAGCCCACTAACAATGCCTCTTGCCTGCATGTTCTTTAACCTTTATATATTGACATGTCCAATCCTCTTATGCCACATACATTAGGGAAAAAGGGAGCTCATTTTGGGGCCCTGTAAGAAATTCACTATTTTTTGATTTATTTCTCTCCTAAAAGACCTCAAAAATAGTAAAATACGGAAACGTGGTTCAGAACTGTCAGTAAGGACTACAGAACTGTCAGTTCAGAAAGGAATAAGATAATCTTTTGTCTAACTAACACGAGTTTGCATTAAATATCTCCTTACTTTTTTTTTGTTTCCCGAAGATTTCGCATCTCTTTTGACGACGTGTGCAGGCCTCTCATAAAGAATCCATCACTGAACTTGATGATTGCACTTTTTCAAAATATTTACATGGATACTGCCACACTTCCACGATTCATGTTACAAAAAGACTATGAGATTGACAAGCATATTGAAGAAATATTTCATGGTGGTAAAGGAACCACTGTGTATGACCCTTGGAACAATATATTTGTAGATCTACAACAACTTCAAAGAAGAATGGTCGAGTTTTATGGAATAACATTTGAGGAGTGCAAAGGCATTTTGAAATTTGTTATCAAACTGGATGAGTGTGAGGTTGTAAAGGAAAAGAAAATGGAAAGGATTACTATTACATTGATGAATGGAGCACTTGATACATCATTGACTGAAGCGAGTTCGAAGTATTTTAGTGTGCAGTCAGAGAAACACATATGGTGGTTAGGCTCGTTCCAGGTATGATCATTTTTTTGTTTCGTACTTGATTTTAGTCATTGTTTTCAAATCTTTTATAGTAAGACTTTTGTTTTCTATAATCACAGGTAAAGATAGAAGACCATGAAACACTAGATTGGGTGTTTCACCACACGGAAATACCAAGAATAAATAAAAGACAAGTGCGAGGAGAGAATCTCCATGTTGCAGGAAAAGGTGATTTTCAAGTAGAGTGGCACATGGCGGGGGATCTTAAAACACTTAAGTGCATGTATAACGTTAGTAAAGGAGGCAACTCAAAGTCTCCTTGTCTTTACTGCAAAGAATCAGCTCAAGTAATGGATTCCAAATGGTGGAAGAGAGCACCTAATAGAGATAAAGTTGACCCTGACTTCAAGGCCATTCTTAACATTCCACTATGTAATGTTCACATATGCTCATTGCATGGTCTATGTCAAATTATTGAGAAATTGGTATTTTTGTATATTGGATTTGCTTGGAAACTTCGTCCCAAAAAAATAGAAAGGATGCTCTTCAAGCATTGGAAAAAGTGTTATCTGATATAGGTCTGCATGGAGGTGATGTTCATATCACAAAGGATTTTAAAAAGTCTACCAATGGCAAGGAGGTACCAATCAAGCCCTTTATTGGTGGTGTTAAGGCAAGAAGATTCTTGTCTCGACCCAAACACAGTAGTAAGCAAGTAAGGCAAGGTAGAACAGTTTCAAGGATTAATTATGGATTGTGGAAGTAAGTCCATAATGCCGTGAAAGATCATGAGGCAGATGGAGAAGCACGAAATGTGAAGGCAGAGGTGTGGAGGTCTCTTGATCAACTCTTCATGTTCTGTGACAATGTAACATGGACAAAAAGTGATTACAAGAACTTTGAAGAGGTAATTAAACATTTTGGGAAGTCAATGAAAGACGCATGGACAGCCTGCAATATAACTCACTACATGGTAAAGTTCTGTCTTCTTCTTTTACTTAAGTGTGATCCTCTTTTTTTTTTATAACTTACTATACATTCTTATGTCTCTGTGAAAACAGCATATCATCTACAACCACCTTTCCTATTTTGTCAAAAAGTATGGATGCCCAGCAATTTGGTCTACCCAAGGCATGGAGAAGTCTCACTACATGGCATGTAATGCATTTTTCAGACACACACAACACTACGGAGGGAGTCAAAAGGCAAATAGTCTGAAGGAAGTCTTCTAATGGTTTTACCGAGGCGTACTACAGAGGCTGCATGCTAAAAGAAAAGTTGCTAGCTCCAAAGTCAAGCTTGCTTTTATTCTAGCCCAAAAGCAAAGACAAAGACAAACTTTGGACAATTCAATGGCAGCAGAGAGACATAGACAATGGACGGATTTGAAGATATTTAGAAACCATAAATGGACAAGTAAACATGAATAGCAGTTTGTAACTTATTGGTGTTATGTCCACATGTTTTCAAACTCAATCAATAGATTTTTATTTTGTGGAACAAGTGACTCTTGGTGTTATGCCTATATGTTTTGAGACTCCATCAAAACTATTTCTTTTGTGAAACATGTGATCTATATTAAACAAGCATCAATACATCCATGAGCTACACACAAAAAATTCAATCAATACTACTTAATTATGCTAGACACACTATTGATCCTTACCAATAAGGTACTGAGTGTGTACTGAGAGTGTCAAACGCTTTTAGAAGCTACTAAAGTGTCAAACGCTTTTAGAAGCTACTGAGTGTGGGAAGAGTATTGAAGTGTCGTACGGTGATGGGACAAATGCAAAAGGGAAAGGTAGAGGATCAAAGACTTTGTACAAATCAGTTCAACTTCAACATAATGTTTGTGCTATATTTGATGACTAAATCCTATTACTCCCAGGGCCTACCAATCGGAACTCTCTTTTTGATCTTGATTGGACTCTTTTTCCTGGAGAGTGATATCTAATTCTTGCTTTGCCATTTTTGTTGCCACAGGAACATCCTCTTTTTCCTCTGCTTTAAATGTGTCTTGTTCTTCAGCCTCCTGCCCTTAACACCATATTAGTGAATTTGGGAATTTCCCAATTCCCATTTTTTAATACTTAAAAAAGGGGACATGGATAACATGTTTGTAAGTTTCTCAAAACCCTATCATATGACCTATCGTTGGAAAGCGCTTGAAAAATGGAATCTAAAGAGCTATAAAGCGCTCATTTTGGATTAGCGGTGTTGAAGTTATGGTTAATCCAAACTTTTGACCACGTGTCCCAAACTTGTGGAAAATTCCCATATTCCCCAATATGGTGTTCCTTGCTCTTCTAGAGAGTACTGACTAAAGACAATGTACATAAGGAATGCCATGGTTTCCTCAAGCACTCTACACTTTCTGGTGTGCAAGCTACAGTTGAATTTATATTTCTCAGGCAGGCTGTCAAATCTTCTATTCACATGGTACCTCAGCCTGTCAATGGAGACAATATGATTTATATGCACAAAAACCTTTTCACCTTCCACAATTCTTCCTGCCTCTGTCAGTTGTTTGAAGGTATCCCAATGATCTGAAAGAAAATCTCTGTGATGCTCCAATACAAAGCTCATAGTGAACTCCCTGTTTGAAAATACTGTGGTATATGTGGAAGTTCCTCTGAGCCTTGCATTTGTGAAGAAAGTCAAATAGGAGCAAATTTGGAGATTTGTGCTCTTCTGATTTCTTTTGTTTTGAGAGGGAAGACTCAGCTTTCTACTCCAGTCTCTTCCTTTTGCCTGAACCAAAATTTATATATCATGAATTCTATATGCTGACATATGTAATCAGGGAATGTATAGGATATCACCAAACAACTCCCTTCATGAGCACACATGACTCACCTGGTGATTGCTGTGGTCTAAGTATAGCAGCAGAAAAGTCCAACTTTCTCTTGAAAGGAGGGGCCTGAGAATCAACTGTTCCAAAGCAAAAACTTTTCTTATCATCAAGGAAGAAATCCCCAGGGCCAAAGAAAGCAAAACAATGAGGAAGAAGTGAAAACCAAAAGGGACACAGGAATTTGCAAGAAAACGCGATGTAGGGCCATTTGAAAAATGTCAAGTACTCTCCTCGCATTTTGTTGTGCAAATTTTTCATTTCTATTGCTATCCATCTCCAATCAAATGCTAGGATCACCTCAAAGATTCTTGGACAGTAGATGATACTAGGAAGAATTCCCTAGGGCCAAAGAAAGCAAAACAATGAGGAAGAAATGAAAACCAAAAGAAATATAGGAATTTGCAGGAAAACGCGATATAGGGCTATTTGGAAAATTTTAAGCACTCCCCTCACATTTTGTTGCAAACTTCTAGGTTCTATTGATATCCATCTCCAATCAAATAGATAGCTTCCAGGTCAGTAAGACTCTCTATATCCTTATCTTCTTGTTTAATAGTATAACACACATACTTTTGGGATGTGATGTAGCTTAGATATTAGGATAAATACCACAAGCAGGAAGACTTTTGTATTGGACTGGTTGAAATGACTGAAGGCATGTTCCAGCAGGCTGCCTCATGAATTTGCAGGAAAACGCGAGGAGAAAGCTTTAGGAATTTCAAACAGCTGAAATCGCGTTTTGTTGCAAATTGTGAGATCCCTGTTCCCACCGAGCAACGGATTCGGGGTACTAGCAGCGGAAGTAGCACTTCTCGCGCGGGACAGGGGTCCCACACTCGGGGCCTCGCCCACGGATATCCGGACAAGAGACTAATCCGTCGGTTTGTCCAAAACCGAAACCGGAAAAACTTCCTTTACTCGGAAAGCATGGGCGATTCCACCAGGATAACTCTTTACTCTAACGTAGTCAAGATCATTACGGATCAACTGATCTGACTGCACCTTTAATGGTACTTGGTCAAATCAAGGAAGAAACTTGCACTTGGATCATTGGGATCAACGCTTTTTTCCCCATCAAGAGAGGCACAGCCGTTGATTCCTATCCATAGAACAATTTCTATCCGGGATTTACTTCATCTATCGTAATAATAGAAATTAAATCTCGATTTACGGATCCATCAGTCCAGCCTAACCCCATCCGATCCCATGGGTTAGCCAACCGCCCAACCACTGTAGTGATGGGATCCAATTTGGAATTTGGTTAGGTTTTGTCCCGGGTACCAAGGAAAAGAGTTCCAAGGCCCCCTAGCCGGAAGTTCATGCAAACATAAAACTAGCCACACCACTTACACACCCAATATGAAATTGCCTTTTTCTTAGCATCAGCTAACTTTAAAACAATCCTTTAATGAAACCATAGTACCACTGATCACAATCTTCCAATTTATCCGGTTGATTCATAATTTCCCATCATTCCTTCATCAGAGTATCTATGGCATCATTGGCAACTAGAACGCTCACCACCTGTCCACACAGGGGCCTTTTCAATAGTTCCTAGCCCATAATACTCGGCAATATAATCACTTATAAAAATCAAGATGGACTCTCGTTGAAGATCAGCAAGATCAACCAACAGATCCATATAAAGAGCCATGGACTCATCCATTGAAGACCAGCAAGGTCAATCAACCAGATCCATGCCCGGTTTCACAAAACAACTCTTACTCCTTGTTCCAATATCTTCCTCGACGCACGCGTGGGTATCCTGGGCGACCCAGAGCCCGAGCACCGTATGGTCAGCACCCTCTAGGATCCTTCGCAGGTGACCTAGCGCTTCACTCATAGGCCGCTTCCTTGGTCCCTCATCCACCGTACCGGAAGCTCACCATTTAAATCGAACCGAGGCTGGTCAAGACCTCGGTCGACCTTGCTACGCGAGACGTCCTCCATTGACTCTCCGTCAGCAGTTGCAACTTTAACAGTTAGGTCTTCATGACCTTAATCCACAAGATGGTCAAAATGCTTCCCCAGCATTCTTGACATAAAACAGTCATTTACAAACAGTCACAAAATACAGTTTCTAAATCAAACTCTCGTCTTTCCACATTATCCCTCCTTAGTCCACATTACTTATTCCACATTCCATTCAATGTGTACTCATTCTCATCCATTTCTCCATCTCGACGACACATTAATTCACATTCACATTCATACATCCACATTTACATGGATACATCCATTTTCATATCCTCATTTATACATCCACATCCCATATCCACATTCATACATACACATCCATATCCACATCTATACATCCACATTCACATCCACATTCACATTCACATCCTCATTTATACATCCACATCCACATCCATATTCACATCCATACATCCACATCTACATGCATACCTCCATTTTCACATCCTCATTTATACATCCACATCCCTTATCTACATTCATACATACACATCCATATCCACATCCATACATCCACATCCACATTCATATTCACATCCATATATCCACATCTATATGCATACATCCATATATCCACATCTATATGCATACATCCATTATCACGTCCTCATTCATACATCCACATCCACATACATACATACATCCACATCTACATACATACATACATCCACATCCACATTCCCATTCACATCTATACATCCATATCTACATCCACATACATACATACATCCACATCCACATTCCCATTCACATCTATACATCCACATCTACATCCACATTCATATACATCCACATCCACATTCCCATTCACATCTATACATTCACATCTACATCCACATACATACATACATCCACATCCACATTCCCATTCACATCTATACATCCACATCTACATCCACATTCACATCTATGCATATACATCTTCATGCATACATCCATTTTCACATTCATACATCCACTTTCACATTCATACATCCATACTCCCATCTCCACATCCACACATCCACATACATACATCCATTTCCACATTCCCATTCATGTAACCCCATATGTCTTCACATCTAATCTTTTACATCACATCCATTCTCGCCCTATCACAACCCATATACATCCTATTCTATCACATACACTTCTTACCTCATCCCATACACATCTTATCACATCCTATCACTTTCCATACGCATCTTATCAATTCTTATCACATCTCATACACCTCTTATCACATCTTATCACATTTCATATCTTTTTAAAAAAAAAGAGAATTCTTATATTTGATATAAGATTTCTCTACACATTTATTTATACATAAATTCCATTTAAGGAGACTAACACTTTCGAATTTAAAATCAATCTTTTATGCATCTTCTTATGCATAAATTCAGTTTGGTAGGAAATTACACTTTTAGAATAAAAGAATTTCTCTTATGCATCTAAGTTAAGCATAAAATCCATTTATGAGAAAAATCACACTTTTAGTATAAAAAGAATATCTTTTATGCATACCTATATGCATGAAATCCAATATGATAAAAGTAACACTCTTACAATAAAATAATCAACTTTTATGCATACCTCTATGCATGAAATTCAATTATGATATAAGTCACACTTTTATAATAAAATAATCAACTCTTATGCATACTTCTATGCATGAAATTTAAAAATGATAAAAGTAACACTTTTGATATAAAAATTTATCATTATGCATACTCTTATGCATGAAAATAGAAATGATAAAAGTAACACTTTTGATATAAAAATTTATCATTATGCATATTCTTATGCATGAAAATAGAAATGATAAAAGTAACACTTTTGATATAAAAATTTATCATTATGCATATTCCTATGCATGAAAATAAAAATGATAAAAGTAACACTTTTGATATAAAAATTTATCATTATGCATATTCCTATGCATGAAAATAAAAATGATAAAAGTAACACTTTTGATATAAAAATTTATCATTATGCATATTCTTATGCATGAAAATAAAAATGATAAAAGTAACACTTTTGATATAAAAATTTATCATTATGCATATTCCTATGCATGAAAATAGAAATGATAAAAGTAACACTTTTGATATAAAAATTTATCATTATGCATATTCCTATGCATGAAAATAAAAATGAATAAAAGTAACACTTTTGATATAAAAATTTATCATTATGCATATTCCTATGCATGAAAATAGAAATGATAAAAGTAACACTTTTGATATAAAAATTTATCATTATGCATATTCCTATGCATGAAAATAGAAATGATAAAAGTAACACTTTTGATATAAAAATTTATCATTATGCATATTCCTATGCATGAAAATAAAAATGATAAAAGTAACACTTTTGATATAAAAATTTATCATTATGCATACTCTTATGCATGAAATAAAAATGGTAAAAATAACACTTTTGATATAAAAATTTATCCATTATGCATACTTCTATGCATGAAATAAAAATGGTAAAAATAACACTTTTGATATAAAAACTTATCCTTTATGCATGATATTAAAATTCAATTTCTCCATGATTGTAATGAAATTCTTTCAATTAATCTAGGATGATAATTCCTAGAATATGGTAGGAAGTCCTCTTTTTATGCTTTGAATGAGATTATTTTATGCATAATTTTTATAAAAATTTTGCCATAGCTCCGCTACTATGACTGATAAATCTTAATTTTTCTAAGGGATAATGCTTATCATTAAGGAAATAATTAAAATAATCTCGAATTGGATTATTAATCCATAATGGATTGAATCATTAATATACATAAACTAAAAGCATAGAAAAAAAGCCATTAATTTGGCCTCAAGCATAGCTTAATCTTGGGTTAAGGAAAAGCTTTATGAAAAGCTTCATGTGGATTGAGAATGGGTCATGAGTATGACCATTTCTTGAGTGAGAGAGAGAAATTACATAAAAACCATTAGAATTTAAACATAAATAAAAATTAACTTCAATAGCATTTATTAAATTATGTAACTCTTCACTACTATTCACCAATTAACTTTAATAGCATTTAAAAAACCATACCAATTAAGCTTCTCAAGCTTGAGAGGGGTTGAGAAGAGAGAAACATTGAGAAATTATAGAAAAGAGCAATATTCACTAATTACCTTACAAATTGCTTGATTCTTTGTTCACGGTAGAGGCCCCCAACCAATCAATTGGTTAAGTATGTTGATGGAGCCACTAATGGGGATTGAAGAAAGAGGGAAACTCCAAAAACTAGTGAATTATTAAATGAATTCACAGTTCTTGGCTTAGGTGGAGTAGAGTAACGATGCATAAACACTATCTATTTTTCAACAAGAGGGAGGCTTCTATTTATAGGAAAAATTGAGCTCCTAACCAAACAAACTGATTCTAGAATTTTCTAAATCAGTTTGGTCAATATTTGACCATTTTTAGGTCAGTTAAGCTAACTTTTTGGAACTAGACTTAAATGAGGAGAGAGGAGAGATGAAATATCTCAATTTTTATGAGTTTAAAACTCATTCAAGCATGTGAAATATGCACCTCCTTTAAAGAACTCTCTTTCCTTACATAAGTGTCATAATGGAATCATTTTAATATTGCTCATAGTTTTTTACTAATAAACCTTGTACATTTTCAACTCTTCATCTTATGTGAAATATGCACATCCTTTAAAGAACTCCCCTTCCTTACATATGTGTCATAATGGAATCATTTTAATATTGCTCATAGTTTTTTACTAATAAACCTTGTACATTTTCAACTCTTCATCTTATGTGAGCATTTAAGGGACTCTCCTTCCTTACATATGTGTCATAATAAAATCATTATTCCCAAAATATCTCATATTTTTAATATTGCTCATAGTTTTTTACTAATAAACCTTGTACATTTTCAACTCTTCACCTTATGTGAGCATTTACTCATTTTTGGGTATCTTCTTTTTTACAAATTGGATTTATGTACTCCCTACACATGGATTGATGCTATTGGCCCATAGGAACCTTAATTGGACCATAGTCTAAAGATTTCTGAAAATCTAGACCCTTAGACTAAGGTTCTTTATACCTATTTCCAATTAATTCCAATTGCACATTGGAAAATTCTTTTTGAATTTCTGTTTCAGGGGAACTCATCTGAATTATAAGAGATATTTTTCTATCCAAAAATATTCAAAATCTGAATATTCTCTCTCTAGAATATTTTCTCTCTCTAGACTAAAATAGTTAGAAACAAGGTCTTTATATTTCTGAAGAGGGGTTGATTACAGGGGAAGATACTAGACATCAAAAAGGGGTTGGGAGAGGAATCTTACACAAATATAAAACTAGGATGTGGAAATTTGGGATATGGTGAATCTTTTGCTCTCTCCCAAACTTGAGCTACAGCCTAGGTAACCTGGAGATCTGGCAGTGGTAGTAGTCTTCCGGCAGGTTGCAATCTGGATGGAGTGTGTTGGGTAGGAAGGGATCAGAGAGGAAAGGAAAAGGATGATGGGAGAGTGCTGGCAAGGATGAAAGACGGGGAGGGAAGAGTGGTTATGGAACTGATTATGAAATCATGATTGGCACAAGTTCCAAGGCAAAAAGTGTCCCATTCACAGTGCCAAGTTTCAAACTCCAAGAGATCTGGGTCCCATCCACACGTGTGAAAAAACGGCTCCATCATTTAGTAGCTGCCTTTTTTATATTTTGCACTAATCTTTTCCCTCTTGTTTAATCTCTCCTGTCTTGGCCCTCCCCTCTCAGCTCTCTTGCTTTCCTACCTCCCTACTCTGCACCATCAGCATCCTAACCAGTAGCACAGGTTCATCCCTAGCATAGGGTACTCATCAACAGCACAGCACACCCACAGATAGCTTCCAGGTCAGTAAGACTCTCTATATCCTTATCTTCTTGTTTAATAGTATAACACATACTTTTGGGATGTGATGTAGCTTAGATATTAGAATAAATACCACAAGCAGAAAGACTTTTGAATTGGGCTGGTTGAAATGACTGAAGGCATGTTCCAGCAGGCTGTCTCATAAATTTGCAGGAAAACGCGAGGAGAAGGGTTTAGAAATTTCAAACAGCTGAAATCGCGTTTTGTTGCAAATTCACATTTGGGGCCTTTTTTGGCCGTTTTCGGGCCTCCGGATGTCCGATTCCAGCGTTTCAAGTGCCGTTTTTTGGGGTTTTGGGCCGTTCCGGACGCGTTTGCAGTGTCAGAATCACCAAATTTTGCACAAAAAATAAATTTTTTAAAGATTCAAATTGGATCATCTTATTAATGTGACACGCTTCTATGAACATTCAGTACTATTTATTTTTCTTATTTTCATCTTCTTTTGTTGAATTTTCAACGTAACGTTGGCCCACTCCTGATTGGTTGAGAGCCTATTTTCTCTCTCTTCTAAAATGCCCCAAAATGAGCTTCCTTTTTTCCTAATGTATTGTATTTAGTTGTAAAGACAGAGAAATCACTGTAGGAATGTACCAACATGTTACTTCAAGTATTTGCAGGAAAACGCGAGAGTGAGCTATTAGGAATTTCAAACTGTCGAAATCGCATTTTGTTGCAAATTTATAAATGTTGCTTCATCCACCCCTGTCATTGCCTTTTTGTATCATTCCATGTTCTCCATGGCTGTAATCTCTTTCCATTGCTTTGTGTGCAGCTTGTTAGAGTGATGGCTATAACTAAGTCAATTGCAAGGAGTGCTGGCAAGGGGCCAGGGCTTGAGCAGCAGCTGGGGCAGGTATCAAGGAATTTAGTGTGCCTCCAAAGAGAAGAGTTGCACATGGCAGGAAGGGGAAGCCAATGAGCCTACTCCAGCAAAAGGCCAAGAGATTGAATCATGGTGCAGGTGTGCTAAAGGAGATCAGGAAGCAATAGAAAGCTATAGGCTTTGCAATCCCCAAGGTACCTTTTTAGAGACTAGTGAAAGACATATGTGATAGTTGGCACCTTGGTTTCAGGTGGAACGGGACTGCCATTCTTTCCTTACAGGGATTACTTGGAGAAATATTTTGAAGATGCAATGTATGGCAGGACATCAAGATGAGAGACATATTATTAATTCCACCTACAAGAAAGTTGAAGGTAGATGAGGTTAAGGTTGTTGAAGTAACCCACTCAAAGAACACCAGAGGGAAAGCTACTTATGAGGAGTCACTGAAGCAGCAAATAAAAGAATCCAAATCTGTTATAGATGTGGAGACTGTACAGAGAGAGCTGCAGATACAGAGAAGGTTGCAGGAGCTGGGGCCCTAACATAGCTGTCCATATTGAAGATGAAACTTCAGTGAATAATTTTGACTTGACAAAACCATGCTTGGCAGCATTGGCTCATAAGAATGAGTATTGCTCAGATACTATCATTCTTGCAATGCTCTAGTAAGTGTCTTTTATTTTACATTTGTTTGCAAAACAATCCTTCTTGTACCTCCTTTACACCCTACCCTAATTATTGTTTGGTCCAATGCAGCATGATGAGAAGCTGGCTTAACCACGCTGTACAACATACAGTTCATATTATTAATCCTGCCATTTTCTCCAAGTTAAGAGATGCAAAGGAAACTCCCATGGATATTTTCAATTGGTTCAGACACTGCAATTTTGATATTATCGATGTTTTGCTACTTCCATACCATAACAGGTATGTGGGTGACTGCTTCTTTTGGGATTCTTCTTTAAGATTGAGAACTCTTGTAGCCTTTGATTTCTTAATGCTTTTTTCCTGACACAGTGACCACTGGAGCTTTGCTTCTATTGATATCCAGCAGAAGCAATGCTTTATATTCAACTCTCTTAAAAACACACACAGAGAGCTGAAATTGTAAGTGGTGTGTGTGCTATTTTTAACTTTAAACTTTATTATTTTGTTTTAATGCACACTAACTGAATTATATGTATTGCAGTTGTATTAGAAGGTTTCTAGATGCATTGGATCACTGCCCTCCTAATGTCAATCTTTTGGATTCAATAGAGTCAATAAATTTAGAGGTAGAAAGTCGTTTCCCCTACTGATGTCTATTTCATGCTATGCCTTTGAACCTATTGAATAATTTTGTTTTGTTCAGATGTTAACAGTTTCTAACATATCTTTCAACTGTACAGACACCACAACAAGATGATTCAAGTAGCTGCGGGGCTGCTGGAGAGTGCTGATCAGTGCCAAATATATGCTTTCAAGCTATTTTGAGATAGGATAGCTAGACCTTGTAAGAAAAAATAATTTTCATTTAGCTTCAAAATAATTGATATTGGTACAAAGTGTTCTAAATCATCATATGCCATTGCAGATGAGAGAAGATAGCTTCAGCTCGAACTATATATATAGTTTCAGAGCTGATACAATTTGGAAGTTTTTGAAGTATGCCTCTCCCAAACCTATTGTACCAGCTACTGTCGAGTTGGGTGAGAGCTCTAAAGTCCGAGAAGGTGTCATACACCTTGATGACACAGATGATGCTGATGTGGTGCCACAGGAACAAGGACCTAGTGATGATGAGGAGAAGCCACAGGAACAAGGACCTGCTACTGATGTTATTGAGGAGAAGATGGAGCAGCACAGCAAACAGATTCTCCAGGGGTAGTAGAGAAGACAATGGAGCAGCACCAAGAGATTGTACAGGACAGGATGGAGTAGCAGAAAACAGATTCTCCAAAAAAAGATGATACGGAGAGCTTGGACCATGTAGAGCAACCTCTGGATCAGGCTGTAGATAAATAGAAAATGGTTGTCAAGAATATGTTCTACATATACAATTAAACACTTTTGTACAAAATTTTACTTTATTGAATATAATACCTTTGTTTATGGAGTCTGTGTTATCTCAATTTTCAAATTTTCAATGTCTTTGCATTTTATTGAACTCTCTCTTCTTTTGAGCACCTGCAAAAAAGCAATATGAATCAATAGGGTAAAGTAAACTAATAGCAATGCTTAATGAGACTAGGATAAGTCAGATGATCTTGTTTTCTTAACACACCATGTGTGTTGGCATTGTCCAGCCAACTGATAAAAATGATCAATAAAAAATATACCCGATTGAGCTAGCTCTGTTTGCACATCGACCTTGGTATTGTTGTTCTCCTATCGATCCATGCAAAACATCTATAAATCCCAAAATACAATCGATGTTTTGCCATGTCTCATACAATGAAGGGTATAAATCTGAAATAAAATAACACAAGAATGTCAATAAGCAAAGAAAGAAAGCTTCATCTTAAAAATCCATACACCTCATAAAGAACAAAACCACAATAGAAAAATATACAATTAGGCCTGTGTTGCGGAAGATCATTTGGATAGTCTCGCAAGACAAGTTCTTTATGCATGTACACATGCTTAATCAAAACTTCTTTCACCGATATCTTCCCTCTGGTGATTTTAAAATCTCGTACTCTTCCCTTCCATGACGCCAAGAAAATGTTTTTTGTCTGGGGTCTCTTTCTTTTGCTAGGTTGCATGAGCACCCATGCTCCTTTCGAAACACTAAACCTTTTCCAAGTTCCTTCCGTTTTGACTGTACTTGAATTCTCTACCGAAGAAATAGAAGAACCAGGTCGACGGGGTAATGATGTGTGGTATAATTCTGCCTTCATAGCATTATCATCCACAGAGCGTCTTCCACAAGAACGGCCATAGTTTTTATTCACCATGGAGACCTTGTGAATCTGTAACAATAGCAAAGTAATGTAAACAAGATAACAAAGTGAAGTTTCAAGAAAGAGAAAGTGGGCAGACAGATAGTTGACAAGAAACATCTTACTCTAAGCCAAACAGGATCAAGGGAGCAGTTTTGAAAAAGAAGAGGCTGCTGCACAATGAGGCAGTGGTGTAGAATGGTAGACCTTTCGAAGGAAAGGCAGCACAACATTTCAAAGTTCAAAGGAAGGTGGAAGCGGGAAGGCCCTTGTCAGAGAAAATGTCAGACTAGATTCTATCTTCATGTCCAAAGATCTTGTAAGAATAAAAAACCAATCTCCACATTAATGTAGCACGCTTGTACCTACATAAAGTATTGTTTCTTTTATCTATTTTCTCTTATTTTTGTGAATTTCCAACGTTACGTTGGCCCTCTGTTGATTGGTTGAGAGCTTATTTTTCCAAACCGTAAAAGGCCCCAAAATGAGCTCCCTTTTTTCTTAATGTCAATGTCCTATACCACATTTTTAACTCAGGAATCCCAGCATCCAGCTTAAACAACCTGCCTTCTTTCTTGCCTTTAGCAATGACTCTACATCCATTTTTGAACTCCTCAACGAAGCAACCATGCTTGTTGAAACGAACCTGTAATCCCTGTTCCACCATTTGACCAACTGAGGCCAAGCTTTTCGTGATAGAAGGCAGGTACAATACATCAGACAGATTTTGTTTGACCATTGTGCATAACCAATGGTACACTTCCAACATGTGTAATGGCATGCTGAGTATCATCTTCTGTCTCCACATAGCCTTTCACATCCATAGGCTTCATATGCTCAAACCATTCACCATGACAAGTTATATGGTTTTATGCTCCAGAGTCCATATACCAAAGTGTCATCATTTTCAGCATTTGTCATCATAGATCCCATAACATGTTTCATGATGGCAAACAAGTGATTTGCGTTGCCATCATTACTGCTTGATGCATAATTTCCACCATGTTGTGCATAATTTCCACCACGATGTTGTGCTCTACCCCCTCTCAAATCATTCTGTTTGCGAAAACAATCACGTGCCATATAACCAAATTTTCCACAGTAATGGCATTCCACATCTTGCATAGATGTTTGTTGGCCTTGCCAACGTCCTCTACCACAAGGATTACCTCTGCCTCTCTGCGGTGTATATCCACGACCACCTCTAGCACCATATGAAGGCTGAAAATTCTGTTGTGGTGACTTGTCTTGCCATCCACGACCATTACCATGGTCACGTGATGCGAATCTCCCCCTGCCTCTAAAACCTCTTTGCAAATAGAAAGCCTGATTTCTGCCATTATCATCATGGCTAGTAGATGCATCCTGAAATGAATCACTGAGTTTGATTTCCTCAACAAGCAAGAGTGAAACCAACTCATCAAAGTCTGGTAAACCTATACTCCGAACCGAGATGGATGTATCAAAAGATTTATATTCCTTGCCAAGACCACGCAAGGTAATGTCTACCAAATCATCATCAGGCATGGGGGCATTGATTGTTGCCGATGCATCTGCAAACTTCTTTATCTCTTGCACATGATCATGGATGCTCCTTCTATTATTCTGCTCCACATTATGTATCTGTTGTCGCAATTGAGACTTGCGAGCACTCGTGTCTGTATCAAACAACTTCACCAATGTATCTCATGCATCCTTGGGATTCTCAGCGTGTGGCTAGGCTGGGGCTTTGAATTTACATCATTTGTCTTAGAATTAGCCACATTAGATACATTTTTATTTGGAAAAGTGGGTGCATGAGTGTTGTTAAAAGTGCCAGTGCATGGAGGAACAAAAGGTTTACAAAGATTACCATTGTTTGTTACCAAAGGCGATTATCAATTTTTTGAGTTGCTGCTTATGGTTGTTGGTGAAATTGAGTAGCCTTTTAAGAAGAGTGAACCATTTGGGCAATAGGTTGAAACTCATTCTCCGTATCGTGAATGACAGAAATTGCTTCATAGAGCAAAGAGGGATCCAAAGTGTTGATTTTTCCTTATATACCATGTTGAAGACTGTCTTCGTATTTGTGCATTGAAGTGAATCTTCAGGCACATCTTTGAGCATATGAAGGAGTAAGAGACGTTGCCAAAAATGCTTAGTATATTGACTCACATTTTCAATCCATGAGAAATTTAAACATGCACGGTGCACGTGAAGATGCAACTGAGGTGGTAAGAATGATTCTTTGACCTTCTCTTGGAACGAGGCCCAAGTGGTAGGGCGATCAGTGCTATTGAGGAGCATGTTCCACCATAAAGCAGCTTTATCATTCATGTGGTTGGTGGCGCACTTGATTTGTCACACTCGAAAAAAATTTCTTTGGCAAAGTAGTCATCAATTTGACTCAACCATGACAAAACATTTTTCCATCTTTGCAACCATCAAAGCAAGAAAAAGTAAAGAAGTGATGACTAATCTTTTGTTCTTTGGGGGTTCGAATGCGGCTTGCAAAATTTTAGCAATTCAGTCGTCCTCAACGTCCATGTCCCATAGTCGCTTGTCGCAGTCTAGTAATTGGCATTCAATATCATGAAATTATCGTTGCAATAAATAAAGTTCCAGAGTAGCATCAGGCAAAGGGGTACCCATGTCGGAGTTGTTTTGCAACAAGTTGTTGCTTGATGACGGCATCATGAAGTAAAGAAAATTGAAAGCTGAGAGTGGAAGTTACCCGAGCACAGATGAATTAAGCTTGTGAATTATCCTCTTCAAAATTGATGACTTGATTGGTGTTGGCAAGATCACGATCAGGAGAATAAAAGGGTGTCTGCTGCAAGGTAAACTTGGAGATAAACTCGAGGAAATTTAGAGTTCTTGAAAGCCCTCGAGCATAAGGTAGATATAAATATCGATCTTAAGTTGAAAGCTTTAGGCGAAGGCTTGATAAGTGACTTTAAGTGCCCTTGATCTTGAGAGTTCAAAAAAAATGACAACATCTATAGAGTAGAGAAAATGAAAGGTAGTGGTGAGCCGCCCATAGCCGTCCGATTGGAAGGGAAGAAGAGACAGAGCTAAAACAGGTATGAAGGGTGGTTTGAGAAGCTATAGCCAAGCTGCAATTTCATCCATGATAGCCAATTGTGAAGAGGTAGAGAAATCAGCAAAACCATTTTATGCAAAAGGTGGGTTTGGAAGGTGGTTTTTCTCTCGAGTGCCTGAAACACATAAGCATGTTGGCGGGCGGAAGTGCATGTGCACCTATGAAATGACGAGTTTGCGTGAAGCGATCGAGCCCGATCGTTGTACTCTGATTACAAGAGATTGCTTTACCACGCATGTTTGAGCCCCTGTGTGGGCCATGTGGGCCTTTTGTGCTGCAGGCGTTGTGTTTCTTCTGTGTGGCAGGCTATGTGGGCCTTTCGCTACCAAATGTACAATGGTAGGGCCTGCTATGTGTATCAACTACGCCTTGCGCGGTTAGGGTATTATTGTCCCATGTGTGCTATTATTGTCATACAGTCTGGGTCTGATACCAATGCTGTGTATTAACCTCCATCATCACAGCGTAAACTTGGAAAATTAACAACTTGTCCCCTGATACCAATGCTGTGTATTAACCTCCATCACCATAGCATAAACTTGGAAAATAAATAAGAAGAGCATAAAAACCAAGATATGTACGACAAAAGAATGGGTTAAATCTCTCCCTTTAATGAGTGAGCGCGTTTCCTCATGCATGTATTTATATATATTAGCAAAAATCAAGTGTTCAAGATAGCTTGATGCATTCCACTTTGGGCTATTAATATTAAAAAGTAACTTGGTCTCCAAGCTTGGCTATTTACATTCAAATTGTAGCAATTTAATTAAATGAAACTATGGGTGGGCGACCATCGGTGCACACCAAAACCCGACGACCACGCATTGGTCAAAATCCATAATGTTTGAAACCTAGCATGATGGAAACTTCCCATAATCTTCCATGCAAGGAAATCAACCTCAAAAAACCATAAAAATATTAAAAAAGAGCCTATTCTTCACTACAGTGGTGACAACAATGCATAGCCAATGGGGACGTGGTGATTGGTTCTTACTAATTCTAGGATGAAGGCTGAAAATCAAGGCTAAACTTTGTTCCCAACCCTTAAGGTCTCACTTATTAGGGTTAACAATTAAGGTAAAAGTTGTGTAGGCATGGATTAGGATAGAGTTTCCTAGACTTCAAGGCATTTGCACATGCTCCATGGAATGAACTACCTTGTAAGTTATATCCATAGGTTATCATGACCAAAAAATAGCGATGCAGCACACGAGTTTAGCCATTGTTGATGGTCGGGTCTTATCACTTGTATCCTCGTGAGATGTGTTTGGGCACCCAGGCAGATTGCTAAGGCGGATCTTGGCACTTCAGGGATTACATTTTTACGCTAGCTTATTGTATCGAAAAAAATAAACTATATTGCAGATTTATTTTCAAGGTAATTTGAACAGTCTAAAGAAGAAATTCAAAATATGCAGCTCATGCAATATGATTTACCCACAGAGGAGATAAAGATGGCTTTAATGCAAAGTAGAGATTCAAAAATTCGAGCAATTGTCTAGAAGCTATGAAGCTCACCCAAATCAATTCGCAGTTCTAGATATTTTATTTAGAATAAAATTTTGTACGTTGTTACTGCAGGTGGACTAGGAGTCTATGTTCCACATTCATTAAGACTGCATTATATGCAGTACTTTCAAGAGCATTCTTTGTTTGGACATTTGGGCTTTCACAAGTGTTTGAGTTTTTTGCAAAGGAAGTATTTTTTGGTCGAAGTTACGGAAGACTCTTGGTGAGAGTAAGTGTCAAACTTGCAAACCCTCGAGACGGGAAACCTGTCGGTCTTCTACAACCCATTTCCGTTACCAATACTTTTGAGTTAATTGCTTGGGACATTATTGTCCCTTTTCTAGAGGTCAATCAAGGTAACAAGTATATAATTCTGATGATTGAGTATTTAACAAGGTGGTGTGAAGCAAAAGTAGTGTCCAATGTCACTGTAGATACTGTTGCCAAATTCTTAGTGCATGAAGTCATTGTCAAGCATGGAACTCCAAATTCAATACTTTCAAATCAAGGGTCTAATTTTAAGTCAAAAGTCATGCAGGCTCTTAACTAATGTTTAAGGGTCAATCAAAAGTTTAGTTAGTGCGTTAGAATAAAACCGTTCATCTCTAATGCTGGTAAGCTAGGATGACCTCCCTCTTTGTTGATTGTGCAGATGCCCTCCAGATGATGCTCTTGTGTTACAGGTATATATTTTATTATATTTTTTATGCTTAATAATCATAGAAAAATATGCTTAATTTAATGTGTGCAGGAATCGGCTTAATGGAATGTGCGAATGCGCACAAGATTATTTTATGTGAAAATGTGCACAAGGTTATTTCATGTGTAAAGGCCCATTAACAAAATATCAGGCAGGGACTTAGGTTCAAATCCTACTGGTTACTACACATGATAAGGATGTTTTAGCTACAATATTTGCGGGGCCAACTTAATGTTGAGTAAGAACTTCAGCTAAGAGTTGATGTTTTTCATCAACTTGATACAAAACATCAACTTTTAAGAAAATTTGCTATTTTGCATTAAGTTGATATAAAACATCAACTTTATATGCAAAAGATTAACTTTTTTACAATACTTAATGTTTTGTATCAATGTTATGCGAAACATCAACTTCCTACAAAACTTGATGTTTTGCATCAAGTTTTGTGTGGAAAAGTTAATGTTTTGAATCAACTCGATGTAAAGCATCAACTTTTTCATAAAACTTGATGTTTTGCAGCAACTTTGATGCAAAACATCAAGTTTTATGGAAAAGTTGATGTTTTGTATCAACTCGATGATGCAAAACATCAACTTTTAGGCCATTTGTGAAAATCAATTTTTATTTGAAAAGGATTGATATTTCTTTAAGTTATGTAAACTCCTATGTCATTTTTTAATGTTGAGTTTATTTTTATGTCACAAACAACAACGGTTTATAAATCTACGAAGGTCACAGTGTTCTCAATCTTGAAAAAAATAGCAAAATTCATGTAGTTTTTAAATTTATAAATGGAATTTTAGATGTGTTTTCAAAAAACTATGTTTTTAAGCCATTTTTGAGATTTCACACATTTGGGAGGGAATCTTTTTAGGTAACCCTTGTCAGTTACATATTTGGCTCGCATCAGTGTTTAGCGTGAAACTTAAAACTAAAGCTTGCATCATGATCTCCATGTTCAATGTCAATAAGCTCATTTCCATCAATGCTCTTTATGTTCCATGTCAATCTAGTCATTTGTATCATGCTCTCCATGTTCCATGTCAATCTGGTCATTTACATCATGCTCTCCATTTTCCATGTCAATTTGGTCATTTGCATCATGCTCTTCACATTCCATGTCAATCTAGTTATTTGCATCATGATCTCCATGTTCCATATCATATGGTAATTTGCATAATGCTCTCCATGTTCCATATCATATGGTAATTTGCATCATGCTATCCATGTTCCATATCAATCTGGTCATTTGCATCATGGTCCATCTTTGGTTGATGGCATGGTTTTTGAGGCTTGTGGTGTGGGTTTTCTTGACTTTCAGACCCAAATGTAGGAGTTCCCTTCATAGAAGCCTTGTGCTTCTAATAGCCTGGTTGAGACCCAATGGAATGTTGGCTACTGGGCTCGAGCTAGCTTTTGAGGCTACTACTTGACTCTCTTTGGCTTTAGGGAGACCACAAGGTTTTTGGGACCCAAGAGTTTCTGTCATAGAAGCCTTGAAATTCTAACATCTTGATAGGGATCAAATGCCTTGAGTTTTGCATAAAACCCTATTGCATTGGGCTCTTCTCATGGGTAGGCCTCTAGCTAAATGGTGGCTGCCAGGTATTTACATGGGCATCATACTTTTCTTTGCTAGAGACAGATTACTCTTGGGTACCCACTCCTTCTTGGTGACCTTCCTAAAGGATTATTGAGGTTAAGGTTTAGGGGTGGCCTTCGTCTTCACCCACTGAGATTTTGGATCCCCATAGTTTCTGAAGGGGGTGGCCGACATGGCAAGGCAAGAGGAGTGTTGAGTGTTAGGGGTTACCTACGGTGCTAGCTTATAGTAGCAGGTAGATGAGGATGAGGCTTTGGATGTGATAAGTGTGGGGAGCTCTCATCTACAAAGAGTACAATAACCATTCCATGAGGAAGCTTGAGTGTTGTGGTTCTTTTCTACCAACAAATTAACTACACAATGAAGGTGGAGGATGAGGCTTTGGATGTTGATAGGTGTGGGGAACTCTCATCTACCAAGGGTATGGTAACCATTCCACTGGGAAGCTTGAGTGTTGTAGTCTTTTTTGCTAAGACTAACTACACAATCACTACAATTCATCCCCTCCTAAGGACGATTCTCTCTTTAATTATACCTGTGTGGGGGTCACATAAAACTTACAAGATGCAGGTTTAGTTCCAATACAAAATTTAGCTTCAAAATAATCGATAGTAATAGATTGGGAATTGTGTATAGTAGTGATGGTTGTTGCAAATGGTGCGAGGGGTGGGTGGCCTAATGAGGTCCATGTCTCCCTAGAGAACACGTTGTAGCTAACCTCCATGTCAACCAAGGTGGGCCATCTAGCTATCTTTCTAGGGAAACTCTAGCTCAAGGCAAGCAGGTTACATTGATGATGGTTTTGTTTCAAATGCGAGCACAAAGATGGATGTGATTTTGGCACGGTTCAATTGTGCAAACCTTGTCTCAAGATTCTCTAAAAGAGTGTCCATGACCACCAAAACATGAATCCAATCCTTGGAGTTAACAAGCTTTGGGAGGAGCTCATATTTTTGGTCCTCATCTTCACCATCTAACACCTTATTATTACAAGCTCTACAGACATCAATTAATGTGGTTCGCGGGTGGTTGGGTTAGACTCATTGGTGAGAATACCTTGACCCATGGGATGAGTCTTCACTATTTTCAAGTTTATTTTTAAGGACAGGTTTCACCTTTACATATGTAAATGTGGTTGGTTTGTCCCAATCATGTACTAGCATTGCGTCTATGATGTAAGGCCTTTTGAGGATCATGGTGTATAATCCTCTTCTTTGAAAATCCATCACCATGAATGTGTGGTTGAATCTTAGCCTAAAGGTCTTAATCTTTACATCTTAAACGATGCCCAAAGGTTTAGTTGTGTTCCCACCATCAATAAGCTTGACTAAGAGGCTACTGTGCTTATAAGTGGTGTGGCCTTCCTTAGAAATCCTTCATGATTATGCTGACACTAGTCTCGTGGTCAGAAAGCTTGACCACAAGGCTCATGTGCCTATGAATGGTGGGATTCCTTGGTGAGATTATGTTGACACTAGCACCACCATCCAAGATTGTGGTCATTTCATTACTTTTGAAACATGTCCTATCTTGTTTAGGGTCACTTTTTGTGATCCTTTTGTCTTGGGTATGGAAGGAGAGTTCTCATCATGGCATGGTTCATTTTAATCCTCTTTAAGTTTGGGAGTGTGAGCTCTTAAGTTCCTATGGTGACTATGATGACCCATGGAAGGTCAACTTTCTTCTCCCCCTAAGTCTTCCTTCATTGCATCTATGTAGAATTTGGTTGGATTAAGGTTCTAAAGACAGAGGCTCTAAATTTCTCTCTTTTACAGCCTCTTTTAAGAGTGGTCATGATTTTAGCTATGCGTGATCCTTTTGTCTTGGATATGGAAGGAGAGTTCTCATCATGGCATGGTTCATTTTAATCCTCTTTAAGTTTGGGAGTGTGAGCTCTTAAGTTCCTATGGTGACTATGATGACCCATGGAAGGTCAACTTTCTTCTCCCCCTAAGTCTTCCTTCATTGCATCTATGTAGAATTTGGTTGGATTAAGGTTCTAAAGATAGAGGCTCTAAATTTCTCTCTTTTACAGCCTCTTTTAAGAGTGGTCATGATTTTAGCTATGCTTTTAGCATGATATGAGAATGAGTGTTGAGACTGAAGGAGAAAGATTCAGGTTGAGTACTATCTGAATCAAAACAGATTGAAGGACGAAGATTCAGGATATGAGTTAACAAATTAGAGGCTAGTCAGGTCAATCAGATTTGAGTTTGTCTGAATTAGATATAGTTAGATTGTGAGCTAGTCAAGACTAAAGTGCTAGGATTAGTGTTGACAGAAACAAAGTTGACTAAAAAGGAAAGTGATAGGATATAGAGCTAACTGGACCAGTGCTATTTGAACCATAGTTGACTGGAGGAAGCAAAGGAGCCAAGCTGACAAGATAAGAATTGACTGAATCAGTGCTGTTTTGATTGGAAGAGGGAGTGAAGGAATGGAGTGGATAGGACAAGAATTGACTGAATCAGTGCTGATTGGAAGAGGAAGTGAAGGAATGGAGTTGATAGGACAAGAGTTGAAGTAGAAGGCATTTAGATTAGTGCTATTTTAACCTAAGTTGACTGAACTAGTATGAACTGTATCTATTGGTGATTGAATCAGAACTATTAGAAGTAAAGAGTGTCCATGATTTGAAAATGTCAGAAGAAGGACTAGTTTGAATGAGGAGAAGGATATAAAAGGGTTTAGGAGAAGTCTGAATCAAAAAGATTTTCAGAATCAAAGCTATTGGAGTCGGGAAGAGGGTTAGAAGAGTTTAGGAGTTGGCTGAATCAGAAAAGAGTCCAAATTTGGAGCTGTTAGGGTCAGGTGTCCAGAGATGAATTTAATCAAGTCCATTGAGATGAAGAGAGGCAAGCTAAGACCTTCAGTTTGTGTGTTTATTTTGTTTGGTATTTGGGGGTGGTGCCTTGTATACTTGATCTCATCTACCTTGCTGTAGTGCTAGCTAGTTGTAGGCTAGTGTGGGAGTTGGAAAAAGATCTCAACGTAAGCATGACTCTCCATCATTCTTAAATTAAGGAGTGGCCCATTGGGGGAACAAGGCAAGCAACCAAGGAGCTCACATGTCTTCTTCAACAAATCAAATTAGAGTCAGGTTAGTGATCCCTTTTTGCAAATAAGGTTATCCATATTGATTAATAAGTGAAAATTCAAGAGCTTTTATAGATCCACTTTGCACCAAATTGATGAATTAAGAGAGAAAATCCTTGGGTGGTATAAATCTTAGAAGACCTAGGGTGCTGGGTAGTATGAGGAAGTCTCATTCCACTAATAGGAGTAATGAATAGGAATAGGCTAAACTCTCTGTCAAATATTGATCTGTGTTAAGTTGGGGGAAACAAAAAGGATGATATAATATAGCACTCCTTATTATGCCTAAGAACACTAGATCCTTAGTACAAGGTAAGGAAGAAGAAGAAGGGAGGAAAGACGTGAAGGAAGAAAGAAGAAGAGAAGAGGGGAAGAGAGAAGAGAGAAGAGAGAAGAGAAGGAAGATAATGAAGAAGAAAAAAGATGAAGTAGAGGGAAGGAAGGAGAAAGAAGAAAAGGGAATAAGAAGCAGAGAGAAGAAGGAGAGAAAGAGGGGAGAGGAAGTAGAGAAGAAGAATAGAAATCAGGGAGGAAGAAAGGGAGAGAGAGCAAGAGGGAGAGAAATAGAGGGAGGAAGAGAAGAAGAAGAGAGGAAGGAGAGGGAAAAGGAGCAAATGAGGAAGGAGAGAAAGAGAAAGAGAAAGAGAAGGTGAGGAAGCAAAAGAGGGGAGAAAAGCTGAGAAAGAAAAAGAAAGATGAAGAGAGAGAGAGAGAGAGAGAGAGAGAGAGAGAGAGAGAGAGAGAGGGGGGAGGAAAGAAGAGGGGAGAGGAGAAGGAGAGGAAGAAGGAGAAAGGGAAGAAGAGGAAGAAGAAGGGACAAAGGAGAAGAAGCAGAGGAAGAAGAAGAAAATGAAAGGAAGAAGCAGAGGAAGAAGAAGAAAGCAGAAGAGAAGGAAAGGAAGGAGATAAGAGAAGAAGAGAGGAAGAAGAAAGGGAAGGAAAGAGGAAGGAAGAGAAGAAGCAGAGGGAGAAGGAAAAAAGAAAGAAGTGGAAGAAGAAGGGAGTACAAAATCACAACATGGGATGCTTTCAAGGAGGACATGAAAGATGCTTTCAAGGAGGACATGAAAGATGTATTCACTTTTAAGTTGCATAAGGACAAGCTTGTTTGTGAGTGGGGATGATCTAATATTCAAGTGTAAAGGAGTACACTCACACAAGTTCCTCAAGCCTTATGCTTCACGAAAGGGTTTAGTAAAGATTTAAAAAATCATGAAGTATATTAAGGTCTTGAAGAACACTATTGGAGTGGATGTCAAGCCACTCTCAACAAGGAAGCCATGATCTTAGCCAGGATTTATGAAGAAAAATATGCTAATGCATGGTCAAATAAACGGCCAGACTTTGGCTCAAAAGCTTCCTCACATCACTCCAAGTGTGCCCAAGTTTCCACCCGTGTATAGCAATGGTAGCGGCAAACAAAATTTTAGGTTCGACAAAACTTCTCACATTAGCCTTCACAAGGCGATGGAGAGTCTTACAAAACAATGGGGCTAACCAGAGCAAATTTGTGATGGAGGACCGCGTCAACAATGAATCGAGGAACAAAGGCCTATGTTACAACTACGGTGAGAAGTGGCACAAGGACCATGTCAAATCATGCAAGGCACGCGATGTCACTATCAACATGGTGTTCTCGAAAGTGATGGAAGAGGAAAATGACAAGGATGTGGAACCATTTAATGATTTCTTTGAATATGTGGATGTCCACAATGACATAGAGCCAGATGGTGAGTTTTCATTTGACCCGGTGGTGCTATAGAGAAACCTTGTGATGAAGATGATGGTTTATCCACTACTTTGTGTGCTACAGATGCATGTGCACATGATGCTACTCTATGCTCAATCTCCTCTGAAGCCTATTCTAGTTTACAAGGGTGAGAATCCTTTGAGGCTATGGTCAATGGAAGAGTGTCATTCGTGTTTGTGGATAGTGGCAGTACACATAGTTTTGTGAATCGACAATCATTGTGCAATCTAAAATTGTACCCAAATGCCTTTGCAATAATGTGAAAAGTTCATGTGGCAAATGGGGATGCTATGGATTGTATAATGTTTTGTAAGGATGTGGATGTATTTCCTCAAAATATTACACTTGTAAACCAAATCTACTAGTATTGGACATGGGGAAAATTGACATGGTTTTGGGTTGTGATTGGTTGTCCACTCTTGGGACCTTTTCCATGAATTTGTATAGCGAGGCTTCATGAGCTTTATGCACGGAGAAATGAGTATCACTGTGCATGGATTTTGTAGCTCAAAGTTTACTTTGATTAATTGCACTCAACTCAAGAGAGCGCTCAAAACAATGGGACAAATGTACTATGTATTATAGCTTTGCAAAGATGAAGACCGTGTGGAGGAGAGAAAGAATACACATAAGGGAATGACAAAGATGTTTTTCAAGTGCCTAAGTGTTTGCCACCTAAGCATGATCTGGATCATGGGATAGAGCTTGAGCCTAATGCTAGGCCCATTAACAAGCCTCCATATAGATTGTCAAAAGTTGAGGAAGATGTGGTGGCAAAGCAAGTCAAAGAATTGATCGAAATGGATTAGGTGGAGCCAAGTCAATCACCATTTGCATCATCCATGCTTCTATTAAAGAAGAAGGATGGTACCTTTTGCATGTGCATCATCTATCATGATTTGATCAAGATCATTATCATCAAGAATAGGTATACAATCCCAAGGATAGATGATCTTTTGGATGACCTGAAAGGGGCCAAATTCTTCATCAAGATTGACTTGAGATCCGGCTACCAGCAAATTAGGATAAAGAGTGGTGATGAATATAAGATGGCATTTAGGATTGAGAGGGGTCTCCATCACTTCATGGTGATTTGGTTTGGATTATGCAATGCACCTGCCACTTTTCAAGCCTGATGAACAAAGTGCTTCAACAATTCCTCTTCAAGTTTGTATTGGTCTTCTTTGATGACATATTAGTGTATAGCAAGACTGAAGAGGAGCACTTGGTTCATGTGCATAAATTTTTGGATGGATTGAGAGCCAACCATTTGTATGCCAAAGAGAGAAAGTGTATGTTTATGGAAAATGAAGTGGAGTACCGTGGTCACATTGTAGGCAAAGATGGCATAAGGGTGGATCCCAAGAAGCCAAAATGTGTAAGGAATTGGCCTACTCCAGCAATATCACACACTCAAATTAAAGGGGGATTCTTGGGTGTGTACTTGTCTTGACAAGATCTTGAATGTGCTTGTATTAAATTAGGGTATTTTATTCTTTATAAAACCCTAATTTAATTTTCCTTTAGAAGTCCGATCAAGGATATCTTTAGCTCTTCTTGAAGCTTGAACTGAGCTCTTTCCAACAATGTATAGCTTTCAATCAACCTCCAAAACACTTGTGACTGAATTTAGATCTTTGGTTATAGCTATGCATAGGTTTTGGAGAATTTTTGGTAGCACATTGATGACACGGAAGCGGTATAGCTATATATGCCTTTATAGAGTGTCACACTTCCACACACTGATACAAACATACCCAGAACACCAAACCCAAGAGTATGAACAAAACTTTATTTCAATACAAGTCTTCGTCTTTACAGAGTTGAACATCCATTACATCCTCAAAACCATCTTCATCTAACACCCATTCAAAATCAGCCCACTCCCCTTCATCGATATGAACTAGACCAGTACCCTACATCACTCTCAGAATAAACAACCTCAAACATAGAAGCATCTTCAAAGTACAGTTCTTTGACATCCGGACCAAACTCCAGGACAAGATACATATCTGAGGTGGACTATCTTCAAGGCTTTTCTTCAAGTTTACAAGACTGTAATTTCAGGACAGCAACTATTACAAGCATGCATTCAAGAGTTCAGTTCCAACTTTGACTCTTTACACAAATCTTCCCAGAAAACCCGTCCAGTATGCTCTCACATAGGAGATTACATTCAGTATACAATTCAGCTCCAAAAATAGTCCACAAAACCTACATATAACTCTCTCTAAGCTTCTCAAAACTCCTTTTGTTTTACTCCTTCTACTGCTGTTTTGCTGCAGCCAATTTAAAAATTCAAAAAACACCTCTTTTCCTGTAGCTCCTGGCCTGCAACACCTTGGGAACACCTCCACAAAATCAGAGCAACCATCATCATCATAATCATCATCATGGCCATAGAATGCACCAAGTTCCTCAACCCAGAAGGGTAGCAATACAGTCCTAACAAAGGCCCTATGGTAGCCAACCCTTGCATTCACAGTCAGATAAAACTTGACCACTACAGGCCTACTCTTAACACTCCACAGTCTCTGATTTCATGGCTAGCATTGCGTTTTACATGAAGTGAGAGGCTAATTATCAATAAGATCATGACTAGAAGTAGTGTTGTGATAGTTTTCTATTCAGGCAAAGGGGGTGTATCAAACCAAAGGACTAGCAAATACTCTCTCTCAAAGAAGCAAAGGAGTTGCCACTACCTTCTAAGCTGCCACCTTCTTCAAAAACTCCAATAAACCAGCAACTTCAGAGGGAAAAAGAAACCTTGCAACACCACATCCACTTCTAGAAACATCTCGACACTGCAAATAGCCTGTGTGGTAAGTGTTTGGGGCACTGGGTGGTACACTGGCAATAGCATCACGATCTCAAGAAAAACCATCAACACCTCATATAGCCGACCCTTCCACCATTTCAGAGCAGCCAACGAGCAAGTCCCAAAGCTCCACAACTCTAGCTTAAAGAAGGCTATCTCCCAGCCAACTCTGCAAACCACCATATCACAAAAGGGCACTCTCTTGTCCTCTTTCCCCTCAAGCTTCCACACCAACTGCCTCATGGCCACATAGCCCATGCAAAAAACTTCCAATCACCTTCCGCCCGTATTACGTTATGCAATAGACTTTGTAAGGTTTACACCCACAAGCTACTCTGGCTCCTAGTACCTGGGAGATTTCTGAACAGAAGTTGTCTGTCCTCTACTGCCTCTGAAAATTTCCAGCGTGGCCCATGCAGGTCGCCTTTCTTCTTCACGTTCTTGACTCTGGAATCTTCAAAAGCCACTTTCCCTTGCGATGGAGATGCAGTACTTCGACCAGCTCTCTCTTGCTTCCCTTAGCCTCCTACAGCGAATTCAACAGCCTCCTATCACCATCTTCTCTTCGAGCATCCATAGAGCAAGCCCACTGTCGACCTCTTCACAGCTTACAGCACCTCCAAATTTAAAAAAAACATAGGCGCCTGCTTCATCGCCACCCAAAAAAAAACTCCCAAATCGACTCTCCACGGCTCCAAAAACGGGCAAGTTCTCCACCAAGAGGCTCCCTGAGCTGACACTTGGCATTGGCCTGCATGCCTGCCACCTATTCAAATCAACTCTTGCATGACACATAGGTGCCCAGTCACATTATCAACATCCATCACACAGTCTACCTTAATCCCTCTTTAAAAACCTTGGAAATTGTGCCAGAACCTTTTTATTTTTTTTCTTTTCACTTTCTCTCTTCTGTACATTGAATTTTATCTCAACCAAAACTCAAAGCTGACTCAAACGGATTACATATTTCCTGAAGCTCTTAGTACTCTGCACAGTATATACATATCATCAGTCCCTGTTTTTGTCCACTAGCAACCCCCTATTTCTGCTGAGACATTCATGTCCAGCAAAAACTGTACAAACAGGGATGTAATATTCAGATCTTCCTCTGTACTCTCCACAACATCCTGACATGCATCACTGACATGCATCACAAGCTTCCTGATCTTCTTCTTTCAAGGCTAACATCAACCGAGCAAAATATTTCTTTAATCGCAGACCAATCACCCTTCTTTTATGCTTCTTTCCATTTAAATCAGTAAGCTGATAGCTTCCATTATCAAACTTTTTCTCAACTTTGTATGGACCTTCCCACTTTGTCTGAAATGCAGTATGAAATGTACTGTCCAGCTTGCTATTATACCTGAGAACCAGATCTCCTTCTTTGATTTCTTTTTGCTTCACCTCCTTATTCTCTTTCTCTTGTCTTTTCAATTGCATAGTGGCATAGTGATCAAAAGCTAGCTCTCTGTCTAATTGGACTGTTTGCAAGGCCAACAATCTTTCTCTGTAACAATTGATAGGTTCATGTCCTTCTTCAACCAGAAACTTCAAAGCTGGAATTTCTACATCAATAGGCATGAGTGCTTCTTTCCCATAAACTAAATGAAATGGTGAGAATTGTGTACCAGATTTCACCCGCAACTCTGTATGCCCATAATATACAATTCATCTCTACATCCCAATTTTTGACATGACTTTCTGTCATTTTAGTCATCATCAACTTAAATTCACCATTGAATTTTTCATTCAAACCATTGCATTGAGGGTGATAAGGAGTGGTATACTTGTGATTGATGTTTAGTCTTCTGCATAAATGGTATACTCCTTGAAAGTCAGGACCGTAGTCTGATAATAACTCCAGAGGAATACCAAATCTGTAGCATATATGTTCATACACAAAATCAGCCACTTCCTTACTATCTACTCTCTTCACTGCCTTCACTTCTGCCCATTTTGATAGATAATCCACCGTAGTAAGCATATAACACTTCCCTCTGACCGTCCTGGGAAATGGTCCAATTTCATCCACCCCCCACCTCTCAAAAATGTCATATACTAGCATGATATTTCTCGGCTCCATTTTCAAGATTCTTTTCCCCATTCTCTGGCACTCATCATGGGGCAAGACATGCACCAGTGTTGGATATCCTTTTGGATGGAAGGCCACACATAACCCTCCAGTAATATCTTCTGCAAAGTGATCTTAAATGCATAATGACCTCCACAAGCTCCCTCATGATTTGAAGATAGAATATGATATATTTCTTCCCTCCAGGGAATTCTTCTCAATACTTGATCAGCTCCTTGCATATAAAATTCATCCCCAATCATGACATAATGCTTACTCTTCCTGATAAAATGATACTTTTGACCTTTTTTGAGCTTCTCAGGCAAGCGACACGAGAGTAAGTAATCCACCACCTTAGACAGGTATTCTCTCCGTCTGTATAATGGCTCTTCAATTTTTGCAAATCCTTTTACAACAATTAACTTTTGAATTTTCTGTTTTAGAGCAGCTTGCAGCCCCTTAAACAACGCTGCATATTCAGCCTCATTATTACTTTCAGCTTTCAGACGTATTTGAATCCTGGATTATATAACCCCAGGTGGCCTGATGTATACTCCTTTTATACGAACCATCAAAGAACAAGACATGAGCTCCAGGAATGATAATTTGTTCCTCTTTTTCTATCTTTGAATCCACTTCTTTCACTAGGATCGGGCCTTCCTTATATGTCAGAAGATTTGCCAGAGTTGCCTTGCAAGTATCTTCAATAAAAAATGAGAAATCATATTCTTGAAGCTCCACCAACCATCGCATCATACCTTTTGAGAGAAAAGTACCATTCACCAGCTGAGGGAGAAGAGTATAGTTCGTTCACAATCACAAATGGTCTCATCAGGAGATATGACCTGAACTTCCTGCAAGCATATACCAGACTTGACAAGACCAATTCAGCCTCTGTATATTTCCTTTCTGCTTCCGTCTTCACTCTACTTGCATAATATACATGTCTCATGTATCTGGACTCATCTCCTCTCTGCATTAAAATTGCTCCAACCACATCCGGACCAAAAGATGGATTCACATAAAAGACTTGGGAGAAATCTGGGGCTTTTACACTGGAAATACCTCCCAATACCTCCTTCACATTCTTCATTCCATTGCAACGGTTCTTTCTTCATGGCCTGTTGAAGAGGATAAAGCAGTTGAGATACTAAATGAATAAATCTCGCCATATACTTTACATTCTGGACAAAAGTCTGCACTGCCTGGATGTTGATGGTGCAGATAATAAGATAAGAGCTTTTATTTTCTCTGGATCAGGTTCAATTCCATTTTGAGATATCATATGACCCAACAGCTTCACTTTTGAACATCCTAAATGACACTTTTTAGGATTCAACTGCCCACCTGCATCATCCATTTTAGAAAATACTTGCTCCAATTTATCACCGTGCTCCTTTTGAGAACCATATATACATATATCATCCAAAAAAGCTCTCACCAAATCATCTGTAAGAGGTGCAAGTACTCTATTAGTATTCCTCTGATACCATGAGGGCGCATTTTCCAAACCAAATGGTATAACAATAGCAACCCCACGGTGTAATGATAGTGGTTTTAGCTTGGTCTTTCTTAGCAATTGAAATCTGAAAATACCCAGAGAAGCCATCGCATACACTATATCTCTCGTACCCAGCCACCCTGTCTAAAATGTCATCAAAATGAATGGCAGAGGATAGTGATTGCTTTTTGTTGCAGTATTTAGAGGCTTATAATCAATATAGACTCTCCACCCACCTGTATGCTTAGGAGTAATAACCACTGGATTTTCCCAATCTGAGTGATCTACTGGATAAATTAATCCTATCTTTAATAATTTACTCAACTCTTCTTTCAACACGGGCAATAGCTCTCTATTTATTCTTCTCAGCTTCTAAAACACTGGCTTCACACCCTCCTTCAATACTATAGGCATTGGTTCACATTTGAATCCTCGGATCTCTTCATATGAGGTAATGAACAAATCTAGAAATTTATGTCTTACCTTCATATATTCTTCTTTTTCCACTGGCTGCAAACTGGGATTCAACATACCCTGTAATAGCTTCTCTTTCTTTGCACTGGGTGATGGAGGCTGCATCAGACTGTCCATATCTTCAAGTCTACTCTCTTCTTCCTCCTTTGACATCTCTTCAGCTTGCATTATATACTCATCTTCTTCTTTCACTAAAAATGATACCTGACCTTCATCATCAGAAGTAGAACTTTCTTCCTCAGTTTCACTATTTGTATATTCATCAACACTTGTTTCTTCAGGCTCACTCTTCATTTCCAGCTTGCTACTCATATTGAACTTCCTGGATCTTCCTCTCTTATTATGTACAGTTATAGTACCCCTCCTCCAATTTTGGATGGTACCCAGCTGTTTGAATCAGTGGATAGGCTCCCAAACCAGACGGCATAATATGGCAACTTATGCTGCAAATCACACCAAAAGCAGTCACACTAGTACTCCTATACATATACCCAAACACTTCACTTTTGCATGATTCGCCCCAATCGAAGTCTAAAATTTGAATTAGCATTCAGCTTTAATCCCAATCTCTCCATGCAGGACCGAGTCATCACGCTGATTTGTGCACGGCCATCCACATATGCCTCTCCAACACTCACACCTCCACACCAAGCATCAACCGATGGACAGATATCAGGAAGGTCTTCCACAGACATCAACTCCATTTCACCTTGCGTGGGCTCCTGCTTATTTGCTTTCCTCGGATTTGCCAACCTCTTCCACTCTCTCTTGAGCTTTGAACACAATCCAAGAAATTGGGCAAAAGTTATATCGGTTGCCCTTCCTTTTAAATCACCCATCAGGGTGTATTCTTCTTGACCTTTACCGATACGCAAATCTGAAGTTTTATAGCATCTTCTTGGCTTCCTCTTCTTCTTCTCTGGTTGAGGGCTGATGTCAAATTGGACATGTTTTCCTTTCTTAGATGACGGTTTAGCTTCCGCCATTGTACTTCTTGTCCTCTTGGCTATAGGCATGATCTTTGGAATAATCTCCACTCCTATCAGGCTAAGAGCCGGTCCCTTTCCTTTATCTTCTCATTTAACCCCACTGGTAGAGGGTTGACTTGGATCTTTTACCTCAAGACTGTGATCTCCTGATCTATCATTAGTTCTTTGCATCATGGGATACATTTCACCACCCACCCTGGGCAGTTTATCACATTGAGGGCTGATATCTCCACTCCTATCACCGGTCCCTTTCCTTTATCTTCTCATTTAACCCCACTGGTAGAGGGCTGACTTGGATCTTTTACCTCAAGACTGTGATCTCCTGATCTATCATTAGTTCTTTGCATCACGGGATACATTTCACCACCCACCCTGGGCAGTTTATCACATTGAGGGCTGATATGTCCCCGCTCCCCGTGCAATTTCAGCATTTGACATTGCTTAAATAATAGCCTCGTTCTCTCCTTGATCCTCCCATATTTCCTTTACATTGAGGGCTGATATGTCCCCGCTCCCCGCAATTCCAGCATTTGACATTGCTTAAATAATAGCCTCGTTCTCTCCCTGATCCTCCCATATTTCCTTCACCTGTTGTCAAAATATCTCTTCTATTATTTGGAGCACCCCGGCTTCTTCCCCTTCCACCTGCTTCCATCCAATTCAAACTTAAAGACTTCATGAGTTCCACTACATCATGAATGTCTCTCTTCAAAGTATCCTCCTGTTCAGGAACAACAACAGCTTCTCTTTCAGCATGCATACTCTCAGTCTCTGGTATCTTCACAAACTTCTTTGGCTCTTCCTGTATTCCCAACTGCCTCAGACGCTTCACCTTCCACTCCTTCTCACAAGCAACTCTGACAGCCTCCTCAAAGCTATCTAGATTCTTCAGCTCCACCTTCAGACGGAGGGTTCTAGACCAGCCACAAACCAGTCTCTCTTTATCATCTGCGGGGGTACTTTAGGAATCAAAGCCTCACACCATAGACTCCACAGTCTGCCAAACTCAATCAAATACTGATCCACATCCTGTCCATCCTTCTGCTGAATTTTACACAACTCTTTCCACACATCATTCGGACTTCTTACATGGGCAAGGACAAGAGAGTGCCCTTCTGTGATATGGTGGTTTGCAGAGTTGGCTGGGAGACACCCTTCTTTAAGCTAGAGCAGTGGAGCTTTGGGACTTGCTCGTTTGTTGCTGCTCTGAAATGGTGGAAGGGTCGGCTGTATGAGGTGTTGATGGTTTTTCTTGAGATCGTGATGCTATTGCCAGTGTAGTGCCCCAAACACTTACCACACAGGCTATTTGCAGTGTCGGGATGTTTCTAGAAGTGGATGTGGTGTTGCAAGGTTTCTTTTTCCCTCTGAAGTTACTGGTTTATTGGAGTTTTTGAAGAAGGTGGCAGCTTAGAAGGTAGTGGCAACTCCTTTGCTTCTTTAAGAGAGAGTATTCGCCAGTCCTTTGGTTTGATACACCCCCTTTGCCTGAATAGAAAACTCTCACAACACTACTTCTAGTCATGATCTTATTGATAATTAGCCTCTCACTTCATGTAAAAATAAATGATAGCCATGAAATCAGAGACTGTGGAGTGTTAAGGGTAGGCCTGCAGTGGTCAAGTTTTGTCTGACTGTGAATGCAAGGGTTGGCTGCCATAGGGCCTTTGTTAGGACTGTATTGCTGCCCTTGTGGGTTGAGGACCTTGGTGCATTCTATGGCCATGATGATGATTATGATGATGATGGTTGCTCTGATTTTGTGGAGGTGTTCCCAAGGTGTTGCAGGCCAGGAGCTACAGGAAAAGAGGTGTTTTCTGAATTTTTAAATTAGTTGCAGCAAAACAGTAGTAGAAGGGGTAAAACAAAAGGAGTTTTGAGAAGCTTAGAGACAGTTATATGTAGGTTTTGTGGACTGTTTTTGGAGCTGAATTGTATACTGAATGTAATCTCCTATGTGAGAGCATACTGGATGGGTTTTCTAGGAAGATTTGTGTAAAGAGTCAAAGCTGGAACTGAACTCTTGAATGCATGCTTGTAATAGTTGCTGTCCTGAAATTACAGTCTTGTAAACTTGAAGAAAAGCCTTGAGGATAGTCCACCTCAGATATGTATCTTGTCCTGGAGTTTGGTCCGGATGTCGAAGAACTACTTCTATGTTTGATGTTGTTTATTCTGAGAGTGATGCAGGGTACTGGTCAGTCATAGTTCATATCGATGAAGGGGAGTGGGCTGATTTTGATGGGTGTTAGATGAAGATGGTTCTGAGGATGTAATGGATGTTCAACTCTGTAAAGATGAAGACTTGTATTGAAATAAAGTTTTTTTCATACTCTTGGGTTTGGTGTTCTGGGTGTGTTTGTATCAGTGTGTGGAAGTGTGACACTCTATAAAGGCATATATAGCTATACCGCTTCCGTGTCATCACTTTTTGGTGCCCCCACTGAGGAAGAAAGTTCCTTCAGTTTGTGAAAGAAGACAAGGGTTTGTGTGAAGAAAGATTCAAGAGATGGCTCAGGACTTTCCAGAATATTGGGAATTACCGCATGAAAGTGCGTTTAAATTTCTGGAAAAGATGGAATTTACAGTTTTGATCAAAGACAGGGCAACCCCGGAGATCCTTTCTCATATTTTGACTTATTGCTTACAGGGTGATGCAAAAGCATGGCTACAGATATTTGTGACTACACATAGGAATGCTCATCAATAGGACCCTGAGTACCGTGTAGCTAGAGCTACATTTTGACACAGTGGTTTACACCTACAAGCTACTCTGGCTCCTGGTACTTGGGAGATTTCTAAACAAAAATTGTCTTATCTCTACTGCCTCTGAAAATTTCCAGCGTGGCCCATGGCAGGTCGCCTTTCTTCTTCAAGTTCTTGACTCTGGAATCTTTGAAAGCCACAGGAGTAGAGGGAGAAGGGGGGCACGTGCGATAGGCCAAATCAATGCATGCTTTAAAGAGGGTGGCCGAATTAATTTTATGATGGTCCACTATTTTCCATATTACTAATTTTAAAAACACTAAACTTCCTATACATGCTTTCACCCATTTCTCTCTACCCTTTCAGGTAGTAATTGATGCCAGTGGTTCTGCCCTGGTAGGTGCATTTATGCAAGAAGGTCATGCAGTGGCCTATGAATCCCAAAAACTCAGAACGCATGAGAGGAATTATACTGTCCACGACTTGGAACTACTTTCAGTAGTATATGCCCTGAAATTGTGGAGACATTACCTACTGGGTCAAAGATTCACTTTGATGACAGATCATCAGAGCTTAAAGTGGATCTTCACTCAGAAGGATCTCAACATGCGCCAGAGAAGGTGGATGTAGACCCTGCAAGAATTCAATTTTGAAATCAAGTACCGCCCATGCAAAGAAAATGTGGTAGTAGATGCCCTCAGTAGAAAAGCCTCCTTGCTTGTAATTACTATAGTGTCAAATCCTTTAATTATTGAAGCAAGTGAGAAGATCATGCAGGATAGATTCTTTGGCCCTATTGCTACCCTACTTATGCAAGAAATCAAAACTCTACAGGTGTTGAAGCGAGCTTAAGGGTACAACCTGGATGATGGAATTATGTATTATAATCACAGGCTATGCATTCCCAATGATGAGGGAACTAAGGGTCAAATTTTGAATGAAGCCCATGACAGTCTTATTGTAGAACATCGAGGTTTCATCAAAACCTACATGTTTGTGAAGAAAAGCTTCTTTTGGCCTGGTCTAAAAAAGAATGTGCTTAATCATATACGTCAATGTCTGACCTATCAGAAAGTCAAGGCTGAGAGAGTAAAAATGCCTGGGAAGTTACATCCATTAGACATCCCCCAAATGAAGTGGGAATGCATTAGTATGGATTTTATTACTGGATTACCTTCAGTGCAATCAGGTTACAACTCCATTTTCGCGATAGTTGATAGACTAAAATTATCAAAAATTGAGATATTTTATCTCTCCTCTCTCCTAATTTAAGTCTAGTTCCAACCAATTCCCTATTGTCTTGTCCTTCAGTTAATTTAAATAAATATCTAGTTTTTTTTAGAAGAGAAGGATCTCCTTTTAAAAGGACCCCCAGACTGAGGTTTGCCAGTTTATCATCTTCCTCTTTGAGGCTTAATTGACATTTGGTGTAGAGGTTAATCTCCTCCTGAGTGAGTTTTCCCAACTGCCTTTTTTTTTGTAGAACCTCCAGCTAATCACTCCACCTTTTCCTTCTCTCCTTTCTCCCATAAGCTCTCAATTTCCCTACCCTTCTAATAACCCCCTACATCTCATTAGCAAAGGATCTCCAAACTCGTTCATTGATGCCTCTTTTCCTTAATTTGCTGGATAGCATCTTTTGTATACTTAATGAACAGCTCATCTTTCAGCAAGGAGTTATTTACCCTTAGTTTCCTAGCAAGAAATGGGCTCAATTTCTCCTCCTCCGAGTCTTTGACATGCCACTCCCGCTTCAAGGGCATATGATCAAAAAGGGCAAGGGAGTCATCAATTTTCAACTCTAAGGTATGAGGGATCTAGGAAGCTTGATGACTAAAGAATACCCTGTCTAATCTAGAAGAGGAGCCAAAGTACTGAAGACTGAAATAGGTGTGGCCAGGGTCAGATACCCTCCATCCATTAACTAGAGCCATCTTGCCTCTAAACTCATCCCACGTTTTTTTTGACCCATCAGAATAGTGCTTCCTCCACTTTTGTCAGAATGTTTCTCAACCATGTTAAAGTCTCCCATTAGAATGCAAAGGCACTGTATATTAAGACCAGAGAGCCAATCCCACAAGCATCCCCTTTCTTTATAGTTATGGGCTCCATAGATGTTCACTACCCAGATTCTCTCTCCCTCATTCTGACATGCCCTACCACTAGGATGATTGGCAATTAAACAAGGATTCATAGACTTCTTTATAATGGTCATCACTCTACTGTAACCTTTATCAATTCCCCCATAATAAACTATCCAATCCTTATAACTATCCCTTCTGGCCACGTTCCCCCCAAATAGGTTATGTTCTTGGATTGCAAGAATGGATAGCTTCCACTCCTTCACAAAACTTCAAAAAGTTGCATTTAAAAAAAATCTCTAATACCTTTTGCATTCCATGTACACCCCCTAATCTCCAACTTGTTATTCATGCAAGAGAAGTTTCAGGAAAACTATCTCTACCTCCTCACTACCCCCCTCATAAAGGGCTGGATTCTGGGCATTCTTCCAAGCAGTCTCAACCTGCCAATTAAATTTCTCCATGGAAGAGGTCTCACCATCCATCCCCCCAAGAGGGCTAAAAGAGTTGCAATAAATCAAGGGGCCAAGATCACTGGTGGAGAGATCGATAGGACCATTCTCCTTAGAAGAGGATTTATTATGTGGCTTCCTGGCTTCTTCCTTGGCTCTCCTTAAACTAGATTTTCTTCTAGTCTTCTCCACGACCTTGGTGCAGCCTCCTTCAATAGGCCCACTTCCATGGGGGTGCAATATACCTTTCCCTTGTCTTCTTTACCTTGATTATTTACAGTCTCTAATCTATCCAATTTCTTGTCCCCCCCGAGTCCATAGCCTCATTTCTCACTTTCTCTTGGGGTAGATTCCCACAAAACGTGGTAATGTGGCCAAGATCTCCACATTTAAAACATGCACCAAGGAAGGGACTAAACTTTAAGGCCAGTTCTATTTTATCTAGCTCTCCCAAGATCTCCACATTTAAAACATGCACCAAGGAAGGGACTAAACTTTAAGGCTAGTTCTATTTTATCTAACTCCCCCGCCATAGATTTAGGAGTTTTAATCCTAGTATTCCATGATATGCATATATTATTTGCTCGCCGACTGGAATCATCTTCTTTACAAATATATAAAGGTGGGCCCAGCAATTTTGCTAAATTTCCAAGTGTTGTGGTTGGAGCCAGGGAGGAAGACCTACCAACTTGACCCACACTGGATAGGACTCCTTAAGGCTTTTATTTACATCGAAAAGGAAATCGAAGGGTACAACATGCACTAGTTTTTATGCATAAATAGATGCATAAAAGAATATTTTTATTATAAAAGTGTTACTTTCATCAAAATGGATTTTTATGCATAAAAGAATATTTTGTATTGTAAAAGTGTTACTTTCATCAAAATGGATTTTTATGCATAAAAGAATATTTTTTTATTATAAAAGTGTTACTTTCATCAAATGGATTTTTATGCAGATGCATAAAAGAATATTTTTTTATTATATAAGTGTTACTTTCATCAATATTGGTTTTTATGCATAAATAGATGCATAAAAGAATATTTTTTTATTATAAAAGTGTTACTTTCATCAAAATGGATTTTTATGCATAGAATGATACATAAAAGAATTTTTTTTAATTGTAAAAGTGATACCTTCACTAATATCAATTTTTATGCATAAAATGATGCATAAAAGAAATATTTTTATTGTAAAAGTGTTACTTTCACTAATATTGATTTTTATGCATAAATAGATGTATAAAAGGATTTTTCTTTTATATAAAAGTGTTAATTTCCATAGAAGTTGGATTTTATGCATAAATAGATGCATACATAATTTTTATATCAAAACAAGAGTTCTCTTTAATCCTTGTTTAAATCCCATGAATATGGATAAATGAATTAAGAAATACCCTAGCAAAGAAAATTTTACCATTTCATATTCTCTAGGATGATAATGAGAAAATTCAAAAAATCTATCGAAGTCAAAATTTTAGTTAAATGATTAATTTATCCCTCATAGGAATTCGTGATTAGTTTTGAATTCAGTTAAGCAAATACTCAATGAATGAAATTCAGTAAAGTAGTAATTAAAATATTACCCTTGGATAAATATAGTTCAAAGAGAACCTTTCTAGTCTAAAAACCTGAATCAGACTATGACCAAGACATAACTCCTTCGTCAGTTTCAAGAATAGATGATGTGACCAGTTCAGTAATCTACACTCAAATCACCCATCGAATCTGAAACTAAGTTGAGACCTTTGATTTTGATCTGAGGATTAAGATTACAGAATTCGCGGAATTCTGCTTGGGAATCCAGACCTGTGATCTAGAAGTCTTGGGATACGGGATTAAGATATATCCATTGTATTCAAAAGAAATTCAAAACTGAAAACTTGCATAGAAACCCTGTTTTCTTAAAGAACTGTCTTACGCCAGAATGCTGGAGGGAGAATTTGGTATATGTGTTTTTTTAAAGAGAAGTTCGGTTGCAATAGCTGGCGAGAGTGTTCAAAGGACGGCTCACACGGCCAAAACCTACCCAGGACTTGACCAGCCTGGGTATGGTGTAAAATGGTGTGCTTCCGGTACGATGGGCGAGGGCCGATGAAGCGGTCCCTAAGTGAAGTGCCAGGACACCTAAGGAGGATCCTGGAGGGTTCTGACCAGGCGATGCATTGGCTCGCGGTGCTTAGAACACCCATGCGTATGTCGTGGAAGATATATATATGTGTATGATGATGAGAAAATTATTGTAATCTGTTTTACTGGATCTCGTTGACCTACTGGTTTCAACGGAGAGTCCAGAGTGATACTGTTTTGTGAGAAACAAGGATTGAATGGAAATTTTGAGTTGTGACATCTCTACCCAGTAATTGTTTGTCAATGGATTGTTTTATAAATTAAAGTTTAAAGAGGAGTGTGTGAGTATCTGTATTCTAAAGCAAAAGTTAAGAAAGGCTTTCAATTATGGGTGGGTGAGTACTTGTCTGGTTCTACTATTCCAGTGGTTGGGCGGTAACCCATGGGCCGATGGGGTTAGGATGGAATCAGTATAGTTTTAATAATAAAATTGATTAATAGGATTACGCTTAGAACTCAAGTAGTTAATTAAAAGCATGAAGACTTCTCAAATGAATAGATCAATGGTTGTGCATTATTCAATTAGGAAAAAAGCGTTGATCCCTTCAAGTTAAGTCTGTAATAGTTTCCCTTCTATCTGGTTTATTCAGATAAAGGCTAGTTTAGTATCTTGACCTCGTTAGAAAAATTTGTTAAGAAATTTAAAATGGTGGAATCGTCCCTGTTTTTTGAACATGGAAAATTTTCCTGATTTTGGTTTTCGGAATGACCACCAGCTTAGTCTTGTGCCCCGACATTTGAGGGCAAGGCGCCGAGTGGGAAACCTTGCCCCGCGCAAGTGGGAGCTGCTTTCGCTCTACCAGCAATCGGGAATCCGGTGCACAGAGGGGGCTGAGGGATCCCATATCTATAGACTGCTATGTCAGAACTGAGTTAGTCACCTTCAGAACATCAGATCTTATTAGCTATGTGTGGAGAAGGTGAGAATTAGTCTTTCTAGGTTAAGAGGAACCTATTTGGGGTTTGGTCTGACAGTCAAGACTGTCATCAAGTATGAATTTGGGCTGTAGGGTGGTCCAGGCAGTATCAGCTCTAGGATCAGCTCTACTGTTGTCAATTTTGAGTCTCTTTGGAGTTTTAGGGAATGTGTGTGTTAGAGGACACTGTGGTGGAGTTATCTGATTCAGCTGAGTTAGTTGTATCAGATCTGAGGAGTGAGTAGGTTGTCAGCAGAGAGCAACTGACTGCTTCAGAGAGGTTATGAGGGTAAGAACTTGAGGTTAGTTGATGTTGGAGGAAGGTTCGAGAGCCTAGAGGACAGGACAAGATGAAGATTTTTGAGTCAGATTTTAGTTAGTTGAAGGCCAACTAGGGTGGATTCAGGTTAGCTAGGTCAGAGGAGGTTAGCTGTGTTGTGAGAAGTAAAGGTCATAGTTGTAGGAGGCTTGGTCTGACTTGGGAGGATATTTGGAGAAATTAGCTGAGTCAGTTTCAGTGAGATTTGGTCAGATAGGTGTTCACAGAAGGTCAGTAGAGGGTCATAAAAGTGTTCAGGAAGATGTTGGGGTTGTAGGTCTAAGGTTAGCTGATATTGGAGGATAATAACAAAGCATGGAGGACTCACATCGGACTAGGGTTAGCATCAGCCATCCGATTTGATTTATAGTCAGCTGTGTGTTAGGCTGGGAAGGTTTCAAGTCAGTAGACTATCAGAAGGTCAGCTGGGGCATATAAGTTAAAGATTAGAGGTGTTGGAAGCTAGATCTAACATAGGAGGATAGCTAAAGGAGTCAGAGTTAGATTGGAGTGTGTATAGGTGACCAAAGGTGTCAGTTGGAGGGCTGAGGATAGAAGCAGCGTTGAATGGTGTCTTTGGAGTTGGGATTTTAGCATCCCCTTGTTATGATCCCTTTACGTTTTCCTCTTGTGTGTCTGCTAGTGGTGTTATAGAAGCCATCACCTAGCATCCTCACATGCGTTGGTGCCCCCACTGAGGATCAGAAGGTTTTTGTTTAGGGTTTTATCAACAGGTTGGAATCCACTTGCTAATCAACTCAGGACTAATGGCTAGTTTTGCATATGACGTTTTTAGAGGTGAGAAGGGAGAAGATGTCACTCCGATCCTGAGGAGAGTTGAGTTGGCAGATTTGAGGAACAATAGGGATGATGATGTATATAAAGCTTGATAGGAACAATAGGGATGATGATGTATATAAAGCTTGATAGGATTACTTTTGGAAGGAGCGGCCAGGGAATGGTATGAGGATGTGTTAACAGAAGAGGATAGGGGTAATTGGGAGCATTCGAGAAATGCCTCAAGAAGAAAGTAGAGGAAGACAAATAGTCCTAAGGACTTGTGGAGGGAGCTTAGTAGATTGTATGAGGGGGAGAATGAGAATATGCCAACCTTTGTGGGCAGATTTGAAGCTATTTGGAGGAAGATTTTGAGAAGTTTGGGAGAAAACCAGGTACCTCCAAACTTTGTGAAGAAGGACAGATTTATAGGTGTGTTGCATGAGAGCATCAAAGAGAAGGTGGAGTTGAAGGATCATGATACATTTGTAGAAATTGTTACATTAGGAACTCAATGGAGTCTTTTTGGGCCCTTTAATTTGCCATGAGGTTATGGAAATGTTTAACTTTTTGACAAATAGGAGCCCGCCATGTAAGCAAAAACCAATGGTTTGTAAGAGAGGTGTAAGAGTGGTCAAAGGGTGCACTTTTTCCCCCAAAAAGGGGAGGGGGCAATTTTACAATTTTCGGACCTCCATAACTTCTACATACAAGCTCCGATTTGAGTGGAGATTACAGATCCGTGATCTACGCATCAAGAGCTTTCCATAGATATGTTACATGATATGGTTTTATCCGCTAGATTTTAAATTCCATTTCCCCCCCAAAATTCAAATTCGAATAAAGTAGCCGTTTTGAAGCTTCAAATTAGAAAACGTTTCTTCTTAAGAGAAAAGGTTTGACTCCCTTAAACTGCCAAATAAAAGGGCCCAAGAAGACTCCATTGAGTTCCTAATGGGATGGCAATTGAGCAATGGAGGAAGAAGATGAGTAAGCAGGAGTTGGCAAGAAAGGAGAGGAAAGAAAGCAGACCTGTGGTGGTATCTTTGACAATGAATTTTCATGTGCAAAGGGAAACTTATATGGAAGCCCCAAGGGTTGAGGAACTAGGTAGAGGGCAGAATGAACTACATCAAGAGATTCAGAGGTTGACTGAACAGGTTGGGGGTTTGAATCTTTCTATGTTGGAGGCTCTTAGAGTTGATTGGAATCACGTGTAATCCCAAGGTCAGTGTGATAATGTGAATATGATTGGAGCTATCATGGAAGAGAAAGAGTTCTCTGATGAGTCTAATGATGTATATATGGATCAGAGTCTGTTGGAAGTAGAGGTGGAAGACCCATGTATTGATATTTAGGGAAATTTGGAGGTGAATGCTAAGATGCATATTGAGAAAATTGACATAGGTTTGGAGGATTATTTGAAGGAAGATAGCATTGTGGAGAAATCTGAATGTGTTCTAGAGGTGACAAGGAACTCAGTGGATGTTGAGGATGATGTGTGCGGTCAAGAAGAGTTGGAAGCTGCATTTCCATGTTTTGTTGGTACCTTCCTTGATGAGATTGATGTAACTGTTTTGATGAAGTTGAAAATGGAAATGGTGCTTTAGATGATGCTGAGTCCTCAGATGTGGGGTATGTGGGTATCCATCTAGATGGTTGTGGTATGTTTGCTGCGTGATGCAAAACATTTGAAGAATATGCAGAGTTTGGATGATGTGAATAAGTATGGTGATGATTTTTATGTAGATGCTATTTTATAGGGAGAAGAATGCTATGAAAAGATTTATGACTTTGTGTTGGAAGATAATCATCTTATTTATGTGAAGTTTTTTGGTTATATACCTAAGAATGATATGGATGGAAAGCTCTTTGATGTGGTAAGGATGTTTTTGGAAAGGAGAGAATGCTTTACAAAGGCAGGGTATAGGTGAATGTGCTTTATGATTGCATAATAAAGTTTTTTATAAGGGCTTGATGAAGGCACATAGAGTTGACGAGAATTCTAAAATTTAAGGTGAGTCAAGGATGTTTATGAATAGAGGGAATGGAGAAAGGGCTGACAGGAGGTCTGTTTGGAATGTATTTGATAGAGGTAGAGCATTGATGTTGTTTGCAGATTCTTTGTAGGTGTTTGATCCAAGTGGAAGGGTCGGTTGTTCAGAGCACACAACAGTGTTGTGAAACACTTGAAAGTGTTTCATCCAGGGGGTTTGGGCAATATGTGAGAAGAATCCCAAGCCCAATCCCAGCATGATGTATAGGTAGATGTAGTGTGTATGTGATAATGTGTAGAGGATCCTATGTGGAAAAAGTGACATGTGGTAGTAGTCAAATGGATATGTGTAGGTGTGAAACAAAAAAGGAAAGGGTATGGGCCATTGAAAGAGTCGGGAGGCACTACTTTCTAGAAGAAGAGAGATGACAACGGTTTTTTTTAAAAATAACTGAGAGAGGTTTCAGGGGGGTTTTGACTACTTGCGGAGGTTGAGCTGCAGTTTTGGGATCCTGCAATGTTTAGATGTTATAGAATTGAAGACGTAGTAATGCTGTGAACAGGTTTGGGTAAAGCAGAGGCTGTCCAAAGGAGACAGAGAGTTTTCTAGAATGTGGTTGCCCTAGGTTCTTTGTAGAAAACTCTATCAGATACATGGCTTTACTCAATATCTACTCAACGACAAGTGACTTTTGAAGAAGAATGTTTGGTTTTATGTGTTTGAAGGAAGAAGGCTATAGATGAGGCTACATTTTTAATAAAAGATTGTACCTGAGAAGACGAGAATGCATGTGTGAAGGGTTTTTTCTTGAATACACCTCTAGAGGCTCACTTTCTTTCTGTGTTTCCTTCTATTTTCTTTGAGCCCCAAGTCTCAGGGATGTTGAGATTGACTGGTTTTGTTTCCATGAAGGATAGGGTGTGTGGAGTTTGAGTTCTGTGTGAATTGATAAGATTTTGTGCTATGGTGCTATACTTGTGTTGTTTTTATTTGAGATTATGGAAGAGGAACACTTGTGAGTGTAAATCTATAGACTGTTGTGTCGTCAGAACTAAGTCAGTCACCTTCAATTGAAAGGCTACAGAGCCAGACTTAGTAAGTTAAGCATCATATCTTATCAATTGTGTGTAGAAGGTGAGAATTAGTCTTTTTGGGTTGAGAGGAACCTATTTGGGGTTTGGTCTGATAATTAAGACTGTCAGACCAGTAGTTAGCAAGTCTGAATTTGGGTTATAGGGTGGTTCAGGTATCAGCTGCAGCCTTTTGTCAGTTTTGAGTTTGTTAAGTTGATTCTTGCTAGGATCTATGGAGTTTGAGGGCCTGTGTGTGACACTGTGGTGGAGTCATCTGATTCAGCTTAGTTAGCTCTATTAGATATGAGTTAGAAGGGTGTCAGCCAGTAGAGAGCAACTAACTGGTTCCGAAAGGTTCTGAGGGTAAGATCTTGAGGTTAGTTGATGTTGGAGGAAGGTTGGAGAGCATGGAGGGCATTTATTTGACTGGGGACAAGAGGAAGATTTCTAAGTAAGATTTTAGTTAGTTGAAGGTTAGCTTGGGTGGATTCAGGTCAACTGGGGTGGATTCAGGTGGTCAGAGGAGGTTAGCTATGTTGAGAGAAGTAAAGATCAGCGTTGTAGGAGGCTTGGTCTGACTTGGGAGGATATTTGGAGATTTTACTTAGTTGAAGGTTAGCTTGGGTGGATTCAGGTCAACTGGGGTGGATTTAGTTGATGGTCAGAGGAGGTCAGCTATGTTGTGAGAAGTAAAGATCAGGGTTGTAGGAGGCTTGGTCTGACTTGGGAGGATATTTGGAGGAATTAGCTGAGTCAGTTCCAATTGAGTCAGACAGGTGTCCTCAAAAGGGTAAAGGGTCATAAAAGTGTTTAGGAAGATGATGGGGTTATAGGTCCAAGGTTAGCTGATGCTGGAGGATAATAACATAGCATGGAGGACTTGCATTGGCAGCATCAATCATTTTATTTGGTTTACAGTCAGTTGTGTGTCAGCTGGGAAGGATTTAGGTTAGCAAACTGTCAGAGAAGGTTAGTTGCATCAATCATCTGATTTGGTTTACAGTCAGTTGTGTTTGAGCTGGGAAGGATTTAGGTCAGCAAACTATTAAAGAAGGTTAGTTGGCTAGAGCATATAAGTTGAAGATCAGAGGTGTTGGAAGTTAGATATGACTTGGGAGGACAGCTGGAGGAGTTAGCAGAGTCAGATTGGAGTGTGTATAGATGATCGAAGGTATCAATTGGAGGGTTGAGGATAGGAGAAGGTTTGATTGGTGCCCTTGGAACTGGGATCTTAGCATCCCCCAGTTCTGATCCCTTTATGCTTTCCTTTTGTGTGCTTTCTAGTGGCATTATAGAGGCCATCACCCAGCATCCTCACACCGTCAGCACCTATGACCATTGACCCATTCATGCCTGCATCATTTAATATGCCATCCTCTTGCATTAGAGACTATTGCACTCGTTTCTCATTCTTTGGCATTAACATGCTTATGTACCTATTTTTCTTGGCATCAGCACATGCCTGTTTCTTGGCATTAATATTAGGATGCTTAGCAACACCATGCTCTCTCTCAGCATCAGCATGCTATTTTCGGGCATCATCATCACCATGCTCCTTCTCGACATCAGCATGCTTAACATTAGCATGCACTTTCTTAGCATCAGCATGCTTATATACCTCATTTTGGTGGACTGCAACATCTTGACCAACAACCTCTTCTCCATTATGATCCCGAAGTACACTTAGGTCCTCTTGCACACACTACCTTGAGTGTTTTGCATCATTAGGGCCAAAAACGTCTCAAAATGGGCTGTGTAAGGAATTCGCTAACTTGCTAATTTTAGTAGAACGTTGAAGGTCAAAACGGCTCCAAATTTGGCCGTTTTGGATATTTAAAACGTATCTATGTGATTGAACACGTATCTAGTACATATTTTAAAATCTAAAAAAATATATCGTTTTCATGCTACTCTTTAATGGCTCGTCTCGAAATTTGTCCTCTTTTAGTGACTTCGCGGCAAATACTTATTTCTCTTACTTTTGAATGACCATTCCCTCCGAACGCGCTCTCATCCATTCTCCAAAAAATTTCATTCCTCTGCTTCTCTAAGAATTTCACAAGCTACATCTCATTCTCATTCTTCTGCGTCTCTCATCTTCTAATAGCTATGCTAATATTTTTAGCTCTGTTAGTAATGAGTGATACATCTAATCATAAGTTTCATTTGAATATCAAGCTCAACCAAGAGTATGCAACTACACGGAGTGTCTACCAAAGACCCCTTTCATGTGCGAATGAAGCTCAACATCTTCGCAACAACCAAGGAAAGAAGCATATTGACCTATGGACGGATGGAAGTCTATATCCATCGGATCCCAGAATAGGACGGTATCCTTCTTTTCACACACCACATGATTTGATTAGATTTGTTGGTGATGGGGTGGATGGCTTACTTGGTTATAGTTCTTGGTTATAGTTCAAGACTATCTCAATCACATGTAGAATATATTACATATCTTCAAAATACTTTATCTTTGAATGCAACAAAAGTTATAGAACTTGAAAACAAATAGTGTCTTTGAAACAAGAAAATGATCAATTGAAAACCTTAAAAGAAACTCCAATAGGGTTAAGAGCACGTGTAAAACGAATGCAGGATGTAGTTAACTTGACAGAGAGATCTGGACAAAGGAAAAAAAGGTTAAAACTTGTAAGAGATCATGTTACTACCCTTCTAGGATTTGACATGTCTAATGCTCAGGAAAGGGTAAGATTTTTGAATGAGCTTATGAATAGGTCGGATATCTTGAAACTTTTGAAACTTCCTGAAAATCAAACTAAAAAAAAACTAGTCTTTCAACATCTACTAAAAGATATGGACTTATTGGTTCAGCCTTCCCAAATGCAAGAAGTTTGTGACACAGTGGGAGTGAGTAGAAAGGGATACAGAGCCATCTCTAAAACCTGGTTCAGGGTCCTTAAGTATTACAAAATCAAAGCTTTTGGGTTGCCTAGACCTCACAATGTTGGAAAATATAGAACTATGTTAAATGAGGAAATTTCCAAACATTTCGAAGAGTATTTCTATATTGAGGGAACAATGCCATATGAGAGACCAAAAAAAAAAATCATCTTTTGAATACAACATTTATAATAATATTTGGATGAACATTAAAAAAGTCCAATCTTTTATGGTGAGATATTACAACATTCAAGAAATAGATTGTGAAGGAAAACTTATATTTGTTATAAAATTAGATGAAGCTCAAATCCAAAAATGTCAAAAAATGGAAAGAATATCTATATCCCTAATGAATAAAGCATTGGACTATAGTCAAGGTAAGCTTGATTCTCCATACCACAAAACTCAATCAGAAATGGAGCTATGGTGGATTGGATCAGCTCATGTGCCAGTAGAGAGTCATGAAACATTAAAGGGGCTCTTTTCACATACAGACATTCCTTTAGTTATTCAGAGCCAAAATGCAGGTGAACACCTTCATGTAGACAACATAGGTGATTTCATTGTGGAATGGCATTTGAGTGCCGACCTCAAGGCGTTGAAGTGTATGTTTGGTGTATGTGGAGGAGCAAATACCAAATATCCATGTCTTTATTGCATGGCAAGCACAGGGACAAGAGAATGGCTTGCAGAAAATGAGATTGGAAAACCACCATCCAGAAATAATGTGAATGTTGTTGATTATCCAACTTCTGTTAAAATTTGGGATCCAATTCTACCAATACATTTAAAAAATGTGCATATATGTACATTGCATGCAGAGATAAGAATCTTGGACAAATTTCTCCGACTTCATCTGGACCATGCATATTCTATTAAGCCGACTAAACTTGCAGATGAGTGCATAGAAAAATGCGAAGCCTTGCTCTCTCAAATGGGTTTCCATGGTGGCGAAGTGCATCTTAGTAAAGATCCTGTTCTTTCTAGAGGTACAGGTGATGTTTTGCAAGATGTTTCAATGGGAGGAGCAAAAGCAAGAAGATTTTTGAGCAACCATGACACCAAACAAGTCAATGCAATGTGGAACTGCTAAAAAAATCTATGTGTCATCACCACAAATGTCAAAAGTAGACCAAATGTAGCCAACAAACGTATGGAAGATTGGAAAAAACTTGACAATTTTTTCAAAGTCCTAAGACAACAAGTTGGTTCAAATACTCATGCAGATGATTTCAAAAAAGCAATAAAGTTTTTAATAAAAGCTATCATAGATGCTTGGGGAGAAAAAGACATAACTTATTACCTCGTGAGTGTTCAGACTTATCAAAACAGTTAAAATTAAAGTGTAATTTCTTAAGTTTACTAACAAAGAATTGTCTTTGTAGCATATTCTTTACTTGCATGGACCATATTTTGCTACAGAAGGACCCCTTGCAACATGGAACACACAAGGAATGGAAAAGTCTCACTATCACAAGCGAGAACTTCCTTTTTCAGATGTACCAGAAGAGGAGGTGGTCAAAGAAGAGGAGGTGGTCAAAGAAGAAGCAATGCACTTAAAGAATTATTCAATTGGTTCTACAGGAGGCAATTACAAAGGATGAGATCAAAGAACCAGCAATCTAAAACTACACAAACACCTCAAGATAGAGACTAATGATTTACTAACACATTTGTACCTCTTACAAAATATTTGCTGAATTATAACCAGTCCTTGCAAAACATTGTGTGTACATTAGTTTTTGATTCTCTTGGGACTATTTGGCATGTCACCTCTGTATCTCAAAAATTTTCTCCTTCTATAACCTCCAAGAAGATTGATATCTGACTCCTCAGCTGCAGCTGCATAGCTAGAGTAGCAAAGAAAGTATCTTGCTCTTGAGGCATTGAAACCTGCAGCATATCCAAAGATTCTAAGAGCAGCATCTCTCTCTAGAAGCAAGACCTTGTTAGCATTTATTTGAAGGGGAGTGTATCCCATGAACCTTGACAACACCTTCAAGGCAAATATTGGCAACTCAGCATCTTCAGAGAAGTTCATGTGGAATGCACAGAACACAGCCTTATCCAATGTAGGTAAGTCATGCATGAGAGCAGATGAAGGCCTTCTTGACCTAGTCTTTGTAGCTTTCACTCTGCTGCCTTTAGCTCTTCCTAGAAAATCATCCTTATCAAGCAATTCAATCTGCAAGACAAAAACCTCACTTTAAAAAAATTACAATCACAATAACATTTTGCAAAAGATTAAAAGGAAACTACCTTCTGCAACTCATCCTCACTTACTACTTTGTCTTTCATCAAGTTGCATGAGCCAACCCTTTCCACTTTATCAGAATCTGCTTGAAGCTTGAAATCTCTGCCAAAAGACTCTACACCTAACTCAATAAGCCTGTTCTCAAAATCCTCATCTCTTAAGGAAGGTTTTTCCTCATCCACTCTTTTAAGGCACAAGGCAAGTGCATAAGGAGTAGGGATAAATGAGTGGTCAAATGTTTACAAATCAAGTGCCAAAAAATCTTCCTTTGACTCTACTTCTGTATCAATAAAGTCTTTGCTCACCTCACAAGCTTCTGAAATTGCTGCAATACAGTAGTCTTCCCTGATATTGAAGAGACATTGAAGATAGGACAAAGGAATAAAATCAATCTCATTGATATAGAAGAAAGGAAGGCTTGCAACAGTAACAGAGGATTCAGATATGCTTGCTTCCTCTGAGGGCTCTTCAATAACAGTGAAAGCCCTAAATTCAACAACATCAAGATTGGCACTTTCTTTCTCCTCAGCTTGAACATCAATTTCTTCCTCTTCTAAAATCTAACTTTTCTCTAGCTTTGAGACTGTGGTGACATTTAAGTTTTCTTCCTCCTTCTCTGCATCAATTTTTGATTCTTGCTCTTTATCTTGTATTTCTGCTCTCAAAAATAGAAAGAAAAGAAAGGAGACATCTTTGGGGACAAGGTTACAAAGCTTTTTATGAATTGGACAAGAAATGGATGAAGGGCATGTGAAAGAGAATCTATTTGAAAATCTACTGAACCTCTTTGTAACTTTGGCTTTCTCCACTGACAGTTGAGTAAAATCGGTAAGGTGACAACAATGAGCTTTAATTGACATTTCAAATTGTTTGTACTCCTCTTCAAGAATGTCCTTATGCTTCATCAAAACATCTGAAAGAACAAACCTTGGATTGAATATCTCCACTGCATCAACGTATACCTTCATGTCATGACCATCTTGCAAAATAGCATTTAAGAGTCTTTCACTTGGGCTTTCTTCAACAAGTTCATGTCGTCCCTCAATGTTGAGATATCGAGCTCGTCTAGTGAGGCGGTGGCCACTGACTGATGACCCGCTTGGGGAATAGGCCCACACTTACACCACTGGCATGGTTGGTGAGATCATGGGAGATATGCGGCCAGTGGGATGACAGACTGTGTGACAGCCATTCTAGAGACTGGCATAGTTATAGCGCCAGCTCATTTAGTCGGGTTCACACTATAGAGAACCCGTGTATGTATTTGGTTGAGTACCTTTCATATTGTGTGTACTCTTATTCTTGTATATGGTGTGTTGAGTGTTGAGTAGAGAAGAAGATGATTTTCAGCCTCTCACCTTGTGTGTTCTCTATTAGGGTTTTGTGAGTGTGTGTGTGTGCTTGCAAGAGCTCAAGCTCTCTTCCCCCCTGCATCTTTTCATGGTATCAGAGCCTGGTTCGTGCTAAGGACTGAGCTGCAAGCAAGAGAACCACAGGAAGCGGTACGAGGGTAAGAGCTTCAACTACTCTTCCCTATTGTGTTGGTGACTACACCCTTGTCGGGAGCTCTACGGGAGGCACCGGCAAACGATCTCTGATTGAGGAGCTTTCTTCGCGAGAGTAAAGCTATAGGGCAACATTGCAGTCCTTCGGACTGTCCTTCGGACTGTCCTTCGGACTGTCCTTCGAACTGAAATTTCCGGGCCGAAAACGCGTTTCGGGTGCGTCTGGACCTCTGTTTTTCAGAAAGCAGGCGATTTCGAGCACTGCGGGTAAGTCATCAATTCTCTGTAGAACTCTGTTTTAAGAAGTGCAGGAAGACAGATTGACTGTGCAGACACTGTTTGTGCTGCAAAGAGGTCTACAGTTGCCATTGGGTGTATGTATGCACATTGAGGTCACTGGTTGTGACATTTGAGTGGATTGTAGTACCGCTGTGCAGAAAATACAGCATTTGTGCAGGAAAAACCAGAGTGCAGTTTCTGGTAAAATTGTGTGTTTGGCAAGATGTCTAATGATGGCATAACACAGATTGTGGCTGAGAAGCTGGATAAGAATAACTTCCATGCTTGGAGGTTCAGGTTGACTAATTTCCTGATGGGAAAAGGCTATTGGGACTACATAGAAGGTGAACATGAAGAGGCACCGGGAGATACCGGACATAAATCTGACTGCTGCAGATGTGAAAGAGTTTAAAGACTGGAACCAAGGAGCCAGGAAGGTTATGTATTGGCTATCCATTAGTATACAGGACACCATGATTGGGCACATTCAGGATGCCAAGTCCCCCAAGGAGGCGTGGGACACCTTGATAAAGCTATATGAAACAAATACCAAGGCACGTAAGATACAGTTGAAGAATGAACTTCATACTGTGGAGAAAAAGAGCATGTCTGTGAATGACTATGCGCTGAAGATAAAGGGTATTGTGGAATCCCTTGCATCTATTGGTGTGTCAGTAGATGATGATGACAAGGTGGAAGTCTGTCTACGTGGTCTCGGGCCACAATACAAGGCGTTTAAGACGTCTATTCAGACTCGGGAAAACATTCCCAACTTTACAGATTTGGTGTCTATGCTGATTATCGAAGAGAAGAACTTAGGTGAAGACCAACAGTCTTCACAAAGTAAAAACAGTTCAGAGCAACAGGCTTTCTACACGAGTTCAAGAAGAGGACGAGGTAGAGGAGGCCGTGGACGCGGTCAAGGAGGTGGCCGAACAGGTAATCAGAATTATGGCCAGCAGCAGCAGCAACAACAACAGTCCCAGAATCAACAACAACAATAACACGCAGGTGGAAGAGGCAAATTCAGAGGCAGGGGGAGTCAAAGAGGCCGTGGAAATTGGCAAAGGCAATACAATGATGCACGTGAATGCTATTATTGTGGTAAGACTGGACATGTGCAGGCAGAATGTTATAAGAAGCAGGTTGACATGCAAAATGGGAAAGTGCAGCAAAACAACTATGCATCCTCAAGCAGAAATAATGAGGATAATGAGAGGTTGTTTGTGATGCAGCATGTCGTGAATGCCATGTCTGAAAATGTTGATGCAGCACAAAAAGATAATGTATGGTATGTGGATTCAGGTGCTTCGAACCACATGACGAGTCATGGGGAGTGGTTCAAGGAGATGAAAAACCCGGAAAGACCAAGTTTTGTGGAAACAGGGGATGACACTGCTCATCCAATTGCCCACGTTGGAGATGTGCCATTGTCCATGCAGGATGGCAAAGTGAAGTACCTTGCAGATATACTTCATGTACCGAACATAACAAAGAATCTGGTTTCAGTTGGCCAGATGATTGAGCAGGGTTTGCAGGTTCGGTTTAACCCTGATGGATGTTATGTTGAAGATTTTAAAGACAAGTGCAGGTTGGTTGCAAAAGGCAACAGAGTGGGCAGAATGTTTACGTTGGATGTAGACATGCCTGAAATGAGTGCTGCGATGTTTGCAAATGGTTCAGGAGTTGTTGCAGACACAGACATATGGCATAAAAGAATTGGACATGTAAATGTGCAGAGATTGAAGTCTATGCAGACAAAAGGAATTGTGACAGGGCTGCCAAAATTTAAAGTGGAAAGTATGCATAAGATCTGTGAAGCATGCCAATTTGGGAAGCAAACAAAGCATGTGTTTCCACGTAACAGATATGTGAGCAGAAATGCACTAGATGTTGTGCATTCAGATGTATGGGGTCCTACGAAGACCATGTCTATGGGAGGCTGCAGGTACTATGTCACATTTATTGATGACCACACAAGGAAAGTGTGGGTATATTTCATGAAGGAGAAGAGTGAGGTGTTCACTCATTTTCAGAATTTCAGAGTATTGGTTGAAAAGCAAACAGAAAAATATGTCAAGTGCCTAAGGTCAGATGGAGGGGGAGAATACTTCTCCAATGAGTTCTCTGAATTCTTGAAGAAGAATGGTATTCGGAGACAGTTTACATGCAGATACACTCCGCAGCAAAATGGAGTTGTTGAGCGGAAAAACAGGCACATTGCTGAGATTGCGCGAGCATTGATGGAAGAGAAGAATATGCCGCATTGCTATTGGGCTGAGGCTGTTTCTACAGCAGTATACATCATGAACAGGACTCCAACTGCAGCCATACATGATGTAACTCCAGAGGAGAGGTTTACTGGCAGAAAACCAGATTTGTCTCATCTGAAAGTCTTTGGATGCATTGCATATGTGCATGTGCCAGATGAGCTGAGAACTAAGCTGGATCCGAAAGCTGAAAAATGTGTGTTTATTGGATATTCCCTTGAGCAAAAGGGATACAGGTGTTATAACCCTGCTACACGTGAGTTGAGGGTAAGCAGGGATGTTGTCTTTGATGAGATGAGCAGCTGGTATGCTGCTGAAAAAGAAGCTGTTGGGGCTGATGTGAGTGGAAGTGTGGTTGCACAGAATGCAGGTCAGCAATCACAGTCTTTGAGTGGACCAGGAGAGTCCTCATCTAGTGGGTCTGTTGATAGACCATGGAGTGGCAGGTTACGTCATAATACCAGCCCTGCAAATGTGATTAGTACATCACGTAAAGGAAAAGAGAAAGTGGTTGAGCCCCTTGGTATGCCTGACATTTCTGCAAGGCATTCTCATGTTGATGGAGAGTCTAGTGGCTCAGATATGAGCCTTGATGAGGAGCTTGGGATCCCAGCTATGAGAACACTTGGTGTAAAGAAGGCTATGGAAGCCATGAATGAAAAGCTGCGAAGATCAGGGAGAGTGAAGAACCCTGTGCAGAGATTTACATATGATGATTATGTGGCACATCACTATGCATATATGGCAAAGGTTGTGCAGGTTGTTGAGCCCACATGCATTGATGAGGCTGTTGGAAATGTGTCTTGGGAGAAAGCTATGGATGAGGAGATGGATGCACTATATGGAAATGAAACTTGGGATTTAGTGCAATTGCCTGAAGGCAAGAAAGCCATTGGATGCAAGTGGGTGTACAAAGTTAAACATAACAGTGATGGAAGCATAAACAGGTACAAGGCTAGATTGGTAGCCAAAGGATATGCGCAGACATATGGGATTGATTATGAGGAAACTTTCAGCCCAGTTGCCAAGATGGCAACGGTGAGAGTTGTGATAGCAGTGGCTGCGTCAAAGCAATGGTCTTTACATCAGATGGATGTAAAGAATGCATTCTTGGATGGGGATTTGCAAGAAGAGGTGTATATGTTGCAGCCACCTGGATATGAGGATGTGGATCACCCCGAGCATGTTTGCAGGTTGAAGAAAGCCTTGTATGGCTTAAAGCAAGCACCAAGAGCATGGTCTGACAAGATTTCTGAATATCTTGTCACTATTGGCTTTCATGTAGCCAATGCACATTTCTCATTGTATGTGAGACATGGTGATAGAGGAATTGTGCTTGTTGTCATCTATGTAGATGACTTGATCATTACGGGGGACCATGATGCAGAGATCTTTGATGTAAAGATCTTGCTTAGATAGAAGTTTGAGATGAAGGATCTGGGGGAGCTCAGATATTTCTTGGGCATTGAGGTGATTAGGTCACCACATGGTATTGGATTACTGCAGAGACAGTATGGCTTGGACATGTTGTCCAAGTATGGTATGATAGGCTGTAAGCCTATTTCTGTGCCATTGGATCAGAACGCAAGCTGAGTGCAGATTCAGGAGAGATCTTGGAGGATCCTACTATGTACAAACGCATAGTAGGAAGTTTAATCTACATGACGATCACCAGACCAGATTTGAGCTATGCTGTTGGGTTGGTGAGTCAGTTTATGCAGGTTCCACGGAAACCGCATTTGGATGCAGTGAGACGCATACTGAGGTATGTGAAGTCTACTTTACATTGTGGACTATTCTATGAGACTGGGACAGAGATATGTGTACATGGGTACACAGATGCTGATTGGGCTGGTAGTATCTCAGATAGAAGATCTACCAGTGGATTCATGTTTTCTTTGGGGAGTGCTGCTGTGACTTGGAGCAGCAAGAAGCAGCCTACGGTTGCTCTATCCAGTACAGAGGCCGAGTACAGAGGAGCTGCTATGGCAGCATGTGAGGTAGCTTGGTTGAGAAAGCTACTTGCAGATTTAGGTCTATTAGTGGATAGACATGTTGTCATTTTCTGTGACAACATTAGCAGTATACAGTTGGCCAGGAACCCAGTCTTTCATGCTCGTACGAAGCACATAGAGGTCCACTACCACTTTGTCAGAGAGAAGGTCTTGGCAGGAGATCTTGACCTTGTTTATGTCAGCACAGAGGATCAGGTAGCTGACATCTTCACCAAAGCATTGGGTACAGAGAAGCTCCGCAGATTCAGGGCTTCACTTGTTGGTGTACATGAGATGGAGTTGAGCTCGAGGGGGAGTGTTGAGATATCGAGCTCGTCTAGTGAGGCGGTGGCCAGTGATGACCCGCCTGGGGGATAGGCCCACACTTACACCACTGGCATGGTTGGTGAGATCATGGGAGATATGCGGCTAGTGGGATGACAGGCTGTGTGACAGCCATTCTAGAGACTGGCATAGTTATAGCGCCAGCTCATTTAGTCGGGTTCACACTATAGAGAACCCGTGTATGTATTTGGTTGAGTACCTTTCATATTGTGTGTACTCTTATTCTTGTATATGGTGTGTTGAGTGTTGAGTAGAGAAGAAGATGATTTTCAGCCTCTCACCTTGTGTTCTCTATTAGGGTTTTGTGAGTGTGTGTGTGTGCTTGCAAGAGCTCAAGCTCTCTTCCCCCCTGCATCTTTTCACTCAACACTTTTACTCATTGTGATATTTGAGAAAAACGCTGGAATAATTCTGAAGAAGGCTTAGAAGTCTTGATATGAAAGAGCCCGAACGAAGCAAAAATAAGTGGTCCAAAAGTTTTGGAATGCTTCTATCGCTTGGTGCGGGCTTTGGCAATTTGAAGGTTCGAAAAAAAAAGAGAGAGTTTTGCAAAATAGAGCTTGGAAGTCACTATATGGCAGAGCCCAACTAAGCAAAAATAAGTGGTCCAAAAGTTTAGAAAAAATTTGAGAGAGAGTTTTTGAGAATATTCGATGGAGCACGTGGAGCGTGGCAAAAACACCTTAAATAGTGACCGTTCGTGCCATGTGGCAAAAATGATTGCATGATCCAACGGTCCTATGTACGACGGATTCGAGGTATAAAAATTTAATTTTCTTGAAAACATTTCTATTTTTCACCGACACGGTATCAAGCGAGATCACTCCTCCGAAATTCCCGGAATCTCCTTTTACCCTTCTCACCCATATCAAGCGATAGATCTCATCCATATCAATCAAACCTTCTTCCTCGCTTCGTTCCGGATCCTCCCCTATCACTTGGCCATATCGAATCAAGCAAGAGATCTATATTTTCACCTTGTTTTGGACATAGCTAGAACCAAGCGATTGCGCATTTCCAATCCTTTTGGAAGCTTTCAATCGCTTAGTTCCATCTCCATTTGTCATTGCTCGAATCAAGCGATAGTGCTTATCCAACCACTTTGGATCCGCCCCATTGCTTAGTTCGGGCCACTGTAAGTTTTTTTTATCTCAACACACAAATCACCTCGATCGGGTCTCTTTTTTTTCTTTAACCTCAATGGTGAGGACAAAACATACTGCAAGGAAAGTCTACGCCCCTTTGGAGACTGAAAAAGCTGAAGACAAACTAGGATCTTCCAAAAAGCCAGTTGTCAATGAAAAACAAGAAAAGCCTCCTCCAAAGCCTCGTGCTAGGGCAACAGCAAGAAAGAGATTAAACTATTAAGTGAAGTCACTAAGAGAGATCAGAGCGGCACAGAAATCTACTAGTCTTCTCATCCCTCGACTGCCATTTATTTGGGTTGCCAGGGACATATCAGAAAGGTTAGTTGGCAAAATGAGAAACACAAATCTTGATAAAGTCAGATGGGAGTCACAGGCCCTTATGTGTCTTCAAGAGGCTGCTGAAGATTTTTTAATCGACTTTATGAATTATGGATACATTGCTGCTTCATTTGATCATAGGATCACTCTTATGAGCAAAGATTTTGTGCTTGTGTCCAGACTTAAATACAAGTTTGACAAAGCTTTGGAATCCATTCCAAGTCAAGATATGAGGGCTTTTGAAATTCTAAATATTTCTCCAGCAAGACAACCCAAACAATCAGTTGTTATTGAAGATATGTCGCATACTTATAGTACAAGACAAGCTCAGGATATTAAAGAAGAAGTGGAGAAAGAGAGAGAGTAGGAGAAAATTATAGAGGATGCCATTCTTTCTCAGCAAGCTGAAATTCTTCATGCATCCAATTCAAAACTTTATCAGAATGTAACAGGTCAAATGATAGTAGATGTCTCCATGCATGGAGAGGATGAGGTTTGTGACATTGCCCCTGAAGACACAAGTATGCTTGTGAATCACAATATTGAGATATCTGACACAGTCCTCTTCATCTGTCTGAGGTTTGTGTGGATTTCCTTTTGCTTTCTTGATGAATTTCTCAGATTCCATATTTTGTTGATATGTTTTGTCTCGAGATATCTTATGAGGGATCTTCCTGACTCAATGGCTATGCAAGTGACCATTCTTGATCCCCTTGTTACACAGTGCTTTTCAATAGGCAAGGGGATCTTGCAAGTTTTCTAAAAAACTTTGATATGCTGACATGCAATTACATTGTATACCCTTATGTTGAAGTGTAAGACTCACACTTAATTATCTTTTGTCCATCATTACAATATTCACAACTAATTGCAGTATTCATCTTATCACAGAGGTCATTGGAGTCTTATTATCTTCAATCTATTGGATAGAGATGTAATCTTTATGAATTCTTTAGCATCCATTCATGGGAGAAGTAAAATGTAAGAATCAACTTTACCATGGTTTATGTTCTAGAGCAATATTTTGTAAGTTTTCAATTGTTTGGTTGACCCTCAATATTTTATGCTTGTAGTGCTGCCAAACTTATCTTGAGTTTTCTAGGTTCCACCTATGAAGACTACAAACTTGAAGATTTTAAGTACTACAATCACGAAGTTCCTTTGCAGAGAAAGACTCAACATCTTGTGGATGGATGGTGCTTGCTAATGCTTGGAGATATCTTGAGTCAAGATTTAAAATGACAACACTTACTGTAAGTTCATGTAATAATAGCGTTGATTGATTGGGTCAATACATTTAGTGACTTTCTCATATTAAGAAATTTTCTTATTTTCTTTTGCCTTAGTTGCATGAATATCCAGATTCTTGGGTAAGTTGGGTAAGGGAGAAGGTAGTGTCTATGGTTTTGGACAGATCTATCAATCAAGTTGATCTTGATTCCCCCTTTCCACCTAATAAAGAAGCCAAGGGTACAACTTCAAAGAAAAGAAAAAAGGAGGAGAAGGAAAGCCATGTCAAGGTTGGCTCATCCAAAAAGAAAAAAACCTCTGCCAAAGAGAAGAAGGAAAGAAAGAAGAGCCCTACTAAGAGCAGATCTTCCAAGGGGAAAAAGAGCACTACTAGAGAAGACCCATTCTAAAGGGAAGAGCCCTCAGGCTACAGAGAAGAGCCCTAGCCCTCTTGCTAAAGAGAAGAGTCCTAGCCCTCCTGAGATAAAGAGAAGACCCCTAGGCCTCCTGCTAAAGAGAAGAGCCCTAGCCCTAGCCCTCCTGCCAAAGAGAAGAGCTCTTCACCAGCTCAAGAGAAGACTCTTATCAAAGAGAAGACCCTTGTCAAAGAGAAAACCCCAAGCAAAGAGAAGACCCGTGTCAAAGAGAAGAGTGCTACTAAAGGTCTTCCGTTTCACTCACCAGTGAAATTTAAAATTCAGAAGCGTCGTTCATCCAACAAAGAAAGTAAGAGGGCAAATGTTGGCTCTCCATTCAATTTCTTTTTCATGTTCCCCAAGAAGACTGCCAAGTCTCCAAAGCCAACCTCCAAAGAACCTTCTCCAAATCCAGACCCCGCTGCCAAATCTCCCTCGCCAACACCTAAAGATCTCAGAGAAGAGCCCAACTTACCACCAGTTGAGAAATCCACTGCAAAGTCTTCCTTTCCAAAACCTCAAGAGCTTAAAACACCGGAACTTGAACCTCAATCAGCCAAATTTGATCGAAGCAAACAAAAGAGAGAAAGATTCTCTAAAGAACTAGGATCATCCCATGCCAAAAGAAAAGTTGATTTTGTAGAGTGATTCCACAAATTGGCTTTTGTTTTGTTCATTTTGTCCATATGAACACACCCTTTTTGGGACTATATTCTGTACTTAAATTCAGTATCAATAATTTGATATTCAAGTGTTAAACCTTGTTTTGTGTTGCGAACAATATGTTGACCATTTTTGTGAAGAAGTCAAGACGAAATTTAGCAGAATATATTGATTACATTATTGGAGAAATCCTTTTCAGCTTTACAAACTTGCCCTTGCAAGTGGCTCAAATATAACTTTTTTTGGGGGAAGACATGTGATGCATGAGGTTACACTCTCCATCCTTGTACTGACAACAATATCATCTACTTTGAATCTATATTTAGGTGATGTTTCGTCCAGAAACTCAAGCGACTCTCTTACATGTTGTAGTCTCTAGTTTGATGTTACTTTCTATGAGGTTCCTAGGATCTATGAATGGATGGAATATGATGTTAAATTCACACTCTGGACAATTCTCTTCAAAATCCAAAGGGACCCAACTACAAGGCTTGCTTTTCCATCTCCTATAGTCATAGCCCAAAACTAGGGATTGACGACATAGTTGGTATGAGATAGACATAGAATTTGGGCTTACTCTACAACTGATATTGTCGCCAATATGAAAAGTTTCCTTGGTACTCCATCCTTCTCCAAGTATAGTGTCTAGATCAGTTGTAGATAGTCTTCTATTAAGCCACATCGTTCTTGTCCTCTCCAATTCCATTGTATTGAAACATGCCACAAAGACATGTATAGGCAAGAATCGTTGAATTTTTATCCTTCTTGAAATCCTTCCAAGATGTGAGATCCCTCTGCCCCTCCGCGCGAGAGGCAGGGTTTCTCACTCGAGGCCTCGCCCTTGAATGTCCGGGCACGAGACTAAGCTGGTGGTCACTCCAAAAAAAACGAAACCGGTAAAAATTCCCATACCTGGAAAGCAGGGACGATTCGACCTTTATGATTTTTTTTAAAATAATTTTTTTTTTTCTAACGTGAACAATTCTACGCTATCCTTCAACTGAATAAATTAGATAGAAGGAAACTATCACTAATATAATTTGATCATTTTAGTAAATTCAACGCTTTTTTCCTGATCAAGGTCAGGCACAGCCGTTGATCCACTTATTTGAAAAATTTATCAGGGAATTGTCTAACTATTCGAATCTTAGTGTAATTCTATTACTTTTCAGTTTGATTATTAAAACTCCACTGATTCCAGCCTAACCCCATCCGGCCCATGGGTTAGCCACCACCCTACCACTGGAATCGGTGGAACCAAACAAGTACTCACCCACCCATAATTGAAATGCCTTTCTTAACTTTAGCTTTAGAAAATAGATACGCACACACTACTCTTTATTAAACTTTAATAAAAACAATCCTTGATAAACAATTTACGGGTTATACATGTTATACTTCAAAATTTCTCATTGAGTCTCTGTTTCTCAACAAAACAGTATCACTCTAGACTCTCTGTTGAGACCAGCGAGTCAACAACGAGATCCAGTGTGATAGATTACAAAAAACATAGGTCCATCATATAATATCTTCCTCGACATACGCATGGATGTCCTCGGCACCGCGAGCCCGTGCATCGCCTGGTCAGAACCCTCCAGGATCCTCCTTAGGTGTCCTGGCACTTCACTCAGGGACCGCTTCGTCGGCCCTCATCCATCGTACCGGAAACGCACCATTTTAACCATACCGAGGCTGGTTAAGACCTCGGCAAGCCTTGCCGCGTGAGCTGTCCCTCGAACACTCCTCGCCAGCTGTTGCAACCGAACTTCCCTTAGATAAACATATATGCCAAATGCTCCCTCCAGCATTCTGGTGTAAGACAATCTTTTAAGAAGGTAGGGTTTCTATGCAAGTTTACAGTTTTTATTTTGTTTGAATACCATGAGTATATCTTAAATCCGTATCTCATTACTTCTAGATCCAGTTCTCAATTCTAAACAGAATTTCTCAAATTCTGTTAACTTGATCCTTAGATCAAAATCACAAATCTTAACTTAGTTTCAGATTCGGTGGGTGATTTGGGTACATTTTTCCTGAATTGGTACATTGTCATTGATTGAAACTGATGAAGGAATTAGGTCTTGGTCAATAGTCTGAGTCAGAGTTTAGGTCCTAAAATTATCTTTCTCGAAGGTACTATCTCAATTTCTCTTTTTTTTTTTCTAAAATTTCTTTCAATGAATATTTGTGATGACTGATTTCAAAAACATGGATTTCTTGAGGAATATTCATTTACGTCGATCTCCAATTAAAATTTATCTTTATGCATACTTCTATGCATTAAAATCAAATATGATAAAAGTAACACTTTTATAATAAAAATTATCTTTTATGTATACTTCTATGCATTAAAAGCAATTATGATAAAAGTAACACTTTTATAATAAAAATTATCCTTTATGCATACTTCTATGCATGAAAATTAAAAATGATAAAAGTAACACTTTTGATATAAAAAAATTATCCTTTATGTATACTTCTATGCATGAAAATTAAAATGATAAAAGTAACACTTTTGATATAAAAAAAATTATCTTTTATGCATACTTCTATGCATGAAAATTAAAATTGATAAAAGTAACACATTTATCTTAAAATAATAATCTTTTATGCATACCTCTATGCATGAAATCCAAATATGATAAAAGTAACACTTTTATGTTAAAATAATAATCTTTTATGCATACCTCTATGCATGAAATCCAAATATGATAAAAGTAACACTTTTATGTTAAAATAATAATCTTTTATGCATACCTCTATGCATGAAATCCAATATGATAAAAGTAACACTTTTATGTTAAAATAATAATCTTTTATGCATACCTCTATGCATGAAATCCAAATATGATAAAAGTAACACTTTTATGTTAAAATAATAATCTTTTATGCATACCTCTATGCATGAAATCCAAATATGATAAAAGTAACACTTTTATGTTAAAATAATAATCTTTTATGCATACCTCTATGCATGAAATCCAAATATGATAAAAGTAACACTTTTATGTTAAAATAATAATCTTTTATGCATACCTCTATGCATGAAAATCAATTATGCATAATATAGAAATCAATTTCTCTATGATTACAATGAATATCTTTCAATTAATCTAGGATGATAATTCCTAGAATATGGGAGGAAGTCCTCTTTTCATGCTTTGAATGAAATTATCTTATGCATAATTTTTATAAAAATTTTGCCATAGCTCCGCTGCTATGATTGATAAATCTAAAATTTCTAAGGAATAAAGCTTATCATTAAGGAAATAAATAGAATAATCCCTAATTGGATCATTAATCCATAATGGATTGAATCATCAATATTCATGAAATACATAAACTAAAAACATAGAAAAAAGCCATTAATTTGGCCTCAAGCATAGATTAATCTTGGATTAAGGAAAAGCTTTATGAAAAGCTTCATTTGGATTGAGTATGGGTCATGAGTATGACCATTTCTTGAGTGAGAGAGAGAAATTACATAAAAACCAATAGAATTAAGCATAAATGAAAATTTATGTAATTCTTAACTATCATTAATCAATTTACTTCAATAGCATTCATCAAATTATGTAACTCTTCACTACCATTCATCAATTAACTTCAATAGCATTCAAAAAACCATTCCAATTAAGCTTCTCAAGCTTGAGAGGGGTTAAGAAGAGAGAAACATTGAGAAATTATAGAAAAGAATGAAAATTCACCATTTACCTTACAAATTAGTTGATTCTTTGTTCACAGTAGAGGCCCCCAACTAATCAATTGGTTTAGTATGTTGATGGAGCCACCAATAGGGATTGAAGAAAGAGGGAAGTGCCAAAAACTAATGAATTATTAAAGAATTCACAGTTCTTGGCTTAGGTGGAGTAGAGTAACAATGCATAAACACTATATATTTTTTCAACAAGGGGGAGGCTTCTATTTATAGGAAAAATTGAGCTCCTAACCAAACAAACAGATTCTAAAATTTTCTAAATCAGTTTGGTCAATTTTTGACCATTTTTAGGTCAGTTAAGCTAACTTTTTGGAACTAGACTTGAATGAAGAGAGAGGAGAGATGAAATATCTCAATTTTTATGAGTTTAAAACTCATTCAAGCATGTGAAATATGCACCTTCTTTAAAGAATTCCCCTTCCTTACATATGTGTCAAAATGGAATCATTATACCCAAAATATCTCAATTTTTAATATTGCTCATAGTTTTTTACTAATAACCTTGTACATTTTCAACTCTTCATCTTATGTGAAATATGCACCTCCTTTAAAGAACTCCCCTTCCTTACATATGTGTCAAAATGGGATCATTATACCCAAAATATCTCATATTTTTAATATTGCTCATAATTTCTTACTAATAAACCTTGTATATTTTCAACTCTTCATCTTATGTGAGCATTTACTCATTTTGGATACCCAAAATATCTCATATTTTTAATATTGCTCATATTTTTTTTACTAATAAACCTTGTACATTTTCAACTCTTCATCTTATGTGAGCATTTACTCTTTTTTGGGTATCTTCTTTTACAAATTGGATTTATCTCCTCCCTACACATGGATTGATGCTATTGGCCCATAGGAACCTTAATTGGACCATAATCTAAAATTTTTAAAAATCTAGACCCTTAGGCTAAGGTCCTTTATACCTATTTCCAATTAATTCCAATTGTACATTGGAAAATTCTTTTTGAATTTCTATTTCAAGGGAACTTATTTTAATAAGATGAGTTATTTTTCTATCTAAAAATATTCATAATCTGAATATTCTCTCTCTAGAATAATTTTCTCTCTCTAGACTAAAACACTTAGAAATAAGATCTTTTATATTTCTGAAGAGGGATTTGATTACACGGGAAGATGCTGGACATCTTGAGAGGCTGGGGAGGAATCTTACATTCTCTCCCACTTGAAAAACGTGAGATGTCCTCATCTCGCAAACTGGGGATAATCCCGCAACAACAGATCGGCTTCATTCTCCCAGGTGGCATCTTCAAAAGTATAGAACTTCCATTTTACTAATAATTCTCTGAGAATTTTGTTCCTGAGAAGCTTTTCTCGAACATCGAGAATTTCTTCAGGTTGGAGTTCCATCTGTCCTTGGGTTGAAGAGGTTAGGATTTCATCATCAAGCATATGATTTGGGTTTGGCACATATTCCTTTAGAAGGCTTACATGAAATACATTATGAATTTTGAGATGAGGAGGCAGAAGAAGCTCGTAGGCTAAGTCACCTACTTTCTTTGTAATCAGATATGGCCCACAATATCTGGGTGATAACTTCTTGTACTTCCCAAGAGATAAGGAACTTCTTTTGGGCCGTACTCGAATGAAGACCATATCTGCTTCTTTGAATTCTCTATTTGTCCTCTTCTTATCCGCATATTGCTTCTGTCTATCCTGGGTAGCTTTAATATCTTTACGAATTGACTGCATCTGTTGCTCCATGTCGTCAAGCATCTGTCTGGACATCTCGACCTTAATCAATGGGTCAGACCAAGTTAATGGAGTCAAGCAATCTTGTCCATACAGAGCTTTAAAAGGGCTCATCCCGATACTTCGGTGATAAGAAGCATTGTAGGCAAACTCGACTAGATGCAGATAGCTTAGCCACTTCTTGGGTTCCATGCCACAGCATGTCCGAAGTATATCTTCAATTACTTGGTTTACCCTTTCAGTTTGACCATCGGTCTCAGGGTGATAAGCTGTGCTGAGATCCAAGAAAGTTCCCACTGCTTCAAAAAATGCAGTCCAAAACCTTGAAGTAAATTTGGGATCTCGGTCACTTACTATTCTCCTCGGTAGGCCATGCAATCTGAAGATTTCTTTGAGGAACACTCTGGCCACATCCACTGCAGTGTAGGTTTCTTTTACTGGAATCAGATGGGCAACTTTGGTTAGTCTGTCGACTACCACGAAGATGGAGTTGTAACCTGATTGCACTGAAGGTAATCCAGTAATGAAGTCAATACTGATACATTCCCACTTCATCTGGGGGATGTCCAATGGATGTAATTTCCCAGGCATTTTTACTCTCTCAGCTTTGACTTTTTAGCATGTCAGACATTGACGTACATGATTCAGCACATCCTTTTTCAAACCAGGCCAAAAGAAACTTTTCTTTACGGACATGTAGGTCTTGATGAAACCTGGATGTCCTGCAATAAGGCTGTCATGGGCTTTATTCAGAATTTGGTCCTTGGTTCCCTCATCATTGGGAATGCATAACCTGCGGTTATAATACATAATGCCATCATCCAGGCTGTACCCTTAAACTCTGTTCAACTCCTGCGGAGTTTTGCTTTCTTGCATAAGTAGGGTAGCAATAGGGCCAAAGAATCTATCTTGCATGATCTTCTCACTTGCTTGAGTAATCAAAGGATTTGATATTACAGTAATTGCAAGCAAGGAGGTTTTTCTACTGAGAGCATCTGCTACCACATTCTCTTTGACTAGGTGGTACTTGATTTCAAAATCAAATTCTTGCAAGGTCTGCATCCACCTTCTTTGGCGCATGTTGAGGTCCTTCTGAGTAAAGATCCACTTTAAGCTTTGATGACCTGTCATCAAAGTAAATCTTTTACCCAGTAGGTAATGTCTCCACAACTTTAAGGCATAGACTACTGAAAGCAATTCCAAGTCGTGGTAGACAGCATAATTCCTCTCATGTGTTCTGAGCTTTCGGGATTCATAGGCCACTGCATGACCTTCCTGCATGAGTGCACCTCCCAGGGCAAAACCACTTGCATCAGTTACTACCTCAAAGGGTAGAGAGAAATCTGGCAGTTTCAGAACGGGACTGGTTACCAAGGCGGTCTTCAGCTTATCAAAAGCACTTTGGCACTTGGCAGACCATTGAAATGGGATATTCTTTTTGAGAAGGTTAGTCAGGGGGAAGCTATGAGAGCATACTTTGGTATAAAAATTCTATACCAACCAGTCAATCCCAAGAATCCTCTGACTTCTTTCACTGTCTTTGGTTCAGGCCAATCTATGATAGCTTGGATTTTTGCAGAATTTGGAGAAATTCCATCTTTGGATACCAGAAAGCCCAAGTATTCAACGTGGTCAGCAGAGAAAGTGCATTTGCTCTTTTTGGCAAAGAGTTAATGCTTCCTTAGAATCTCAAGAACTTTTCGGACATGAGTCTCATGGTCGGCTGCATTTCTTGAGTAAATCAGAATGTCATCAAAGAAAACTAGAACAAAGTCATCCAAGTATTCTCTGAGGATGTCCTGCATTAGGCGATTGAATGTAGCCGGGGCATTAGTTAATCCGAATGGCATGACAGTAAATTCATAATGTCCATAGCGAGTATTGATGGCTGTTTTTGGTATATCTGGATCATTGATCCTAATCTGGTAATACCCGGATTTGAGATCTATTTTTGTGAAGATCTGGGCTCCATTTAGCCTGTCCAAAAGCTCATCAATCTTTGGGATATGATATTTATTCTTAACTGTCAACTGATTTAGACCTCTGTAGTCCACACAGAGTCTAAGCGTTCCATCTTTCTTTTTCTGAAAGAGAACTGGCACACCCCAAGGTGAAACACTGGGTCTTACAAACCCTTGTTCTAACAGCTGCCTAAACTGTTCCTTGAGTTTGATGGCTTCAGGAACTGGCATTTTGTAAGAGCGTAGGACTACTGGTTGAGCTCCGGGGGTCAATTCAATCACATGATCTATTTCCCGAATTGGAGGCATTTCAGTTAGCTCTACTGGGAATAGATCATCAAATTCACTTAACCATTCTAGTTCTTTAGCTTTAAGCTTTGAGTCTACTGGGTTCATTTTGACAACATAAATTTGCTGCTTCTTCCTAAGTCCTTTCAGTAACCTGGAAGCTTTTACTAACTGAAGGTCTGGGGATCCGGAAACTCCAGTTCCATGGACTTTGTTCCCGTGAAGGTCATGGAAGGAAATGGTTCCATTGTGACAGTGCATGTCAGCTTGATATTTATGGAGCCAATCCATTCCAAGGATTCCGTCAAAAACTCCTAGAGGTAAGACTTTGAACCGACAGTCGGTTACATTACCATCTAGATTGAACTGGATAAGATTTGTCTCATGGTGAGTGAAAAGAGTCTTCCCACTGGCCAATTCAACTTGCATAGGTTTCCCTGATTTCTGTTCTAAGACTAGCTTACGCAAGCATCCAGGGGAAATGAATGAATGAGAACTGCCTGAATCAATCAAGAGCTTAAAAGGCTTACCCTGATACTCTGCTGGAGTATGGATGACGGAGAATTAGGCCCTTGATTTTCAATTGCAGCATAGATCTGCCCTTTTTCCTCTTCTACTACATCTGAAATTGTGACTGCTCTGGTTGCTGCAGTCTGAGGTAGAACTCTTTCTCTTTTGTTGTTCCAATTCTGGGAAGGAGTTCTGAGATTACTCTGGATAGAGGCAGATGGCTGGGCTGGAATTCTTTTGGGGTTTCCCTGGCCTGGGCGAGACGGACCCTGATTAGACTGGAATGAGGGGGTTGGTCTCTGAATTCGGGGTACTTGACTTCCTTGTCCCCTTGACATGGCAGGAGTCGGGCAATCTTTTAACTGGTGACCAAAACCCTAGCATCCAAAACATCGGTTTTCAGTTCTGAAATCATCCTTTTGATTTTTTGAAAGTGGTGAGGTTCCTGAGAAAGTACTCTGGGGGAAGGGTCTTCCTTCACTTCTGAATCTTCCTGCATCTTGATTCTGATTTAGGCCTTGCTGCCTCTTTGGGGGTGGAAAGTTGGAAGTACTTCCCTGGGCTTGGAATCTCTTAAAGTTAGAGGGTGCAGGTTTTGGTGGGACCTTTACTACAAAAGCTTTGGCAAAATCTTTTGCCATTCTTACTGCTTCAACCATGGACACTGGCTTGGCATTTTTGACCAGTGTGTCCAAGGGTTTGTTCATTCCTCGAATGAACCTGGCCATGAGTTGCTCTTCATCAAGAGGTGGTGAATATTTTAGTAGAAGGGCAAAGCCCTGGTGATATTCCTCGATGGTTTTGCTCTCCTGCTTTAGTTCTAAGAATTCATTCATTTTGATTTCTAAAAATCCAGGAGGGCAAAATCTTTTTCTTAGATAGGTTTTTAGATCATTCCAGGATTGAGTATTTCTGTCCAGACGATTGGTGTCACAGTGGTTCCTCCATGCTACCCTGGCTGTTTCCACTATTTTCAGCCGGGCAAGAGCCATTTTGCTCCGCTGATTGTATCCTGTGACGTCAAAATACTCTTCCATGGCTTCCACCCATTTCTCCACAGCCTTGCCCAGGTTCTCCCCTTCTCCTTTGAAGGGTCCTGGCTGAGTCCTATGAAGAGCCTTGCGAACATCAAGGTCAAGCTCGTCATCTTCAGAGACAGGGTCTGGTTGACGACCATGGTTTCCTCGTCTCATGATTCTGCCAAAATTTGTATATTAATAAATTTTTATTTTGATATTATTCATGAGATCCTAAGACTTAAGAGTTCGAAAAACAATTTTTTAAACAAGACAAGATCTTATTGGAGATCTATGACATATGTCCGATAACAGATTTTTCTTTATCAGCAGATCGTCCGCGCCGTAAACAATCATTTATACAACAGAAATTTTTTTCTTCGGAAAATATTTTTTTATTTATATAAAAGTTGCATTATGTACATAGAGCAGCTCGGCTCCAGAATTCAAAATCTCCTCGGGAAACGCATATGACGACGGTATTGGGCCATAGCCATGCCTTGATACAAACGTCCACTTACTGACAAGGGAGCTATTATATTCCATCTAGGAATAAAACAACTAAGAAGTCTGTAGACTTGGCATGCAAGCCTGAAATTTTGAGGCGTTGAATGATATAAAATGACGCCACGTACGATTTTCAGCTTTAACAAGATCATAGCCAATGAGAGGTTCTCCCACAGCATTGCACGGTGGTCGCAAGAGGCGTGGACATATTGCCCTGCAAACCACTTATGCTGAAATCTCTCCGTTGGGTTAGGAAAATATAAATCCTCGAAATGGCGTGCGAGTCTTGTTCGGCTTATTCGAGTTGAAGCGGAAGAGATGAGATGCTCGAAGGCAAATGCAATCATATCTTGAGACTGGGTGAGGTCGGGAGGAATACCAGATAAATGGGGAACTTCCATCTATAAAAATAATTTCTTTGATTAAAATTTCTTCATTAAAGAAGCTTACAGAATGAAAATACATTATGAAAATGCTGTTTTTGAATTCTTTTTACCAATTTTAGATAAGAATTTAATTATCTTTATTAGCTTTCAATTTCGCTCTGATACCAACTGTGAGATCCCTCTGCCCCTCTGCACGAGGCAGGGTTTCTCACTCGGGGCCTTGCCCTTGAATGTCCGGGCACGAGACTAAGCTGGTGGTCACTCCAAAAAAAACGAAATCGTGAAAAATTTCCATACCCGGAAAGCAGGGACGATTCCACCTTTAAAAAATAATTTTTTTTTCTAACGTGAACAATTCTACGCTATCCTTCAACTAAATAAATCAGATAGAAGGAAACTATCACTAATATAATTTGATCATTTTAGTAAATTCAACGCTTTTTTCCTGATCAAGGTCAGGCACAGCCGTTGATCCACTTATGTGAAAAATTTATCAGGGAATTGTCTAACTATTCGAATCTTAGTGTAATTCTAATACTTTTCAGTTTGATTATTAAAACTCCACTGATTCCAGCCTAACCCCATCCGGCCCATGGGTTAGCCACCACCCTACCACTGGAATCGGTGGAACCAAACAAGTACTCACCCACCCATAATTGAAATGCCTTTCTTAACTTTAGCTTTAGAAAACAGATACGCACACACTCCTCTTTATTAAACTTTAATAAAAACAATCCTTGATAAACAATTTACGGGTTATACATGTCATACTTCAAAATTTCTCATTGAGTCTCTGTTTCTCAACAAAACAGTATCACTCTAGACTCTCCGTTGAGACCAGCGAGTCAACAACGAGATCCAGTGATAGATTACAAAAAACATAGGTCCATCATATAATATCTTCCTCGACATACGCATGGATGTCCTCGGCACCGCGAGCCCGTGCATCGCCTGGTCAAAACCCTCCAGGATCCTCCTTAGGTGTCCTGGCACTTCACTCAGGGACCGCTTCATCGGCCCTCGTCCATCGTACCGGAAGCGCACCATTTTAACCATACCGAGGCTGGTCAAGACCTCGACAAGCCTTGCCGTGTGAGCTGTCCCTCGAACACTCCCCGCCAGCTGTTGCAACCGAACTTCCCTTAGATAAACATATATGCCAAATGCTCCCTCCAGCATTCTGGCGTAAGACAGTCTTTTAAGAAGGCAGGGTTTCTATGCAAGTTTATAGTTTTGATTTTGTTTAAATACCATGAGTATATCTTAAATCCGTATCTCATTACTTCTAGATCTAGTTCTCAATTCTAAACAGAATTTCTCAAATTCTGTTAACTTGATCCTTAGATCAAAATCACAAATATTAACTTAGTTTCAGATTCGGTGGGTGATTTGGGTAGATTTTTCCTGAACTGGTACATCGTCATTGATTGAAACTGACGAAGGAATTAGGTCTTGGTCAATAGTCTGAGTCAGAGTTTAGGTCCTAAAATTATCTTTCTCGAAGGTACTATCTCAATTTCTCCTTTTTTTTTTCTAAAATTTCCTTCAATGAATATTTGTGACTGATTTCAAAAACATGGATTTCTTGAGGAATATTCATTTACGTCGATCTCCAATTAAAATTTATCTTTATGCATACTTCTATGCATTAAAATCAAATATGATAAAAGTAACACTTTTATAATAAAAATTATCTTTTATGCATACTTCTATGCATTAAAAGCAATTATGATAAAAGTAACACTTTTATAATAAAAATTATCCTTTATGCATACTTCTATGCATGAAAATTAAAAATGATAAAAGTAACACTTTTGATATAAAAAAAATTATCCTTTATATATACTTCTATGCATGAAAATTAAAATGATAAAAGTAACACTTTTGATATATAAAAAAATTATCCTTTATGCATACTTCTATGCATGAAAATTAAAATTGATAAAAGTAACACATTTATGTTAAAATAATAATCTTTTATGCATACCTCTATGCATGAAATCCAAATATGATAAAAGTAACACTTTTATGTTAAAATAATAATCTTTTATGCATACCTCTATGCATGAAATCAAAATATGATAAAAGTAACACTTTTATGTTAAAATAATAATCTTTTATGCATACCTCTATGCATGAAATCCAAATATGATAAAAGTAACACTTTTATGTTAAAATAATAATCTTTTATGCATACCTCTATGCATGAAATCCAAATATGATAAAAGTAACACTTTTATGTTAAAATAATAATCTTTTATGCATACCTCTATGCATGAAATCCCAAAAAGTAACACTTTTATGTTAAAATAATAATCTTTTATGCATACCTCTATGCATGAAAATCAATTATGCATAATATAAAAATCAATTTCTCTATGATTACAATGAATATCTTTCAATTAATCTAGGATGATAATTCCTAGAATATGGTAGGAAGTCCTCTTTTCATGCTTTGAATGAAATTATCTTATGCATAATTTTTATAAAAATTTTGCCATAGCTCCGTTGCTATGACCAATAAATCTCAAATTTCTAAGGGATAAAGCTTATCATTAAGGAAATAAATAGAATGATCCCTAATTGGATCATTAATCCATAATGGATTGAATCATCAATATTCATGAAATACATAAACTAAAAACATAGAAAAAAGCCATTAATTTGGCCTCAAGCATAGATTAATCTTGGATTAAGGAAAAGCTTTATGAAAAGCTTCATTTGGATTGAGAATGGGTCATGAGTATGACCATTTCTTGAGTGAGAGAGATAAATTACATAAAAACCAATAGAATTAAGCATAAATAGAAATTTATGTAATTCAACTATCATTAATCAATTTACTTCAATAGCATTCATCAAATTATGTAACTCTTCACTACCATTCATCAATTAACTTCAATAGTATTCAAAAAACCATTCCAATTAAGCTTCTCAAGCTTGAGAGGGGTTGAGAAGAGAGAAACATTGAGAAATTATAGAAAAGAATGAAAATTTACCATTTACCTTACAAATTACTTGATTCTTTGTTCACGGTAGAGGCCCCCAACTAATCAATTGGTTAAGTATGTTGATGGAGCCACCAATAGGGATTGAAGAAAGAGGGAAGTGCCAAAAACTAATGAATTATTAAAGAATTCACAGTTCTTGGCTTAGGTGGAGTAGAGTAACAATGCATAAACACTATATATTTTTTCAACAAGGGAGAGGCTTCTATTTATAGGAAAAATTGAGCTCCTAACCAAACAAACTGGTTCTAGAATTTTCTAAATCAGTTTGGTCAATTTTTGACCATTTTTAGGTCAGTTAAGCTAACTTTTTGGAACTAGACTTGAATGAGGAGAGAGGAGAGATGAAATATCTCAATTTTTATGAGTTTAAAACTCATTCAAGCATGTGAAATATGCACCTCCTTTAAAGAATTTCCCTTCCTTACATATGTGTCAAAATGGAATCATTATACCCAAAATATCTCATATTTTTAATATTGCTCATAGTTTTTTACTAATAACCTTGTATATTTTCAACTCTTCATCTTATGTGAAATATGCACCTCCTTTAAAGAACTCCCCTTCCTTACATATGTGTCAAAATGGGATCATTATACCCAAAATATCTCATATTTTTAATATTGCTCATAATTTCTTACTAATAAACCTTGTACATTTTCAACTCTTCATCTTATGTGAGCATTTACTCATTTTTGGATACCCAAAATATCTCATATTTTTAATATTGCTCATAGTTTTTTTACTAATAAACCTTGTACATTTTCAACTCTTCATCTTATGTGAGCATTTACTCATTTTTGGGTATCTTCTTTTACAAATTGGATTTATCTCCTCCCTACACATGGATTGATGCTATTGGCCCATAGGAACCTTAATTGGACCATAATCTAAAATTTTTAAAAATCTAGACCCTTAGGCTAAGGTCCTTTATACCTATTTCCAATTAATTCCAATTGTACATTGGAAAATTCTTTTTGAATTTCTATTTCAGGGGAACTTATTTTAATAAGATGAGTTATTTTTCTATCTAAAAATATTCATAATCTAAATATTCTCTCTCTAGAATAATATTCTCTCTCTAGACTAAAACACTTAGAAATAAGATCTTTTATATTTCTGAAGAGGGATTTGATTACACGGGAAGATGCTGGACATCTTGAGAGGCTGGGGAGGAATCTTACATAGGAGACATAGATTTAAGAATATCATCTTTGATTTTGGATTTGAAGCTTGCTATGGTATTTGGATCAGAAACTTCCCATTCGAGTGACATTAATGTGGGAATAGGTATGTCATATAATTCTCCATGAACACCTTCTCTTGATGGAACCTTGTATTCTGCAAAACACACAAATATATCCACCGATTTGTAAAATGAAGGTGGTTTGTGTGCATACATTACATCTGCAATCCCCTTGTGAATTGCTTTGAATGTGCCACTTAAGCTCTCAACAGGCTACCAAGCACAACTGTTGATGGAAAGATAATTGAAATTAAACAAACAACAAATATATCAAAAGGAGAAATATTGTGTTGTATCAAATAGATAAAGTTTTGTTAAATTACAGTAAGAATGGAGAATTGGATGTTCATCCAAGTTCAACACCATGTCTTTGGCCGTGTAGACACGTAGAACTTTTGCAAGCAAGCCATTGTCGATCACTTTGAAGGTAAGAACACGACCTTTCCAATGGGATTTCACTTCATTTCGCTTGGTTATTTTCACCCTGTGGGCACCTTTGCAAGAGGGAAGCATTGTTACCCAATCATTCACATGAAAAGACATGGGTTTCCAAACACCATCCTCTCTGGTGTTATGAAAATCACAAGAAGTTATATTATGAGAAGGACGATGTGAGGATGCCATAGAAGCTCACAGATGAGAGAAAAATAGTGAGTCTTTTGAAAATGCAAAGAAAGGAGAATAAGCCATATGCCAAAATGGAGGGAAGGTGGAAAAGGGAATGAGCCATACCGAAATGGAGGGAAGGTAGAAAGTAGACGTTTGAAAAAATCTGGTGATTTGTCATTAATAGCGTTGTTTTCAGAGCCTGAAAAGAGAAGATTTCGTATCTTCCTGTTTGATTTTTTTAAATATAAAATGGAACAAGATGTCACTATTTTGGACCCAAACTTTAATGTTAGCCATCGTAAACGTCTAAATTAAGCCGTTTTAGCCGTTCGCCACTAAAATAGAACCGTTAAGAAGACATTTAGAGGAGACAAGAATGCCATACTTTTGTATACATGTCAATTCACAATTGGATAATTTCTTAATCCTTAGATTAACAAATCCTCCCTTACAAATTCCTTATTCTATACCCCCATGCAATATGGTACTTAACAAATTGTCATGGAAAAACGTAAGGGAATCAATCCTTTATGCAATCTAACCTATGATAGCAATTGCATAATCTTAGTATCATCTTCTAGAATACCTCTATTCATCATGTACATTACTTCACATGAATCTTGCACCAATCCTCTTTTATTTACTCATAGAAATACTTGTTGAATTCGATTATCTTTTACACTGCTATCCCTATTTCTTGACCTAATTTTGCTCTAACTCATGACTCCTTGTAGCCAAGGGTAGGCTTGACGTTCCTCTTGAATTAGGGGATCTCTTCTTGATTAACATGGAAGGACTGATGTCCTTCTCTCGACACTTTCTATATAAAAAAAACTTTATCATAGTCTCTGGCTATAATTATGGCTTCTGAAATAGAGGATGGTTTTGCATTCTTGACGAGGTTATTAAATGGTAGATTAAGCTTACAAATGAATCGATGGAGAAGAGTTACCTCATCCATCTCTGGAGCTAATCGGAGAAGTTTTAGCAAGATTTTGGTGGTATTCTTCTAGGGTCTTCCCTTCTTGGGTTAGCTTCAAAAATTTATTTATTTTATCCTCTCGAAATCCTAGAGGACAAAACCTTTCACGAAGGTGTACTTTCATGGCATCCCATAATTGATTCTGGTTCCAATGGTTAGATTGACAACAGTGCTTCCAATTAATTCGGCATTTCTTATGATTTTTAGACGAGCAAGGGTGAACTTGCTTCTTTCATTGTATCCATGAAAAGTTCAAAACTATCAAATACTTATCATAGCACCACATCTAAAGGCACTCAGGAGGATTAATACATCTGAGATCTTCATTTTTTTGAGAATTACACATCTGGTGTCTTGGGATTGACACATCCAAAGATTATCAGGATTAACACGTCCGAGATGATTAGTTTTCTAAAAATTACACATCTAGTATCTTGGGATTAACACATCTAAGAGCATGATCCTCTGGGAGTTACACATCCGAAGTTAGACCCATGTTTGTCTAAGATGGGTTCAAGATCTTGGATGATCATCCTAGTGTAAAGCATCCAATGGATGGCATTCACACGTCAACTATTCAAACCTTAATGGAGTTATAATCTTAATAATGTGTAATATAAAAATTAATGAGATATATCCTGAAAATTTCTTTAAACAAAGTTGAGAAAATATTCTAGAGAGAGGTTATTTAGATTTTGAATATTTTTGGATAGAAAAATTTCTCATCTTATTAAAATAAGTTCCCCTGAAACAGAAGTTCAAAAAGATTTTCAAAAGGTGCATTAGAAATTAAGTATAATCTATTCAAGAGGCCTTATAATCTATTCAAGAGGCCTTATAAGCTGATCTTCAACGGAGATTCTATCTTGATTTTTATAAGTGAATATATTGTCCGGCACTATAAGCTAGGGACTATCGAAAAGGCCCCTGAGTGAGGAGATGGTGAGCATTCTGGTTGTTGCCAATGATGCCATAGATACTCTGATGAAGGAATGATTGGAAATTAAGATTCAACCGGATACTTTGAAAGATTATGATTGGTGACACTATGGTTTCATTAAATGATTGCTTTAAAGATAGTTGAATCTAGGAAAAAGGCAATTTCATATTGGGTGTGTAAGTGGTGTGACTGGCGTTAAATTTGCTTGAAATTCCGACTAGGGGGCCTAGGAACTCTTTTCCCTGGTACCCGGGACAAAACCTAACCAAACTCTTAATTGGATCCCATCACTACAGTGGTTGAGCGGTTGGCTAACCCATGGGACTGGATGGGGTTAGGCTGGACTGATGGATCCCTAAATCGAAACTCAATTTTTGTATAGTACGATAGATGAAGTAAATCTCGGACAAAAATTGTTCTATGGAAAAGAATCAACGGCTGTGCCTCTCGATGAGGAAAAAAGTGTTGGTCTCTATTGTGAGAAAGAAGAGATGAGAGAAGAGACAATGTACTCAAGAACTCATCAACAATGAACCACTAGCCAACTTGATTAGAAATGAACTACAATGCCTCATATATATAGGAAAGTTCCTCCACCCAAAAATGTGTGTAAATAGGAAAAAATGGAAATGAATGTAAATCCCAAAAATGCCTAGAGGCTAAAGAGTGTGCCACTAGCGTGACACCATCTGGAGATGACACCTATCCAACACCTCCTCTTCAGGTCCAAATGGGAGTACCAACGCCAATCCGCTAAAGAAGATAATCCAAGGTAGGTCGAGGAAGAGGCTTAGTAAACAAATTAGCAACATTATCTTTGGTAGGACAATACTCAAGCTGAATGCGATCTTCAGAAATCCAATCATGAACAAAATGAAAATGAACATCAATGTGTTTGGATCGTCCTCGAATAACTAGATTTTTGGCTAAAGCAATAGCACTCTGTGAATCTGAGTAGATGAGTGTCGGAGTAGATGAACATCAATGTGTTTCGATCGTCCTCAAATAACTGGATTTTTGGCTAAAGAAATAGCACTCTGTGAATTTGAGTAGATGAGTGTCGGAGTAGATGAACATCCAAGGTGATTCAGAATTTGCTGAAGCCAAAGTGCTTCAGAAGTGGCATCAAGATATGACTTGTACTCTGCTTCGGTCGATGATGAAGAAGTAATTTGCTACTTTTGACATTTCCAAGAAACAAGTCCTTTACCAAGCATAAAACAATAGCCTGACATGGAATGCCTAGTATCAATACACCCTACCCAATCAGAATCTGAGTAACCAATAACCTGCATAAGAAATGCCATACTCAAGAGTTCCATGAAGATATCTAAGATGTTAAAAAAATAGGTAGAGGGAGAGGAGACACACACACAGGAGCAAACCCTAATGTATATTGCAAACCCTAACCATAGAGGGAAGCCATCTCCCTTCTCACACAATGCATAAAGCCATAATCCATAATACACACAACACACTATGAGTTGTGTCCACACACATCTAACCCTAGCTAATGTCCACACACTATGACCAACTGGACGTGGTCATTTATGTCTCACACATGTTCCTACCTAACATGCCAACACATAGCACAGCTGGCTCACACTGACATCAAGCTTGAATCTCAACAGCCCCTCTCAAGCTCATGATGTACTGCCATAGATGAAGATGTAGATGAGCTTGGGATATCAAAGCTCTCAACACTCCCCCTCAAGTTCATCCCATGTACTCCTAACATAGTACGGAAGTACTCAAACTTCTCCCTGATGTCTACCACCTGTCAGTCTTCACATACTGTAGATCAATTGTACCATCCAGCACCTTCTCTCTAACAAAGTGATAATGGACCTCTATGTGTTTGGTCCTCGCATGAAATACTGGATTCTTTGTCAACTGTATACTGCTCATGTTGTCACAATGAATGACAACTTTGCCATCAATAGGCTCACCCAAATTTGCTAAGAGATTCTTTAACCATACTGCTTCACAAGTAGCAATGGCTGCACCTCTGTATTCAGCCTCTGTACTAGATAAAGCAACTGTAGGTTGCTTCTTGCTACTCCAACTCACCACGGCACTTCCAAGTGTAAAGGTATAACCACTAGTAGACCTCCTATCATATGAGCTACCTGCCCAATCAGCATCTGTGTAGCCATGTATATCCAAGCCTTTACCACTCTCATATAGAAGACCATAATGTGCAGTGGTCTTTACATATCGCATAATGTGTCTCACTGCATCCAAATGAGGTTTTCTGGGGCTTTGCATAAATTGGCTTACTATCCCCACATCATAACTCAAATCCGGGCATGTGATAGTCATGTAAATGAGACTACCAAAACCATCTTCCTGTACATAAATGGATCATCCAACTCCTCACCAAAATCAGCCCGCAACTTCACATTCTACTCCAAAGGTGTACTCATAGGCTTACACCCTGTCATGCCATATTTTGCCAACATATCCAATGCATATTGGCGTTGCACTAACCATGTACCTGTATGATCTTTGATCACTTCAATTCCAAGAAAGTACCTGCATGATCTTTGATCACTTCAATTTCAAGAAAGTATCTCAACTCACCCAAGTCTTTCATGTCAAATTTCCCACTCAAAGCTTTCTTGACATGCATCACATCTGTACCATGATCACCTGTGATAATCAAGTCATCCACATAGATGACAAGTAAAACAATCCCATGATCTGTTTTCTTCACATAGAGTGAAGAATCTGCTGTAGAAACCTGAAATCCAAGGGATATAAGATATTTTCTCATCTTATCACTCCAAGCACGAGATGCTTGCTTCAAACCATATAATGCCTTTTTCAATCTGCATACATGAGTGGGATATTTTGGGTATACATAACCTTCTGGAGCTGTGCCATATACACTTCCTCTTGTAGATCACCATTTAGAAATGCATTTTTGGCATCCATTTGTATGCCTTTTGATCCTGTGCATATCCAACAAATACACACTTCTCTGCCTTAGGATCCAACTTCCTCCTTCTCTCATCAGGCACATGTACATAAGCTATGCATCCAAAAACTTTGAGGTGTCCAATGTCTGGCCTATAAGCTGTAAGACGCATCTCTGGCGTACTTCCATGTATGGCTGCTGTAGGTGTTTTATTGAGTATATACACCGCGGTAGCACATGCTTCTGCCCAATAATAATCTGGCATGCTCTTTTCATTGAGCATCGCCCTGGCCACTTCACATATGACTCTATTCTTTCACTCAGCCACACCATTTTGCTGAGGTGTATACCTGCAAGTCAATTGCCTTCTTATTCCATGCTTTCTCAAGAAATGCTCAAAAGCATTTGAGGTGTATTCACCACCTCCATCTGTCCTCAAACATTTAATCCAACAGCCATATTGCTTCTCTGCAAAAGCTTTGAAATCCATAAACTTTTCCAACACTTCACTCCTCTCTGAGAAAGTATATCAATGTCATCCTGCTAAAATCAATCTATGAATGTCACATAATATAAACTGCCTTTAATAGATGGGTTTTGTGCAGGACCCCATACATCACTATGTACTATCTCAAGTGGCCTGCTACTCATGTTGCCTTCTCTAGGAAACCGCAACCTTGCCTGCTTTCCAAACTGACAGGCTTCACAAACATGCATATGCCCATCATACTTGAATCTAGGCAGCCCACTAACAATGCCTCTTGCCTGCATGTTCTTTAACCTTTGTATATTGACATGTCCAATCCTCTTATGCCACATATCAATGTCTTGTACCACATTTCTGCTTTTAGAGAACATGGTTGATTTTAACTTAGGAATCCCAGCATCCAACTTAAACAACCTGCCTTCTTTATTGCCTTTAGCAATGACTCTACATCCATTTTTGAACTCCTCAATGAAGCAACCATGCTCGTTGAAACGAACCTGTAATCCCTGTTCCACCATTTGACCAACTGAGGCTAAGCTTTTTTGTGATAGAAGGTAGGTACAATACATCATACATAGATTTTGTTTGACCATTGTGCATAACCAATGGTACACTTCCAACATGTGTAATGGCATGCTGAGCATCATCTTCTGTCTCCACATAGCCTTTCACATCCATAGGCTTCATATACTCAAACCATTCACCATGACAAGTCATATGGTTTGATGCTCCAGAGTCCATATACCAAGTGTCATCATTTTCAGCATTTGTCATCATAGATCCCACAACATGTTTCATGATGGCAAACAAGTGATTTGCATTGCCATCATTACTGCTTGATGCATAATTTCCACCATGTTGTGCATAATTTCCACCACGATGTTGTGCTCTACCCCCTCTCAAATCATTCTGTTTGCGAAAACAATCACGTGCCATATGACCAAATTTCCCACAGTAATGGCATTCCACATCTTGCATAGATGTTTGTTGGCCTTGCCAACGTCCTCTACCATGAGGATTACCTTTGCCTCTCTGAGGTGTATATCCACAACCACCTCTAGCACCATATGAAGGCTGAAAATTCTGTTGTGGTGACTTGTCTTGCCATCCACGACCATTACCACGGCCACGTGATGCGAATCTCCCCCTGCCTCTAAAACCTCTTTGCGAATAGAAAGCGTGATTTCTGCCATTATCATCATGGCTAGTAGATGAATCCTGAAATGAATCACTGAGTTTGATTTCCTTAACAAGCAAGAGTGAAACCAACTCATCAAAGTCTGGTAAACATGTACTCCGAACCGAGATGGATGTATCAAAAGATTTATATTCCTTACCAAGACCACGCAAGGTAATGTCTACCAAATCATCATCAGACATGGGGGCATTGATTGTTGCCTTCACCATGACAAGTCATATGGTTTGATGCTCCAGAGTCCATATACCAAGTGTCATCATTTTCAGCATTTGTCATCATAGATCCCACAACATGTTTCATGATGGCAAACAAGTGATTTGCGTTGCCATCATTACTGCTTGATGCATAATTTCCACCATGTTGTGCATAATTTCCACCACGATGTTGTGCTCTAACCTCTCTCAAATCATTCTGTTTGCGGAAACAATCACGTGCCATATGACCAAATTTCCCACAGTAATGGCATTCCACATCTTGCATAGATGTTTGTTGGCCTTGCCAACGTCCTCTACCACGAGGATTACCTCTGCCTCTCTGAGGTGTATATCCACGACCACCTCTAGCACCATATGAAGGCTGAAAATTCTATTGTGGTGACTTGTCTTGCCATCCACAACCATTACCACGGCCACGTGATGCGAATCTCCCCCTGCCTCTAAAACCTCTTTGCAAATAGAAAGCGTGATTTCTGCCATTATCATCATGGCTAGTAGATGCATCCTGAAATGAATCACTGAGTTTGATTTCCTTAACAAGCAAGAGTAAAACCAACTCATCAAAGTCTGGTAAACCTGTACTCCGAACTGAGATGGATGTATCATCATGGCTAGTAGATGCATCCTGAAATGAATCACTGAGTTTGATTTCCTTAACAAGCAAGAGTAAAACCAACTCATCAAAGTCTGGTAAACCTGTACTCCGAACTGAGATGGATGTATCAAAAGATTTATATTCCTTACCAAGACCATGCAAGGTAATGTCTACCAAATCATCATCAGGCATGGGGGCATTGATTGTTGCCGATGCATCTGCAAACTTCTTTATCTCTTGCACATAATCATGGATGCTCCTTCTATTATTTTGCTCCACATTATGTATCTGTTGTCACAATTGAGACTTGCGAGCACTCGTGTCTGTATCAAACAACTTCACCAATGTATCCCATGCATCCTTGGGATTCTCAGCATCATGTATGTGTATGAGCATAGCATCCGAAATACATATAGACAGATAATGCAACACTTTGAATGCTCTTTCTGACCATTGCTTATGAGCGAGCGATAACCCGCTATTGTGTAGGTTGTCGGGGTAGTTTCGGCTCTGGCTCAGCACCTGTAATGAGATTCCAAAAACCTTTTCCCTTTAAGAAACTTTTGATCCTGTACTTCCATGCCTGGAAGTTCTTCCTGTCCAATTTTTCACCAACAATTTGTACTGGATTATTAGACATATTGCTCAATGCAAATACACCTTTTGTACAATTCCAAATCTGTAAACGAGCCTTCCTCAGCTCAACCACACTCCAATGAGTGTTCTAGGTACTCCTGTATGCATCCAAAATAAACTGGCTCACATAGTCCAAGATACCCCGCTTTGACACGTTTTTCGAGGCTCCAATTTTCAATGTAGTGGTGCAATTAAGTGTGGATAACTTGTATTGACACCTAAACAACCTCAATGTTGAATATCAACACCATTTGACATGTGTACATATCAATTTTGTCAAACCCCCTTCTCTGTTTTGAGAAAAAGCAGAAAAATAAAAAAAAACAGGTAGTAATTTTGCTCTAATTTCTTCAATACTTGTCCAAATCGAGCAACCAGGCATTCATTAGCTTAGAAATGATGTCCACTAACTCCATGTAAAAGGAATTAGTCCAATTGTTTAAGACCAGTGAGTAATGATCGATTAAACTCACTCTGTTTCTCTGCAACCAGTAGAGACAGCCTGTTTAATCAGCTCATTTCCAGCACAATTGATGATAATTGATCAATCCAATCATGTAGCATCCTTCTCACTAGTGTGTACCACAAATTTGCTTAACCAATTTTGAAAGATGTCAAGCACAAGAGTTGATTTTGATCCTCCACTTTGCAAAATAGTGTGAAATATGCTTTGTTTCTCTGTCCAGTCTACGCCGCCTGTTGTAGGAGGAAATGGGAGTGTTTATGATGCTAATTGATGATGGGATTAAGTCCCCAACACACCTAGGCAAGTGTGTAACCAATCAATGCTTTGATTTTTGCCAAAAACATGCTCCACATGCATCAAAATTTGAGTTCCTTTTCTCTGTTTTGTGAGAGCTCAAAAACCAATCAATTTCACACATTCAAATGCATCCAAATTGCTCCGAAATTAGTTTAGGGCTTGTACATGAGTTGCCAACACATTCTTGCTTGTCACATACATATTTCTTTACCATATTTGTATGTATTTTCACCATACATCACCGCTTCCAAGCTTCAATGGAAAGCTTCCAAAAACCAAAAATTTCCTTTGCTTTAGGTTGCTCTAATTTGCTTTGTTTTTGCCTGAATCACCTGCAATCCGCTCAAGGATGTTTAGAAGACCTTACCCGGTAGGCTAAGCTCTCAGATCTGATAGAAATCGGTGTGCTCCAAGCTTCACAGCATCAATGGTAAGCTTCATAGCTTCTTCTCCCTCTTCTCTCACTCACTCATAAACCCTAATAGACAGTACAAGGCTCTGATACCATGTTGAAAAAATAGGTAGAGGGAGAGGAGACACACACACAAGAGCAAACCCTAATGTATATTGTAATCCCTAACCATAGAGGGAAGCCATCTCCCTTCTCACACAATGCATAAAGCCATAATCCATAATACACACAACACACTATGAGTTGTGTCCACACACACTGAGTTGTGTCCACACACATCTAACCCTAGCTAATGTCCACACACTATGACCAACTAGACGCGGTCATAATACACACAACACACTATGAGTTGTGTCCACACACATCTAACCCTAGCTAATGTCCACACACTATGACCAACTAGACGCGGTCATTTATGTCTCACGCATGTTTCTACCTAACATGCCAGCACATAGCACAGCTGGCTCACACTGACATCGAGCTTGAATCTCGAGCTTGAATCTCAACAGAAGAACCCTCAAAGCTGCCTGCCAATGAGATCGACGAGGCTGTGAAGAGAATTGGCTGAGAATACTCATAGCATAGGAGAGATCTGGCCGAGTGTTAACCAAATAAAGTAGAGAACCAATAAGTTGGCAATACTCTATAGAATCAACCTCAGGAGAATCATCATCTTTGGATAATTTGGAATTAGGATCCATGGGACAAGTGAGTGATGCACAATCATGCATGCCATATTTCTCAAGCAACCTTAAAGTATACTTCTTTTGATAAAGAAAGATGCCAGAAGCAAATTGTCACACTTCTAAACCAAGAAAATAGTGGAGTAGTCCAAGATCAATCATGGCAAATGATGTTGTGAGTTGAGTTTGAACCCATTTGAGTAGGTCCAAATTAGATCCAGTGAGTGTCAAGTCATCCATATAAAGCACAAGAATGCATATATCATCATCCACAAGAAGCATATAATACTTGGATCCACCAAGCGATTGTACTTCCATAGGTCCTGCAAGATCAGCATGAATAAGCTCAAGTATGCATGTGGCCCTATGAGTAGCCTCCTCTGGAAAAGAAGCCCAATGTTACTTTCCTTGAGCATAAGAAGAACAAATATGATGGCGAGGTTTCTGAAGCTTTGGTAGACCTGTAACCATGTCATGTGAGACAAGATGTTGCAAAGTAGCAAGAGGAACATGGCCAAAGCGGAAATGCCATAGATCACTATCTTCATTAGAAACAAGTGCTTTAGGAGAAGCAAATAATTGATAAAGATGAGACTCATGTGGTGGTAACTGTGTTGTAAAAGAGCTTATATGATAAAGCCCAGCATTTTGATAACCATGTGCCACACAAGAAAGTGACTGTCTATCAATGATTTCAATCACTTCATCATCAAAGTAAACCCCAAGACCTTTAGAAGTAGCCTTAGAGATAGAAAATAAGTTGGCAGACATCTTAGGCACATGCAAAACATTATGTAAGATAGCATCTCCAAAATAAACATCACCAATACCAATCATAGGGAGAGACGAAGCATCACCAATGTGTACTGATGAAGAGATAGACTTATAATTTTTCAATAAGGAAGAACTATTCGTCATGTGAGAGGTAGCACCACTGTCGGCAATCCAGTCATCTGCAGTATGCGTATCAAGATCTTTGAGTACCATAAGTGATGTGTCACATGAAGAAGTAGAAGACATAGCAACATATGCAATGTTGGTGTTACCGTCTTCCATCTTGTCTTTGTTTTTGTCATGAGAAGATGTTGATGTAGAAGAACCCTTAGATTTGGATTCAAGTTCAACTTTTACCTTCTTGGATACCGCCTTCTTAGCAAAACAACGATCGTTTGTATGGCCACTACGACCACAGAAAGTGCACTCCTTGGAAGAATCCTTTGATTTGTCCTTGTTGCCTTTGGTTGAAGAATCTTTAGCATTGGAATTAGAGCCTTTGCGTTGATTATTCCCCTTGCCTTGGCTTACAAAAGCTGAGTCCTTTTTGTTTTGCTTGCGAGACGAGTAAGGCACTTATCATGAAGAAGACCCATAGTCTCTTCAAAGGAAGGGAAAGGAACTCAAAGAAAGATGTTATCTTTGAATGATTCAAAAGAAAAAGGCAATTTACCAAGTAGCTTGTGGACCGGATTGCTTACCAATGTACCAAACTCTTCAAGTTGTCGCTTGATTTGATTGAATTCTCCAAGTTTCTCCACTATGTTGTCGGATTTGGAGATAGAAAGCTTATCCAAATCTTCTTGCAACTTAGCCATCTTAACCGTTGAAAGTCTTCCATATTGCATTTGTATAGCGTGCCATAATTGTTAAGCCGTACTCCTTGTTGTAGAGAGAAATTGAGACACAACCGATGTAGACATGCCATGCACAAGTAAAGCTTTGGCCTGTGCATCCATATAGGTTTAATATTGAGAAGGCACCATATGAGGAGAAGTGATTATAGACCACACCCCAGTGCTTTCCAAAAGAAGTTGCATAAACAAGTACCAAGTGTGGTAGTTGTTTGGGGTAAGCTTTTGTGAATCGGAAAGACTTGGAAGGCTCAAAGATTGAGTGAATGGGTTAAAGGGATGATATGATTGAGTGGAGAGAGGAGTAGTAGTGGAAGTAGTAGAAGGAGGAATCATAGTCGATGAAGTTGCCATAAAAGGCATAGATGATGTAGGGGGATATACCATAGAGGGCATAGAAGTATGTGGATAGGAAGGCATAAAGGAAAAAGAAAAAAGAGAGAAAGGATCCGTAGAAGGTAATGGATATGACGGAAAAGAGAAAGTAGAAGCACCTACCGAAGAAGGAATTGCACCAACTTTCGTTGTAGTAGTTGCCGGTCCAACCGTCGTAGGAGATGTAGGATCCATAGTATCTTCAAGTTTGCCTTTGTCTTTTGGAGTAGAGCACTTCCTAGATCCCATAAGGAGAGGAGGGTGGGAAAACACAAGGGAAAAAGTGTCGTACCTCCAAAAATGCAGCCAATAGATGGGCTGTCCACCAAGGAAGTATCTCCAAAATATGCACAAAGATAGTGCAAAAATGAAGCCACAAAATGCAGCCGATATATGAACCAATAGACTCCATAGAAACCACCAAAAAAGGGCTAAGAATGTAGTCTTAGGTAGAAGGAGTATGGAGGAGTTGATTGTCTACAAAAATGCAAACACAAAGTGTGTAGTAAAGTGGAATTTTGAGCTGGTAGAAAGGTGTAGAAAAGAGGATGAATATGTACCTCAAAACACCATGAAGAGGGCTGAAGTTGATGATGAAAACACAGCCAAGAAATCTCTCCACAAGAAGCCTCCAAAAAAACGCTACCACATGTAGGGGAAAACTAGTTGGCAATGTTTTCACTGCAAGTAGAGTTGTAGGACTCGGATTGAAGTGCTTTAAAAACACCCTTGTAGAGGATGGCAAGGGGTTGGTTTGAAGCCTCTTGCATCATTGAATGAGTGCAAGGATGATAAGTAAGGGCTTCTGCAAAAAATGCAAGCAGAAATTCTGCATGCAGGCAGAATTTGAAGAATAACTCAAAAACGGTGAGGAATTTGTGAAAACTTTCTTTTGCAAAGTTGTAGACCACAATGATTCCAGTAGGTCTTTTGGGCACAATCCTCAAAAATGCATTCGTTTAGCAGAAAATCAAAGAATGAAAAAACGTAATTAAAAGTAGGGTTGTTGAAGAGGACTAGAGGTAGAGAGGAAGAAATAAGGAGGCTCTACGTGCGCCACCACTTTGCTATGATACCATGTGAGAAAGAAGAGATGAGAGAAGAGACAATGTACTCAAGAACTCATCAATGAACCACTAGCCAACTTGATTAGAAATGAACTACAATGCCTCATATATATAGGAAAGTTCCTCCACTCTTTTCTCCACCCAAAAATGTGTGTAAATAGAAAAAAATGGAAATGAATGTAAATCCCAAAAATGCCTAGAGACTGAAGAGTGTGCCACTAGCGTGACACCATCTGAAGATGACACCTATCCAACATCTATGATCCAAGTGCAATCTATCCCTTGATCTGACTATGGAACTTACGAGTTCGGCCAGATCAGTTCAGTTAGTTAAGGCTTTTGACTACGTTAAAGAAAAGTTATCTTGGTGGAATCGCCCTTGCTTTCTGAGCAAGGGAAGTTTTTCCGGGTTCGGTTTTGGAAGAACCGATGATTTAGTCTCTTGTATGGATATCCGTGGGCGAGGCCCTGAGTGTGGGACCCTACCCCGCGCAAGAAGCTACTTCTACTACTAGCACCCAGAATTCGTTACGTAGTGGGGTCAGGGATCTTACAGCTAGTATCAGAGCAATTTGACTAATGAGGATCAACCAGAAAGCCAAAAATGTCAAAAAATTTATGAAGTAGCAGTATAAGATTAGAATTGCATGATGAAATTCATACAAATTGTTATTTGAACTGAAATTCATAAATTAGTAATTGGGTCTTCAGATGGAAGTACCACAATTGCATGGAATCCCTGACTTGCTTGAGGCCTAGACATGATGGTCTTTACCTTATAGTTCCAAGGACCGTGACTACCCGTATATACCGAGAGTATAACTGCAGCTCTTTACTCTGGCAGTATATATATACGAGTAAATTTAAGACTTGAAATTATAAGCATTAATGCCATCCAGATGATGAATTCGAATGTGGTTGATATGATTTTTAAATTCTGGTTGTGAATTGATGAGTTGATTTGGATTTTCTGATTGAAAAATGATGATTCTTAAAATTTAGTTGAAATGTAATAAGTTGAGCAAAACCACAATGAGGATGAATGGGATGAGTCCCTGTGATGATGTTCATAACTGGAATGACGTTAATGACTTCAGCAAATCACTATCAGATTAGTGGATTGTGCTGGAAGATTACTACTGTTAACTTTTGATCAGTGGATCAAGTTAAGGGATGATAAATTAAAAATCTGAAAAATTGAAATCGCCATGGAGGACTGTTCAGATGGAAAAATTCAGTCTGATGGACCATTATTGTGTTAAAGATATGAATGAGATATTTTGAATGAATTGTTATCTGATAATGCGTTCTATATGAGTATCTTTACCCCATGATTATGTGGGGAGCCGACCTATTTAAAGAACCCCAGAATCAGTTGAATCAAAAATAGAATTGAATCATAAATAAAGAAACTTAACAAGAATTTTTGTATTGATAGGAACATGGATTGAGGTCGTTGTGGTAGAAATGTTAACCCCCAACTCGATGAAGAAGAGCTCGACCTGGATGTTTGTAAAACTCTTCATAGTTTGTAGCCTGGTCCCTTCAAGGGTGAAGGGGAACAGTTAGGTGAAGTTGTAGAAAAGTGGATTGAGGCCATGGAGGAATACTTTGATGTAACTGGCTACAATGAGAGAAGCAAGATGGCTCTTGCTAGGTTAAAGATTGTGGAAACGGCCAGGGGTGCGTGGAGAAATCACTGCGAGACAAACCATCTCGACTGAAATACCCAAACCTGGACCGATCTCAAGGCTTACCTCAGAAAGAGGTTTTGTCCCCCAGGCTTTCTTGAAACTAAGATGAATGAGTTCTTGGAACTAAAGCAAGAAAAACGGACAATTGAAGAGTACTATCAGGCTTTTGCCCTTCTCCTTAAATATTCCTCTCAATTGAATAAAGAGCAGCTGATGGCCAGGTTCATTCGGGGAATGAACGAGCCATTGGATACTTTAGTCAAGAATGCCAAACCTATCTCAATGGCCGAAGCAGTAAGAATGGCAAAGGATTTCGAGAACGCCAAAGCCTTTGATGTCAAAATCCCGCCAAAGCCAGCACCATCACCTTTCAAAAGGTTTTTATTCTCAGAAGATGATTCCAACCTTCCTCCGCCCAAGAGATATCAGGGTCAAACCCAGGATATAGAAAGTCCTAGAATGTCCTTTTCCCGAAACTCAATCCCCTCGATTTCAACTTTAGAAGTTCCACCCTTGAACAAGAGAGTGAAATGCTATACCTGTCAAGGAGTTGGACATCGTAGTATGGATTGCCCAACTCCTTTTGGATCAAGGTTTTCAGCACAGGGAAATCAAGGATCAAGATTCCAGACTCCAGCCCCTTCCTTCCAGAGTAATCAGGGTTCTATCCGCTAAAATCAGGGAAATCCCAGAGGAGGTAGACTCTCTATCCAACCTGTAGTTTCAATCCAAAGTAATGCAAGACCTCCACCTCAGAATAGGGGAAGTCAGAGAGTTTTTTCCAAATCGGTCGTCCACTTCCAAGGTAGTAACGCTAGAATTGATTGAAGAAGAAGATGAAAGAGATCATACTCCACCTGCGAGATGAGGACATCTCGCGTTTTTTAAGTGGGGTAGAATGTAAGATTCCTCCCCAGCCTCTCAGGATGTCCAGTATCTTCCCCTGTAATCAATCCCCTCTTCAGAAATATAAAAGATCTTGTTTCTGCCTGTTTTGGCCTAGAGAGAGAAAATATTCTACAGAGAGATTATTCAAATTTTGAATATTTTTTTATAGAAAAATTTCTCATCTTATTAAAATAAGTTTCCCTAAAACAGAAGTTCAAAAAGATTTTTAGATGCATTAAAAATTAAGTATAATTTGTTCATCAAGAGGCCTTATCTTAGGGGTCCAAATTTTTGAAAATTTTAAATTAAGGTTCCTATGGACCAATAAGATTTATCCAAATGTAGAGAGGAGATAAATGGAAGAATAAAAGAAAAATCCACCAAAAATGAGTAAATACTCACATAAGATGAAGAGTTGACTAAGGACAAGGTTAATAGTTAAAAAAGAGAGATATTTAGAAGAGATATTTTTATCTCTCCTCTCTCTTGTTTCAACTAGATCCAAAAAGTGAGCTAAATTGACCTAAAAATGATCAAAAATTGACCAAACTGATCTAGAAAATTATAGAATCAGTTTGCTTGGTTAGGAGCTCACTTTTTCCTATGAATTTACTCATAATTCATTAGTTTTTGACCTTCTCTCTTCTAAAGACTAGTGGCCACTCTTCTTTCAAAACAAGAGTAGATCCCTCAAACCATCAAGCCAAAGGAAAGCTCTCAAATTCCTTTGTAAGTTGGAAATTCTCTCTTTTTCTATTCATTTTATGATTTTTTTATGTTTTTTGTCTTCTCTAAAATGAAATGATATTATGCCTCATTGAAAAAAGGCATTTCTCTCTCTTTTTAGTAAATCCAACCATTCTTTATCCTAGATGATTGATTAATGGATAAAATCAAGTTTTTCATAATGTTTCTCTTAAATAAGTAGAAAATGTTTACATTAGAATGATTTAAATACTCTTGGTGAACTTCTAATTAATTTTAGAGAGTTAAAAATTAAAAAATGGTTAGTCATACAAAGGAGGTTATGGCAAAATTTTCTAAAAATTTATAAAATAAATTTTATCTTTTATTAATCAAAAAGAGTAATCCCCATTGTTAGAGTATTCTAAAAGTGTCATTTTCATTCATGCATAGAAAGATGCATATTGATTAATTTTTATAAAAGAATGAATTTCAATAGAACTAGATTCTATGTATAGAAAGATACATATTGATAATTTTTCATTATGACAGTGTTACTTTCTTCATTATGGATTTCTAATGCATAAAAGTATATATTTTTTATTTTAAAAGAGTTACTTTCATCATATTGATTTTTATGCATAAAATAATGCATAAAAGAATAAATTTTTTATTAAAGTATTACTTTTATTATTATTGATTTTTATACATAAAATTATGCATAAAAGAATATTTTTTTAATTATAAAAGTGTTACTTTTATCATATTGATTTTTATGCATAAAAGAAATTTATTTTTATTATAAAAGTGTTACTTTCATCATAAATGATTTTTATGCATAAATGGATGCATAAAAGAAATTCTTTTATATTAAAAGAGTGATTTTCATCTCACAAATGATTTGTATGCATAAAAGATATTTTTTTATATTAAAAGAGTGATTTTAATCACAAATGATTTGTATGCATAAATATATGCATAAAAGATAATTTTTTTATATATTAAAAGTGTGATTTTCATCATAAATGATTTTTATGCATAAATGGATGCATAAAAGAAATTCTTTTATATTAAAAGAGTGATTTTCATCATAAATGAATTGTATGCATAAATAGATGCATAAAAGAAAGTTTTTTATTTTAAAAGAGTTATTTTCATTGGATTTAGTTTTTATGCATGGGAAGATGCATAAGAGAAATTCTTTTATTCTAAAAGTGTAATTCCTACTAAATTGGATTTATGCATAGAAAGATGCATAAAGAAATTTATTTTTATTTCAAAAGAGTTATTCTCATCAATTTTCATAGAATGATGCTATTTTCATCAATTTTGATTTTATGCAAAAATAGATGCATAAAGAATTTTATTCCAAAAGAGTTATTCTTATCAATTTTGATTTTATGCATAGAAAGATGCATAAAAAAATATATTTTTATTTCAAAACTATTATTTTCATTGAATTTAAATTTATGCATAGATAGATGCATAAAAGACTTATTTTTATTTTGAAAGTATTATTCTCATTAAAATAGAATTTATGCATAGTAAAATGCATAAAAGGCTTATTTTTAATTTGAAAGTGTTATTTTTCTTGAAATTAAATTTATGCATAAATAGATGTATAAAAGGATTTTTATAAAAGTTTTATTCCTATTAAAGTTGTCTTTATGCCTAATTAGATGCGTAAAATATCTTTATTTTTATAAAAGTGTTATTCCTACTAAAGTTGTCTTTATGCCTAATTAGATGCATAAAATATCTTTATATCAAAAAATTAGAATTCTCTTACATTCTATAAATAGATGTGATGAGATGTGATAGGAATCAGATAGATGTAAATGGATGAATGGATGAGGATGTTTGTGAATGTGAATGTGAATGTGAATGTGGATGTGGAAATGGATGTATGGATGTAGATGTGAATGTGGATGTGGATGTGGATGTATGGAGGTGGATGTGGATGTGGATGTATGGATGTAGATGTAGATGTGGATGTGGATGTATGGATGTGGCTGTATGAATGAGGATGTGGAAATGGATGTATGGATGTGGATGTATGAATGATGATGTGGAAATGGATGTACGGATGTAGATGTGGATGTAGATGTGAATGTGGATGTATGGATGTAGATGTGGATGTGGATGTGGATGTATGAATGTGGATGTGAAAATCGATATATGAATGTAGATGTGGATGTGGATGTACGAATGTGGATGTGTATGTGGAATAATGAATGTGAATGAATATGATGTCGATATGAGTGAATGGGTGAGATGTGATGATAGGTGAATCAGAATGTGAATGAATGATATAAGATATGAATGATGAGATGTAATGTAAATTAAGCAAGATATGAATGATGAGATGTAATGTAAATTAAGAAAGATAGGATGGATGAGATGTAATGTAAAATAAGAAAGATAGGAATGGATGTTATGTGAAGTGAATGAATTTGATGTGATAGGATGGAAAATGATGTATCTAATTGAGAATGGATACGCATATGATTTAGAATTGGGTTAAGTAATATGGATTGATGTGGATGGATGTATGGTTGATGTGGATTGATGTGTGGATGATGGAATGATGTAATGTGATAAGGATCGATGAAGAAAAATTGGGGAATGATGAGAAAAGATTGAAATTTTGTTAGAACTATATCTGTATGCGAAATCTGTTTTTAAATGATTGTTTTATGTCAAGAATGCTGGGAAGCATTTTGACCATCTTATGAATGAGGTCGTGGAGACCTATCTGATAAAGTCGCAACTGCTGACGGAGAGTCAACGAAGGACGTCTCGCGTAGCAAGGTCGACCGAGGTCTTAACCAGCCTCGGTTCGATTTAAATGGTGAGCTTCCGGTACGGTGGATGAGGGACCAAGGAAGCGGCCTATGAGTGAAGCGCTAGGTGACCTGCGAAGGATCCTAGAGGGTGCTGACCATATGGTGCTCGGGCTCTCGGTCGTCGAAGATACCCACACGTGCGTCGTGGAAGATATTGGAACAAGGAGTAAGAGTTGTTTTCTGAAACCGGGCATGGATCTGGTTGATTGACCTTGCTGGTCCTCAACGGATGAGTCCATGGCTCTTTTATATGGATCTGTTGGTTGATCTTGCTAATCTTCAACGGAGATTCCATCTTGGTTTTAATAAGTGAATATATTGTCGACTAGTGAAAAGGCCCCTGAAGTGAGCATGTGGTGAGCATTCTGGTTGCCAATGATACCATAGATACTCCGATGAAGGAATGATTGGAAATTAAGATTCAATCAGATACTTTGAAAGATTATGATCGGTGACACTATGGTTTCATTGAACGATTGCTTTAAAGATAGTTGAATCTGGGAAAAAGACAATTTCATATTGGGTGTGTAAGTGGTGTGACTGGCGTTAAATTTGCTTGAAATTTCGGCTAGGGGGCCTGGGAACTCTTTTCCCTGGTACCCGGGACAAAACCTAACCAAACTCTTAATTGGATCCAATCACTACAGTGGTTGGGCGGTTGCCTAACCCATGGGACTGGATGGGGTTAGGCTGGACTGATGGATCCCTAAATCGAAACTCAATTTTTGTGTATAGTACGATAGATGAAGTAAATCTCAGACAAAAATTGTTCTATGGAAAAGAATCAACGGTTGTGCCTCTCGATGAGGAAAAAAGCATTGGTCTCTATGATCCAAGTGCAATCTGTCCCTTGATCTGACTATGGAACTTACGAGTTCAGCCAAATCAGAATTAAGGCCCTTTCACTTGGTTTATTAAAAATGTCTCTTTCCACAGTACAATAATGCCAAAGACAAGATTTATAAAAAAAAGTTTATACAAGAATCAATTCCATACAAGCCAAACCAACTCTCTTATTCTTTTCCTTTATACTGTCCGATGATCTAGAATTCAGCCTTCCAGCCTCTACATGCTGGGCAAAACCTACGGGACCATACTCAGGCTCCGTCGTTCGATCCTCTCGCCCCTCAGAGGGATGTCTATGCACTAGGGTGGGCTAATTCATTGCACTAGCCTGGGCCCTCAGAACTAGGCAGCATCACAATTACTCGCCTCAATCGGCGAACCTCATTCTCCCAATGGTACGCGAGAAACCATGGGCAGACTCTGGGCCTTACTAACATCTCCGCCGTTTGGCTACAGAAGCACAAGAATGGGGCATCGTTAACGTAGGGAGAAGTTATACTTGTACCTTAATTTAACCAAGATAACAATCCATTTACTCAACTAAGCTGCCATAGGACTAGAATCCATGTTACTTTCTTAAGAAAACAATCCTTTTCTCACAAAGATTTCAGCATTTCAACTTGAGATTACGATAAGACATTCTTTATTAAGGGCATATGCTATTGTTTAAAAGAATACAAACTTTAACTAGTAAATCAATCAAATAGATCACTATTAACAATTAATAAAGAAGCTGGGGCCATACCTCAATCCCTAAGAATGATATATAACTGAAAAATAATATATATATATATACCTTATAGAAATTTATCGTTTATCGTTGTCTTTGCTCGTTAATAAGAGTTTCAGAACTTGATATATGAGAATAGAGTCTTCTAATACCTTCTCTTATGATTGAAATCATCCGATTGTCCCCAAGCTTTATCTTCTCTTAACGCGTACTATGACTTTTCTCTCCTTCGAAGGTCTATGTCAAAGTAGCCTTCTCTTGTAGGGCTACGGCATACTATTCTTTCTTTTAAAAGAAAAGTTATGGAGTAGTAGTCTCTGCCTCATAAAGATCATAGCAATCTAGCTTTCTTTTTCAAGAGATTAGATAAGAATGAAGAGATATATGCATCTCAAGCTCTAGAACCACCTTGTGGCTACTAGTTGCATTCTTACAGTTTCTCTGTGTAGAGACCTTGATAGAACCAGCGAATTGTTTCAGTCATAGCTCTCTGATAGAAACTCCGAATATGATTGTATAACCAGTCAAAAGAACCGGAAGGCATCTCGTCTACAAACGTGCCATCTTTAGAAACATGTTGCTTTTTCACATTTTTAGTATGCATGGACTCTAAATATGTAAAAGTACTCTAAATACGACCTCCTATCACCTAAATTTGAATTTTTATTTTTGAAGATACTTATCTCTTAATAGAACTATTCTTGTCTTCTTATTTCTTTTAGGATTTTTGGAGCTAATATTTTTATTCTAACACTTTCCTAATGTTTCTAGCCTTATTGTCTCACTTTTCTCTAAGTACACTCTCTTTCTTTCTTGTAATCTATATTAAAAGAGACACATACATGGCTTGGGAGAGACCTTACACTTATTCTCTCTACTATACTTAAGAGTGAGGAGAAAACAACCTCTCCACTTCCTTTTAATTAGAGAAAAAACTTAATTACTTTAATATTCTTTAATATATTTTCGCTTAACTATAATATTATCACTTTTTTAAATGTTTTTACGTCTACCTAACCTAACTCTAAGTTGGTTTTAAGCATGTCTTTGTTATTTTCATTTCTCACCTTTGTTGTAAAGCTTTTATAGAGAAATGAAGAGTTTAAGCTTCTTTATTTCTATCCCTTTCAACACATTTTAGTATGCACCTTCTTTAATGTCTAACAAAATAATGGTTCTCTCAAAGTGAAGACAATGTGACAAGTTCTTTTTTGGAGAAAAAATATTGGAGTATTCAAATGAACGAGATTTTGAATCCCAAGAGATAGAAATATCATAAACTTCATAAAATAAAAGGTTCATGTCAGTAATAACAACTAAATTAATATGTCAAAATTACTGATATGCCAAAAATTGTTTGAAAAAGTTGGGGTTTGTCAAAATCATGCAAGAACGAGAAAGATTCTTTGGATTAAAAAGAGAGTCAAAATATATTCTTGAGAATCCTCTTTCAGAAGTTGTAATTTGAAAACTATACAAAAAGAGAACATAGTTGACTATCTTTGATGTTTGGCAGAGATTAACAAGACAATACATGTGGCATATGTGTATTTTCTAGCAAGCTCATTGGAGTGATGACAAAACTTTTTTATAAAACAAGAAAAACTCATTGAAGAACCAAAAAATGATTTATTTTTTGAATGATAAAAATCATAAGAGTGATGGCAAGGCTTTTTTATAGAACAAGAGAAACTCATTAAAGAGCCAAAAACGAAATATTTTGGTGACAAAAGTCACTATAGTGTGTATGAGTAGAAGAAATCATGTGGGAATCAATGTTAAATAGATAAGATAAACCTCCAAGATGTTGAAATCCTTGTTCATGGGTTCACTTTGAAAACTTATGGTAGTCTATGTCAAGAAATTGATAAAATCTCAATGGAAAAAATAAATGATTTACCTTAAGGGATATGAGTTGCCAAAATGTTCACTTTTGTCACTGTAGCACCTTTTCATAGTAACACGTAAAGTTTTTTAATTAAAAACATGCTATCTTTGGTGTGGAGTGTACCTCATTATGACGTGGATTGTTTTTAAAAATTATAAATCAGTAGTATTTTTATGCTTTTTTTTTGTTGATTTTGATTGTTTTCATAAAAAAAGTATGTTGTTTGGATTTTTTAAGGTGAAACTTGAGGTGGGGTGTAGTTTTGGTGATTTTTTTGTAGTTTAAAATGACTCGCTATTTATTGTCTTTGAGCGATCCATATCTTGATTTTAGCAATCTCAAAAACACATAGTCACCCTCCTTGAACTCCAAGTGCCTTCTATGCTTATCCACATAATACTTCATACTCGCTTGGGCTTGATTCCTGTGCATCTTGCATTCTTGAAGAAAATCTTGCATTTTTTTGGCCCCTTCTCTTACATTTTAATTTACCACATCTTGCTTAATGACCATCATTGATTTACCCATAAAATACTTCAAAAGGAGACATGCCAATGGACTTATGATGGGTGCTATTATATGCAAATTTAGCAAGAGGCAACCACTCATCCCCTGCACTTTGTGTCTCAAAGGAAAAATGCCTCAAATAGGTCTCCACCGACTTATTCACCCTTTCATTTTAGCCATTGGTCTCCAGACGATAAGCAATGCTGAGCATGAAATTAGTACTCATAATACAAAAAATGTGTCTCAAAAAAGCTCATGAACTTGACATCTTGGTTATTCACAATATCCATAGGCATACCATGCAACTTGAATACATACTCCACAAATTGCTTGGCAACCAAAGATGCCATATACTTGATCATGGTAGGGATAAAATGAGAAACCTTTGTCATACGATCCACCACTATATATAAGTTTTCCCAACCCCTCTTTATAGAAGGTAACATCATAACAAAGTCCATAGAAATGTGAGTCCGTTTGCCTTTGGGGATAGGTAAAGTTTCTAATAAACCATTCGGCTTATGAGTAGGATCTTTATTAAGTTGGTAAGGCATGCATTTTGACACAAATGCATGTATGTCATTCTACATTCTCTTCCAAAAGAATCTCTTTCTAATCTTGTCATAGGTTTTGAAGATTCCCAAGTGGCCCGCCATAGGGGTTGTATGCATTTCTTCCAAAACCTTTTGCTTGTATGATGAGTAAAGCACCAAGTAGACCTTGTTGTTGTTGTAATATATGAGACCATTTTGAAGTAAAAAATGTGGCAACTTTTCATGAGTACCTTGCAATAATTTTACAAAAACTGAGACATCTCCTCATCCAACAAGTACTCCTCCTATATGTCTACAATCCAATCATTATGCACCTCACTAATGGTTGAAATTGAGCATGCCCACATCCTTGTGAGTGCATCCACCACTACCACATTTTCTTTCCCCTTGGTATATGTAATCTCAAAATCATACCCTTGAAGTGTAGCCAATGACCTTTGAGAGCCTATATGGTGGCTTGCTCACTGGCTTGGCATTTGATTCAAGCACTATAGGATGATCCACTTCTCTCCTTGGTGGTAGAATCTTAGGCATTTGAAACACATCCTTGAAATCTTCCAAGAGACTTGTTCTTCCTTTATTTGATACTCTTTTCTCCTCCACATTGTTCTTTTATTGGGCAAAGTTGTAAAACATACACACCCCATTTTATTGAGCTCCTTCATAAGATTAGTGGCATTGATCAAAGATATCTTTGACAGATAAGAACCATGCAATACACAAAGATTAATCTAAATCCATGCTATAAATCCATTAATAAGGTTCCAAGTGTGGATAGCCAATCACATCTAGGAACAATGTCAATCGGACCCACGTCCAATGTAAGCAAATCCACATGGCATGTGTACTCATTAGAAAACATGAATTTTGTATCCTTGCATATCATTGTATAATCCGTCATTGATCCATTAGCCACTTGCACCATATGCAACTTTGACAAGGCTTTAATGGAATGCAATTTTAGATTACATGATGAACTCTTATTCACAAAGCTATGTGTGCTACCAAGTGTACCGCTACCCACAAATATATGAGAAACTCTTCCATAGATCATAGCCTTAATCCTCAAAGTCTTGGTACTCTTGTATCTCGCATAAGCATCATAAGAAAGAGTGAATAACTTTGCATCATGCCTTGTTGCTTTTGTAAGACACATGGTTGTAGGATATCCATCATCATAGTTGTTTTCATTTGATCCCCCCAGATCAAAAGAAAACTCACCCTCGGGCTCATGACCCTCATCATCACCCAAGAAGTCAATGTATTCATAAAATTTCTCCACTTCATCCTCATGCTCAACCTCTTCCACTTTGGAAAGCACCATGTTGAGTGTCGTATTCCTTGATTTACATGACTTTGGGTGCTCTTGGCTTCATTTTTGCCACACTTATACTACATAAGCCCTTACTTCTCAAATCATTGATGTGATCCTCTTTAACAAATTTGCTTTTGTTCACCCTATTAGAAGATTTCCTATCACCTTTGAGTCCCTTTGAAGGAGCCCCACCAAATGTGAAATTGGTCTTTGCATCTCTACCATACACCGTAGGATATCTTAGAATGGTGATAATGGTTGGAGAAGATTCTTTAGATGACTTCTATGGTGGCAGAGAGGATACATCAACCTTATAGGTGCTCTTGTGAAAACTTTGGCTATAATACTTTTCTTTATAGGTCTCGGTCAACACCATTGCTTGCTTGAGATTGATAAGATTTTGAACCTTCACATCAGCCCTAATGTTTGGCTTCAATACCTTGATGTACTTGACAATCTTGAAGTACTCACCAAAGTCCACGTGAAACATGAGCTTAACAAACTTATGAGAGTGTATTCCCTTACACTCTCCGTTTATTCTAAATCATCCCATTCACATATGAGCTTGTCCTTTTGATGTGTATAATAAGAAGATCTCTCTCATCTCTTTCTTAAAGGCCTCTCAAGAAGTAACCACATAACCATCACTCTGTAATTCTCACCACCAAGCATGGACATACCCTTCCAAATTGAGAGTGGTGAAGTAGACTTTGGCCTTCTCATGTCTTGGACTAATCTCGAAGTACATGCCCAATTTCTTGGCCCATTCTTTGAAATGGTCATTGGACATGCTCTCACTATCAAACTTAGTGAAGTTGACCTTGTCTTTCACTTATTTGAATTCATCATTGTCTCTTGAGTAACCCAAATTGGTCTTCTATCCCAAGTACCATTGACAATCGGTTATTTAAACACCACTCCATGCCTTTACCATGCATAATAGGAAGGGGTACTTTGACCATGTGGATTTCTTCACCAAGATAAGCAAATCTATCCTTGATTTCTTGTGCAATGTACTCTCGCCGCCTATAAAATTGATCAAACATGTCTTCAATCATGTTTTGCATGGCTTGCACGATAGCTTGCAAGTCATTTGAGATGTGTATAATCAAAAGAAGAATTTGGAAAAGTCGGCTCCTCATGTGATGATTCATCTTACACTTGACCATCCTCATTAATCACTTAAGCAGCCCCAACTTTACCACTTGTATCAATATGATCCTCCATTTGCTTTGGATCTTGACATTTTTCATTCATAGCTTTGGAAAGGTTGAAAAACACTAACTTGAGTGTGAATGATTCAAACGAAGTAAAAATTTGATGTGCTATAGTTTGATACATCCATAAATGATGAAATGAACACTTGCACCACCATGGATCTCAGTTTTGATAAGTACTATCTCTATATTTTGGGTTTCGTATCACACGCTCACTTTCCGGTATACTATTCAAACGGATTCTAACTTATGCATTCTTTATGTTGCCATGTAGCTTTTGATGAGTAGGTTAGGAATCTTCAAAAATGGTTTTGAAAAATTCATCTCCCTATTGACTAGAGTTGACTTCTCAAGAAAAGTCAACTACTAAGGTTTGACCAAGTCCCCAACCTCTGATTGGAATGCTTGATAGCTTGACGGGTATTCCCAAGTGTAAGGAACAAGATTTTAAGCTTCGGTTCAAATTAATAATTAGGATTTTTGACTGGACTGAATCAGGGTTTTTTAAAAAAACGTGCAAAGAGGGATTTGGTGAAAATTTGCCATGACCTTGGCATCCAAACCACCAAATCTCATTCCCCAGAGCATTTGCATATCAAATGCACCACTTTTATCCAATTGCACTTAGAATTTGACCTCAGTGACTCATTGTTAATACTAATACTAAATTGGCTCACAGATATTTTGGACCCTACAAAGTATTGAGGAAGGTTGGTGAAGTAACTTATCAATTGCTGCTACCTTCATCGATAAAGATTCATGATGTCTTCCATGTATCACACTTGAAAGCTTATGTGGAGCTAGAAGTAGTTGTTCATGAGAAATTGCCTCCCTTAGATGAAGAAGGGCTGGTTGCATAGCTACCAGAGAAGGTTTTGGAAAAAAGAGATAGGAATCTTCGTAACCAAACTCTTGTAGAATACCTAGTCAAATGAAAACGATTGCGCAAATAAGAGGCTTCATGGCAACTTTCTATGATGGAGCGTTACCAAGGATTATTGGATGATTTTGATGAAGCAAATACGGAGGTATAATAGTGAATAAGCTTGTTAGAAATTCTTGAAAATTCATTGTTTTCCGCCCATATGTCTATGTGGTAAGCTCAAAGGTTGGAATGAGCTTTGGGAGAGGCATGTACCTTCGTGGAGCAAAGACAAGGAGCTGATTTGGGGATGTCATGCATATTTACAGCAATCGAAGAGTTGCATAAACTTTTGAAAGACCTTACCCTCCTCTACATGCTACATTCACATTTGGAATTGAGGAGATGTTGTATTCTCCATAATGTTACACCCAACCCTTATGATTATGTGATTCTAATCAAGGGTTTCGAGGATGAAACCATTCGGGTAGGGATGGTTTGTAATAAAAGGGAACACATAAATTGGGTAATTAGCTATGGACATCCGAATATGTAAATAAATAATGGACATAAGGCCATATGAACATGCCATGGGCCTATGTAAGTAAATAAAGAGAGATAGACATTTACCTTTTTACAAATATTAATACAACTCTAGAGCCCAAGCTCTTGGCTATGGTGGTACTCCCATTGAGTGCATACGTGTGGTACTCCACTTAAGTCCTAATCTCTTTCTTGCATAGCCACTAAAAATTTTTTAGCATCTCCCAAGACTAAGGTTATGGCATTTATTATAATTTATTGAAGCTAAGGGACCGTGCCTTATCCCTTTTTCCCTTACCTCCTTGAGATAATTAAGCTTTGAAGGCCTCAATGACACTTATTTGTTCGTTCCTTCCATAGATCTGAGCGTGAGGGAACCCAGCAGAAGACAATAGGTTTCTCCATTGTAGCTCAGTCCTCTCCTCACCCATGCCCCTGTGAGCCAACATGACCATATCATGGGCCAGATTTCGTTGCTGTACTGGATCATGAAGATTAGTGTCATCGATCACAACATCTGTGATGATCACTCTCCCCTCTGGTGGCGTTGCTTTGTGACAATTTTCTAAAATCTTGATGCAAACCTTGTCTTCCCAGTCATGTAGCACAGACTGGTAAAAAACATGCCATGTTAAGTGAGAACTGCATTTTTATGTAAATGATTGTGGGTTGCTTTTCTTAGTTTGTAGTTTGGGGTTACCTTAATATGAATAGCATCAGCAGATGGCACACTTTCGAACATGCTCCCTGCTACATATTGTATGCCTGCAAATTTATGTTGTGTGTGAGTTAGAGAGAGATATATATATATATATATATGTATACAAACACAACTCACTTAGAAGAGATTCACAAACATAAGTATACATGAAACATCATTGTGTCCACTTGTGTGTTCGTAGAAAAAGAAGTGCAATGGACAAGATGTCCACATGGGGGTTTCAAAAACTCCCATAGACGAGTTTCAAAACTGGTTTCTCTTTCCATAATACAAGTGGCAGTGTGCCAAGTGGAAAGAAATATATGTTTATTGAAAATGCATTGGTGGCCAAGGGTAGAGCGTTGATCAACTTTTTCTAAAAAGTTGCACATGCCTCAGCTTATGGATGGGCCAAAAACCGATAGTCTAGATGGTGGATTAAGTGTTCGAGTGCCTCCTGAGGAGGTCGTGGGATCGAATCTCCTCGAGCGATACCATTGTAATAGGTAGTGTGTGTTTGTTGTGGTGTTCAATTTCAATTCTTAAAAAAAAAGGGGCACTCTACAACTCCTTTTTACCAATCAAATAATGCCAAGTGGAAAAGCCAGGCCCAGGCCCCAAGACAGCGTCATTTATTTGACGAGCTCTAGATCTAATGCAAATGCTTGTGTTAGTGAGTGAGTGAGTTTATAGAAAGAGAGAGAGAGACCTGATAATTTGGGAACAGCTGCAACAACATGGGGCAGGTCGAAATTGATGGCGTGGATATGCGGATACGCAGCGATTATGAGCGACAAAGCCTGACCTCAACGATAGGGTCTAGAGTGGTCTCCTTTGGCTCTGTGTCTATGTATTCCACTAGAGGGAGATCCTGGATGTCATCATCCTCTGGTAGGGCTTCTTGGTATCAAAGTCCAAGAAATCATCAACTGGCATCTAACACAAGTATACTATATAGTTCCTCCTCCCTTAAGTGTGCAAGGACTCCAACACATCTTGCATGAGGAGGTACTCCACCCCTTCGATGGTGATGGCACTTAATGAAGCTAGTGGTGGGTCGTGACTTTGGGTTTCATCAGGCTGTATGGATGGGGCATGACTTTGGGTTTCATCAGGCTGTATGGATGCAAGCACTATGCGAGAGCTCTTTACGACCTCAACGATAGGGTCTAGAGTGGTCTCCTTTGGCTCTGTGTCTATGTATTCCACTAGAGGGAGATCCTGGATGTCATCATCCTCTGGTAGGGCTTCTTGGTATCAAAGTCCAAGAAATCATCAACTGGCATCTAACACAAGTATACTATATAGTTCCTCCTCCCTTAAGTGTGCAAGGGCTCCAACACATCCTGCATGAGGAGGTACTCCACCCCTTCGATGGTGATGGCACTCAATGAAGCTAGTGGTGGGTCGTGACTTTGGGTTTCATCAGGCTGTATGGATGGGGCATGACTTTGGGTTTCATCAGGCTGTATGGATGCAAGCACTATGCGAGAGCTCTTTACGACCTCAACGATAGGGTCTAGAGTGGTCTCCTTTGGCTCTGTGTCTATGTATTCCACTAGAGGGAGATCCTGGATGTCATCAACCTCTGGCTCTTGAACATCAGAGTTCAAGATGTAAATAGCAAAAGCAATATCTTGCTCAGTGAGATCGAGTGGGATGTGCTCTTCATAGGAGGTTGGGACATCGGTAGTGCATAAATCTTGTCCAACATGAGCTAGAGCCCTGTTCACCGCCTTCTTGTGCTTAGATCCACTCTTCATGTTAAAGAGGAACTCCAAAGGAATCCAACTCAAGGTGGAATTTGGGATAGAGTAGGTGAAGTCATCGATTGCATCACAAAATGCAGCTAGCAAGGTGGAGTTTGGGTTTAAGGTGGAGATGATAGCCTCAAGGTCTAAACTCTTGCAAAACCTAGGGTAGATTTGGTCCCCAAGGTGAGCATAGCGAGTGCTACTAATCCACATGGCAAAAGCAGGGGAGGCATCCATGAGGTGTAGTGGGGAGAGCTAGCACACAAAGGGAGAGCTAGAGAATAGATAGTATAAATGAGTTTGATCTATAACTTATACTCATATTTATACTTACACTTAAATTTATAATAAATTTATACTTGTGTTTATTATATTACTTACAAATATCTATAAACTTATATTTATTTTTATACCTTATGTTTATACTCTAGTAAATAAAGGACACTTCATTAAAATATAATAAATAATAAATCATACTTCTATTTCACGTTACATTATATTATTATTATTATTATATTATTGTTTGGGACATCATAGCATAGCGGAGGCTACACTCCAACCCACACACTTTGTCAATCCGTGAATGCAACCCGGTTAGCGCATGGAGGCTATCTCGAATGGGAGAAGATTAGTTAACCACACACTAATGACTTCTAGTCCTACTCAATCCTTCTTCAACACTCAAGCAATCAATCTAACATAATCAAAGCATCAAGATTAGGCTACACTTAAGCATAAAAATGCAACTTATGCAAAGAATCTAACATGCAAAGAGCTATCACACAAGCCTCAACTACACATCATTTCATACACAAGCTTCATCACATGCACTCTACAATTCACAAATCAGATTTTAGCATCAAAACATCATTAAGAAATCTAGATTAGCAAGTGTGTAGACCATAACCTCATATCATTGAAAATGTAGAGAATAGAGAGTACAAGATTAAAGCAAGAATGGAGATGGAGAGCCTTGGGAGAGCACATGAGAAGGAGCTATGGAGCAAGCTCTCTCTATGAACCTCTCAACCAAATGACCAAAAAGTCTCCTCTAGCTCTCAAATGGGCCACCTTTTATACAAAAACTCTAGAACTCCCAAAAGTTCCCATGTGGGATTATTGTCAAGCCCTCTCCCACATTCATCTACAACTTGGAATTCTTTACAGGAGCCCTAAGTGTCTTTTTTTGCTGCATCCTTGCATTGATCTTCATTCGTCATGCAACACTCCCCCCTTCCTATTTTGCGCACGTCCTCGAGCGCGTTAGGAACACAAGCTGCAAAAAACAATGGATACAAGTAAAGCCTTTTATTGAGAAAAAGAAAAGAAAAGAAGAAAAGAAAAGAAAAAAACAGCAATGACAATTCCACATGTGAGCATACAAGTGAAAGGCTGATTAAAGTTTTAAAGAGTACTAAAATAGGTGAGTAAAGACTAGTCAAAGTGCGACTAAGTGGTAGATAGTGCTATGCAAAGGCAAGTGTGCTTGTACACCGCCGGTTATGTCCGCAGTCTCAATGTCCTACAAGTATTTAAGTTATTCCTAAGTGGCAAACCTACTCCTAATTATGAGCAAAGGTGATTGGAACTCTCTCTCTTTTTTTTTTTTTTGATGTGTGTGTAGAAGGTGATAAAGATTAAGGTTCCATCCCAAAGAGACCCAAGCAATGGCCAAGAGACCTCCGCCAAGAGAATCTAAAGACCACTAAGTATCTCAAGGGCGACAGACCCTTTTTCTTTCTTTTATGACATAAGGAGTACCCCATGAAGATGAGGGCATCAGTCTCGAGGGCCCATAGTGTACCCCAGAGTCCTACCAACATCTATCAAGGCGATAGATTCCTCGAAGGTCTTTTTCTGAAGCTTTCAGACATGAGTGTTCACCCCATGGAAACCAAGGCATCGGCCCCAAGGTGCTAAGACAACCTTAGGTCCTACCAAGCATTCCTCATGGCTGTAGACACATCATGTCTCAATTCACTTTGTATATATATTTTTTAGGGTATATTTTCATAAATTTTTTTTATTAATCCTAGCACCTAGCTCATATCTAAGAGGTAGCTACCACTAGGGATAACTAATATACCTTGAAAGCATATGAACTTGGCATACTCCATTGATATATATCCTACACTGTCTTTAGATAGAAATATCTTTTACTAAGTCTTCTAAGAATCTAGAATTCACTCACCATATTTTAACAACTAATCAAAAACTTAAACCAGCCAACATTGTGTGAACATGCAAACCATATATCCAAAAGATAAAAGCACATAAAGAACAAAAGATTATGATTTGAATACACCTGTTGTAGTGCCCGTTGATGTTGTTCGTTTGCATTGATGAATTGCTGATTTTGTGCAGATTGCTCCTCCTCGGTCTTTGTAGGCGTAGCATGTCTCCCCCCTTCCTAATTTGTGTGCATGTCTCCCCCCTAATTTGTGTGCACGATAGGTGGACTATTGGGGCGTGTTTGATGCTCTTGTTTAGTGGAGATCTCTGCAAAATGGTTATTAACAAACAAGAAAAGAAAAGAAACGAATAAAATTTGCTATTGGTGCCAATCACCGAATATAGCCGAGGGGAAAAACCCAGTGGGAGAAAAGTGCCCTGGCTTGTCGATCTTATTGTGGATTCGATGTGCTTACCCTTGCGCTGGTGGTGGATCCGTGTCCACGTCTGCTGGAAAGATGGTATCAATTTCCTCAGGATGCAGTGACAACCCCTCACAAAAATCGGCCTCTGGAGAAGGTGGTAGAGGAAGGAGTGCTTCCTCACTAAAATATGGCATTGGTTCTATGGGAAGGTTAAGCAGACAATTTCGATTTTGGAACTGTGCAATATAGGTACTCATACTGATCCAATATTGACATGTTGAGGCTTGGGGAAGGAGGGCTTGCAAGATCGGTGGTTGCAAGTCATTTATGCTTGTATCCCTCCATTGTTGTGCTTGAACCTCCTCAGGTAATCTACATTGATTTGGTCCTCTCTCTGGTATTCTCACATTAAGAAGATTATGGCGTTGGGGTGTAATTCCCACAATTTGCTTCATTAAGCCCGTGCCATACCGTCTAAAGTAAGAGCGGCATATCCAACAAATATGTGAAGCTTCTCCTAATACGAGTCGTGCACACTCTTGACAATGTGGAAATGGGTGATGCAGTTGATAGAATAACGTGACAAAGTGATGCCCACAGCAATTTTCACCTAAGGGAGCATAGAAGTACCTAGAATGAGTTTGAAACGGAGGAACACTATAACCCCCGCGATGATCAGGTCGAGTACTATCCCGGGGTCAATGCATGGTGGACATGTATCTCGCCAAATATCCATCAGGAGTTATCTGGACGTAGAACAATGAAATTTAGAACACTCATATCCATCATTACAATTCTAATCAAAAACAAGATTATCTCAAAAAGAACACATCTTCTAAAGGCAACTACATTATTCAAACATTGATCTACCAAAGAGCTTCAATTGTAGTGTTAATGCCTTATCTTTGGTTTTAGGTATATCCTTTTTAAGACATGGGAATTTTAGCAATTGTCTTGGAATTTGAGCAAGATAAGAGGATTTAGGCATTGAAGTGCTAGAATCTATGCTCAAATGATACTCATTTGGACTTGTCTTAGGTACACAAGTTGATGGTTGAATTGTGTAACAAGGAGAAATTGGGACAACCGGTGTTTCAATACATGTTTTAGGAAGATCAACACAAGTAGATTTGTAGGTGCTATCACAGCCACCTATCCTATCGTGAAGAGTTTGTGTTGAGTTCTTTTGCACCCACTGATATAGAAAATCAAGGGTGGCTTTTGGAATCTTTTTGAAACACTCTTTTACCCCTAGCAAAGCATGGCATTTTGGAAGCCAAATTGCTGTTGCCCCCTCATAATAGCCTTGTGCTTTAAGAACATGTTTTGGGACCCATCGAGTAACAATCTGAGGTTTAGGCTTGGAAAAGATGTGCTTCTTAAGAGGCTTAGCAACTGGACTAGATGGTACAAGTTTGTATGCATCTTTGGGTAGCCAAATTGATAATTCCTTCTTGCCCGGCCTTCTTTGAGCAGCAACTAGAGTAGTTGGAACATGCCAGCCATGGCCCTCACTTGAGTACTCATCAATTATCCACATCATTTGTTTTGGAGCTTCAAGAGCAGATTTTGAGAGTGGGTTGTGTAAGGTAGAAACATTATCCTTTTGACACGATAAAGCTCGTGGAGTAGCAGATCCCAAGATGCAATCAGAATCAATTTGCAACTTGTATTGTCTATTTTTCCAATCTAATGAGCAATTGGTAGCACTTAACCACGATCTACCGAGAACAGCCTCTACTACTGCCTTGGACTTACTTGCCACATAAAAGGGCACTAACATCTGGTGATCCTGAATGGACATCATAATGACACATTTTTCCTCTATAGGGTTATCTTCACCTGAGAAGCTTCGTAAGTCAACAGGAATTTGCACGTGTTGGTTGACCCAAGGCTATCCATGTGTCAAACGAGAGAACATTATAATCTGCACCAGAGTCAATTAAGGCAGAGACAAAGTAGGTAGTCTCATGAAGATGGAGGCACACTTGAATATTGAATGGATCGACATATGGTTCATCAGTAGCCAACTGTATGGCCAACATAGAAGCTTTGCGACGCTCCTTAGCTTTTGCCACTCTAACTTTAGCCTCCTCTTGAAACGTCAGGTCAAGTGCTTCCTTCCGTGTTTGTGCAGCATGCATTTGTTGAAGCATGGCTTCAGTTAATGGTTCATTGTATTTCTTGAGACGACTTCCATTAATGAAGTTAGGCATTTGCTCACCTTCTAGTGTCTCAAAACGCACTGCACCACTTGGAGTAAGCTCATTAATCACAAACGGTCCTAGGCCACGTTTCTTGAGCTTTTGTTTATGCTTCTTAAGTGTGTACAAGAGCACCAGGTCCCCTTTTCTGAATCGGCTAGTTGTTACATTTCTATCATACCATTGCTTCTGTCTCCTCTTCTCGGCATACATCCCCATTATCGCCAATAAGCGGGTCTCATCAAGCTTTTCCAATTCATCAATGCGTTGTGAAAGCTCATGACCAGTCCAATCCAATTGTTTAGCTACTCGTAGAGTAGGTACAAGAAATTCAATGGGAAGAATTGCGTCTAATCCAAAAGCAAGCTCAAATGGGGTTGTGCCCACAGATGTTTTATAGGCTGTCCTATATGCCCAAAGAACTGAGTGCAACTTTTGCTCCGAATCAGTCCTATGTCCCTCAACAATCTTTGTGAGTGCTGTGCAGAGAATCTTGTTAGTACTCTCAGCTTGTCCATTGGTTTGGGGATGATAGGGTGCAGAACGCTTGTGAATTACCATAAATTCTTGAAGCAAAAACTCTATGACCTCATTCACAAAGTGTACACCTCGATCACTAATGATTTCAAGGGGTAAGCCATAGCGTGTAAACACGTACTCATACAAGAACTTGGCTGTGGTTCTGGCATCATTTTTGACTGTAGCCTTTGCCTCTACCCATTTGGTCAAATAGTCTGTTGCGACTATAATATATTCAGCATGCGTGTGATGAGCTGGAGGTTTAATGGGACCGACAAAATCAATACCCCATTTTGCAAAAGCACATGTGCTTAACATAGGCCGCAATGGCATATTGTCCTTTGTGATGGGAGGTTTGGTCCTTTGACAATCATCACAACGTTTCACATATTCTTCGGCATCCATTTGTAAGGTTGGCCACCAAAGCCCAGACCACCTAATCAACTTAGCTGTGGTATTGCCCGAAAAGTGTCCACCCCCAACACCTGCATGTGCATGAGTTAAAATTTTCAAATAGTCAGCTTCACATACACACATGCGTAAGTTGCCATCCTTGCCCCTCTTGTAGAGTTGGCCCTCTATTAGCATATAGTTTGCCACTTCAACTTTAATAGCATGCTTTTGATGTTTAGGAATTTTTTGATCCATATGACCATGCTGAAGATAGTCCACAATATACTTACTCCAACTTGGTGTAGTTGAAATTTGGAATAATGTAACATTATGAATTGGCTTCTGAATTTTACATGAAGCATAGTTACAAACAAATGTTTCAGTATCTGCATGCATGGTAGGCCACCATTGTCCATCCGAAGATATACGTCGCACACAAGTAGTAGCTGATGCATGGATTCCACCGATACCCGCATGTGCCCATTCCAAGATCTCCTCATATTGGTCGGGGTTAGGTAAACATCATTAAGAAATCTAGATTAGCAAGTGTGTAGACCATAACCTCATATCATTGAAAATGTAGAGAATAGAGAGTACAAGATTGAAGCAAGAATGGAGATGGAGAGCCTTGGGAGAGCACATGAGAAGGAGCTATGGAGCAAGCTCTCTCTATGAACCTCTCAACCAAATGACCAAAAAGTCTCCTCTAGCTCTCAAATGGGCCACCTTTTATACAAAAACTCTAGAACTCCCAAAAGTTCCCATGTGGGATTATTGTCAAGCCCTCTCCCACATTCATCTACAACTTGGAATTCTTTACAAGAGCCCTAAGTGTCTTTTTTTGCTGCATCCTTGCATTGATCTTCATTCGTCATGCAACAATTATATTATTTACATAGTTACTTATATTATTCTTTATACTTAAATATATACTTAAAGTTATATTTATTTTTAAACTTATATCTATAGATTAGAAAATTAATAACACTTCATTAAAATATAACAAATCATAAAAATATATTTATATTTCTAGCATAATTAATTATATTATTATTTACACTTAAATATATACTTCTATTTATATTTATATTTGTACTTACTTATACTTATCATTATTTTCTTATATATTAAAGGGTTTGAAACACAGTAGACTTAAAAAAAACAAAATACTTTATGAAAATGAAGAAAAATTAAATTTACAACACTTTTAGAGAAATAACTTCTTATATTCACTTGGAAGAATAAGGATTACATTGACTCCACAATCTCAAGGATGTGTGGAGCAACACATTGCTTGCATGTTTTGCAATGTTCACTTCGACTCCCAGCCTTCCTACCATCCAACTTAAAATAGAAATTACAAGGGAGATTATTGGACATAAGTTGGATTTCCTGCCTCTCAAAAAACTAAGGGGCCAATGACTCTCTACATTAACGCTAAAAGGCTCATGACTCTCCCAAAGAATAACTACATCAATGAGTGCTGAACGCGTGCCATCTCGCATGTCTTGGTCCAAGCTGAGCACTCCCCTTGTAGAAGTCGCCGCCTCCTATACTTGAAGTGAATGCACAAAGTTTGTCTTGCAATAAAGCATTAGGGAAAAAGGGAGCTCATTTTGGGGCCCTGTAAGAAATTCACTATTTTTTGATTTATTTCTCTCCTAAAAGACCTCAAAAATAGTAAAATACGGAAACGTGGCTCAGAACTGTCAGTAAGGACTATAGAACTGTCAGTTCAGAAAGGAATAAGATAATCTTTTATCTAACTAACACGATTTTGCATTAAATATCTCCTTAGTTTTTTTTTTGTTTCCCGAAGATTCCGCATCTCTTTTGACGACGTGTGCAGGCCTCTCATAAAGAATCCATCACTGAACTTGATGATTACACTTTTTCAAAATATTTACATGGATACTGCCACACTTCCACGATTCATGTTACAAAAAGACTATGAGATTGACAAGCATATTGAAGAAATATTTCATGGTGGTAAAGGAACCACTGTGTATACCCTTGGAACAATATATTTGTAGATCTACAACAACTTCAAAGAAGAATGGTCGAGTTTTATGGAATAACATTTGAGGAGTGCAAAGGCATTTTGAAATTTGTTATCAAACTGGATGAGTGTGAGGTTGTAAAGGAAAAGAAAATGGAAAGGATTACTATTACATTGATGAATGGAGCACTTGATACATCATTGACTGAAGCGAGTTCGAAGTATTTTAGTGTGCAGTCGGAGAAACACATATGGTGGTTAGGCTCGTTCCAGGTATGATCATTTTTTTGTTTCGTACTTGATTTTAGTCATTGTTTTCAAATCTTTTATAGTAAAACTTTTGTTTTCTATAATCACAGGTAAAGATAGAAGACCATGAAACACTAGATTGGGTGTTTCACCACACGGAAATACCAAGAATAAATAAAAGACAAGTGCGAGGAGAGAATCTCCATGTTGCAGGAAAAGGTGATTTTCAAGTAGAGTGGCACATGGCGGGGGATCTTAAAACACTTAAGTGCATGTATAACATTAGTAAAGGAGGCAACTCAAAGTCTCCTTGTCTTTACTGCAAAGAATCAGCTCAAGTAATGGATTCCAAATGGTGGAAGAGAGCACCTAATAGAGATAAAGTTGACCCTGACTTCAAGGCTATTCTTGACATTCCACTATGTAATGTTCACATATGCTCATTGCATGGTCTATGTCGAATTATTGAGAAATTGGTATTTTTGTATATTGGATTTGCTTGGAAACTTCGTCCCGAAAAAAATAGAAAGGATGCTCTTCAAGCATTGGAAAAAGTGTTATCTGATATAGGTCTGCATGGAGGTGATGTTCATATCACAAAGGATTTTAAAAAGTCTACCAATGGCAAGGAGGTACCAATCAAGCCCTCTATTGGTGGTGTTAAGGCAAGAAGATTCTTGTCTCGACCCAAACACAGTAGTAAGCAAGTAAGGCAAGGTAGAACAGTTTCAAGGATTAATTATGGATTGTGGAAGCAAGTCCATAATGCCGTGAAAGATCATGAGGCAGATGGAGAAGCACGAAATGTGAAGGCAGAGGTGTGGAGGTCTCTTGATCAACTCTTCATGTTCTGTGACAATGTAACATGGACAAAAAGTGATTACAAGAACTTTGAAGAGGTAATTAAACATTTTGGGAAGTCAATGAAAGACGCATGGACAGCCTGCAATATAACTCACTACATGGTAAAGTTCTGTCTTCTTCTTTTACTTAAGTGTGATCCTCTTTTTTTTATAACTTACTATGCATTCTTATGTCTGTGAAAACAACATATCATCTACAACCACCTTCCCTATTTTGTCAAAAATTATGGATGCCCAGCAATTTGGTCTACCCAAGGCATGGAGAAGTCTCACTACATGGCACGTAATGCATTTTTCAGACACACACAACACTACGGAGGGAGTCAAAAGGCAAATAGTCTGAAGGAAGTCTTCCAATGGTTTTACCGAGGCATACTACAGAGGCTGCATGCTAAAAGAAAAGTTGCTAGAGCCTAGCTCCAAAGTCAAGCTTGCTTTTATTCTAGCCCAAAAGCAAAGACGAAGACAAACTTTGGACAATTCAATGGCAGCAGAGAGACATAGACAATGGAGGGATTCAAAGATATTAAAAAACCATAAATGGACAAGTAAACATGAATAGTAGTTTGTAACTTATTGGTGTTATGTCCACATGTTTTCAAACTTAATCAATAGATTTTTATTTTGTGGAACAAGTGACTCTTGGTTTTATGCCTATATGTTTTGAGACTCCATCAAAAGTATTTCTTTTGTGAAACATGTGATCTATATTAAACAAGCATCAATACATCCATGAGCTACACACAAAAAATTCAATAAATACTACTTAATTATGCTAGACACACTATTGATCCTTACCAATAAGGTACTGAGTGTGCACTGAGTACCTTATTGGTAATACTACTTAATTATGCTAGACACACTATTGATCCTTACCAATAAGGTACTGAGTGTTCAATAAATACTACTTAATTATGCTAGACACACTATTGATCCTTACCAATAAGGTACTGAGTGTCAAACGCTTTTAGAAGCTACTAAGTGTGTACTGAGTGTCAAACGCTTTTAGAAGCTACTGAGTGTGGGAAGAGTATTGAAGTGTCGTACGGTGATGGGACAAATGCAAAAGGGAAAGGTAGAGGATCAAAGACTTTGTACAAATCAGTTTAACTTCAACATAATGTTTGTGCTATATTTGATGACTAAATCTTATTACTCCTAGGGCCTACCAATCGGAACTCTCTTTTTGATCTTGATTGGACTCTTTTTCCTGGAGAGTGATATCTAATTCTTGCTCTGCCATTTCTGTTGCCACAGGAACATCCTCTTTTTTCTCTGCTTCAAATGTGTCTTGTTCTTCAGCCTCCTGCCCTTGCTCTTCTAGAGAGTACTGACTAAAGACAATGTACATAAGGAATGCCATGGTCTCCTCAAGCACTCTACACTTTCTGGTGTGCAAGCTATAGTTGAATTTATACTTCTCAGGCAGGTTGTCAAATCTTCTATTCACATGGTACCTCAGCCTGTCTCAATGGAGACAATATGATTTATATGCACAAAAACCTTTTCACCTTCCACAATTCTTCCTGCCTCTGTCAGTTGTTTGAAGGCATCCCAATGATCTGAAAGAAAATTTCTGTGATGCTCGAGTACAGAGCTCATAGTGAACTCCCTGTTTGAAAATACTGTGGTATATGTGGAAGTTCCTCTGAGCCTTGCATTTGTGAAGAAAGTCAAATAGGAGCAAATCTGGAGATTTGTGCTCTTCTGATTCCTTTTGTTTTGAGAGGGAAGACTCAGCTTTCTGCTCCAGTCTCTTCCTTTTGCCTGAACCAAAATTTATATATCATGAATTCTATATGCTGACATATGCAATCAGGGAATGTATAGGATATCACCAAACAACTCCCTTCATGAGCACACATGACTCACCTGGTAATTGTTGTGGTCTAAGTATAGCAGCAGAAAAGTCCAACTTTCTCTTGAAAGGAGGGGCCTGAGAATCAACTGTTCCAAAGCAAAAACTTTTCTCATCATCAAGGAAGAAATCCCAAGGGCCAAAGAAAGCAAAACAATGAGGAAGAAGTGAAAACCAAAAGGGACACAGGAATTTGCAAGAAAACGCGATGTAGGGCCATTTGGAAAATGTCAAGTACTCTCCTCGCATTTTGTTGTGCAAATTTTCCATTTCTATTACTATCCATCTCCAATCAAATGCTAGGATCACCTCAAAGATTCCTGGACACAGTAGATGATACTAGGAAGAATTCCCCAGGGCCAAAGAAAGCAAAACAATGAGGAAGAAATGAAAACCAAAAGAAATATAGGAATTTGCAGGAAAACGCGATATAGGGCTATTTGGAAAATGTTAAGCACTCTCCTCGCATTTTGTTGCAAACTTCTAGATTCTATTGATATCCATCTCCAATCAAATAGATAGCTTCCAGGTCAGTAAGACTCTCTATATCCTTATCTTCTTGTTTAATAGTATAACACACATACTTTTGGGATGTGATGTAGCTTAGATATTAGGATAAATACCACAAGTAGGAAGACTTTTGAATTGGGTTGATTTTAATGACTGAAGGCATGTTCCAGCAGGCTGCCTCATGAATTTGCAGGAAAACGCGAGGAGAAAGCTTTAGGAATTTCAAACAGCCGAAATCGCGTTTTGTTGCAAATATAAAACTAGGATGTGGAAATTTGGGATATAGGATGTGGTGGATGGGAATTGCCCAGATATCTGGACATCAAGAATTCTATGGATGAAAGAAATATATATCAAAAAACATTGAAAAGGATATAGAACTCTGACCTGTCTTTTCCTTTTCCATGCTGTTGGAGTTGCACTGGTGAATCTTCTGCTCTCTCCCAAACTTGAGCTACAGCCTAGGTAACCTGGAGATCTAGCAGTGGTAGTAGTCTTCAGGCAGGTTGCAGTTTGGATGGAGTGTGTTGAGTAGGAAGGGATCAGAGAGGGAAGGAAAAGGATGATGGGAGGGTGCTGGTAAGGATAAAAGACGGGGAGGGAAGAGTGGTTATGGAACTGATTATGAAATCATGATTGGCACAAGTTCCAAGGCAAAAAGTGTCCCATTCACAGTGCCAAGTTTCAAACTCCAAGAGATCTGGGTCCCATCCACACGTGTGAAAAAATGTGAAAAAACGGCTCCATCATTTAGTAGCTGCCTTTTTTGTATTTTGCACTAATCTTTTCCTTCCTGTTTAATCTCTCCTGTCTTGGCCCTCCCCTCCGCTCTCTTGCCTCCCTACCTCCCTACTCTGCACCATCAGCATCCTGACTAGCAGCACAGGTTCATCCCCACCCAGCACAGGGTACTCATCAACAGCACAGCACACCCACAGATAGCTTCCAGGTCAGTAAGACTCTCTATATCCTTATCTTCTTGTTTAATAGTATAACACATACTTTTGGGATGTGATGTAGCTTAGATATTAGAATAAATACCACAAGCAGAAAGACTTTTGAATTGGGTTGGTTGAAATGACTGAAGGCATGTTCCAGCAGGCTGTCTCATAAATTTGCAGCAAAACGCGAGGAGAAGGGTTTAGAAATTTCAAACAGCTCAAATCGCGTTTTGTTGCAAATCTCACTTTTGGGCCTTTTTTGGCCGTTTCCGGGCCTCCGGATGTCCGATTCCAGCGTTTCAAGTGCCGTTTTTGGGATTTTGGGCCGTTCCGGACGCGTTTGCAGTGTCAGAATCACCAAATTCTGCACAAAAAATAATTTTTTTAAAGATTCAAATTGGATCACCTTATTAATGTGACACGCTTCTATGAACATACAGTACTATTTATTTTTCTTATTTTCATCTTCTTTTGTTGAATTTTCAACGTAACGTTGGCCCACTCCTGATTGGTTGAGAGCCTATTTTCTCTCTCTTCTAAAATATCCCAAAATGAGCTCCCTTTTTTTCTAATGTATTGTATTTAGTTATAAAGATAGAGAAATCACTGTAGGAATGTACCAACATGTTACTTCAAGTATTTGCAGGAAAACGCGAGAGTGAGCTATTAGGAATTTCAAACTGTCGAAATCGCGTTTTGTTGCAAATTTATAAATGTTGCTTCATCCACCCCTGTCATTGCCTTTTTGTATCATTCCATGTTCTCCATGGCTGTAATCTGTTTCCATTGCTTTGTGTGCAGCTTGTCAGAGTGATGGCTAGAACCAAGTCAACTGCAAGGAGTGCTGGCAAGGGACCAGGGCTTGCAGCAGCAGCAGCTGGGGGGGGCAGGTATCAAGGAATTTAGTATGCCTCCAAAGGGAAGAGTTGCACATGGCAGGAAGGGGAAGCCAATGAGCCTGCTCCTGCAAAAGGCTAAGAGATTGAAACATGGTGCAGGTGTGCTAAAGGAGATCAGGAAGCAATAGAAAGCTATAGGCTTTGCAATCCCCAAGGCACCTTTTTAGAGACTAGTGAAAGACATATGTGATAGTTGGCACCTTGGTTTCAGGTGGAACAGGACTGCCATTCTTTCCTTACAGGAAATGGCAGAGGATTACTTGGAGAAATATTTTGAAGATGCAATGTATGGCAGGACATCAAGATGAGAGACATATTATTAATTCCACCTACAAGAAAGTTGAAGGTAGATGAGGTTAAGGTTGTTGAAGTAACCCACTCAAAGAACACCAGAGGGAAAGCTACTTATGAGGAGTCACTGAAGCAACAAATAAAAGAATCCAAATCTATTATAGATGCGGAGACTGTACAGAGGGAGCTGCAGATACAGAGAAGGTTGCAAGAGCTGGGCCCTAACATAGTTGTCCATATTGAGGATGAAACTTCAGTGAATAATTTTGACTTGACAAAACCATGCTTGGCAGCATTGGCTCATAAAGAATGAGTATTGCTCAGATACTATCATTCTTGCAATGCTCTAGTAAGTGTCTTTTATTTTACATTTGTTTGCAAAACAATCCTTCTTGTACCTCCTTTACACCCTACCCTATTTATTGTTTGGTCCAATGCAGCATGATGAGAAGCTGGCTTAACCACGCTGTACAACATACAATTCATATTATTGATCCTGCCATTTCCTCCAAGTTAAGAGATGCAAAGGAAACTCCCATGGATATTTTCAATTGTTTCAGACACTGCAATTTTGATGTTATCGATGTTTTGCTTACTTCCATACCATAACAGGTATGTGGGTGACTGCTTCTTTTGGGATTCTTCTTTAAGATTGAGAAATCTTGTAGCCTTTGATTTCTTAATGCTTTTTTCCTTACACAGTGACCACTGGAGCTTTGCTTCTATTGATATCCAGCAGAAGCAATGCTTTATATTCAACTCTCTTAAAAACACACACAGAGAGCTGAAATTGTAAGTGGTGTGTGTGCTATTTTTAACTTTAAACTTTATTATTTTGTTTTAATGCACACTAACTGAATTATATGTATTGCAGTTGTATTAGAAGGTTTCTAGATGCATTGGATCACTGTCCTCCTAATGTCAATCTTTTGGATTCAATAGAGTCAATAAATTTAGAGATAGAAAGTCGTTTCCCCTACTGATGTCTATTTCATGCTATGCCTTTGAACCTATTGAATAATTTTGTTTTGTTCAGATGTTAACAGTTTCTAACATATCTTTCCAATTGTACAGACACCACAACAAGATGATTCAAGTAGCTGCGGGGCTGCTAGAGAGTGCTGATCAGTGCCAAATATATACTTTCAAGCTATTTTGAGATAGGACAGCCAGACCTTGTAAGAAAAAATAATTTTCATTTAGCTTCAAAATAATTGATATTGGTACAAAGTGTTCTAAATCATCATATGCCATTGCAGATGAGAGAAGATAGCTTCAGCTCGAACTATGTATATAGTTTCAAAGCTGATACAATTTGGAAGTTTTTGAAGTATGCCTCTCCCAAACCTATTGTACCAGCTACTGTCGAGTTGGGTGAGAGCTCTAAAGTCCGAGAAGGTGTCATACACCTTGATGACACAGATGATGCTGATGTGGTGCCATAGGAACAAGGACCTAGTGCTGATGAGGAGAAGCCACAGGAACAAGGACCTGCTGCTTCTACTAATGTTATTGAGGAGAAGATGGAGCAGCACAGCAAACAGATTCTCCAGGGGTAGTAGAGGAGACAATGGAGCAGCACCAAGAGATTGTACAGGACAGGATGGAGTAGCAGAAAACGGATTCTCCAAAAAAAGATGATACGGAGAGCTTGGACCATGTAGAGCAACCTCTGGATCAGGCTGTAGATAAATAGAAAATGGTTGTCAAGAATATGTTCTACATATACAATTAAACACTGCTGTACAAAATTTTACTTTATTGAATATAATACCTTTGTTTATGGAGTCTGTGTTATCTCAATTTTCAAATTTTCAATGTCTTTGCATTTTATTGAACTCTCTCTTCTTTTGAGCACCTGCAAAAAAGCAATATGAATCAATAGGGTAAAGTAAACTAATAGCAGTGCTTAATGAGACTAGGATAAGTCAGATGATCTTGTTTTCTTAACACACCATGTGTGTTAGCATTGTCCAGCCAACTGATAAAAATGATCAGTAAAAAATATACCCGATTGAGCTAGCTCTGTTGCACATTGACCTTGGTATTGTTGTTCTCCTATCGATCCATGCAAAATATCTATAAATCCCAGAATACAATCGATGTTTTGCCATGTCTCATACGATGAAGGGTATAAATCTGAAATAAAATAACACAAGAATTTCAATAAGCAAAGAAAGAAAGCTTCATCTTAAAAATCCATACACCTCATAAAGAACAAAACCATAATAGAAAAATATACAATTAGGCCTGTGTTGCGGAAGATCATTTGGATAGTCTCACAAGACAAGTTCTTTATGCATGTACACATGCTTAATCAAAACTTCTTTCACCGATATCTTCCCTCTGGTGATTTTAAAATCCCATACTCTTCCCTTCCATGATGCCAAGAAAATGTTTTTTGTCTGGGGTCTCTTTCTTTTGCTAGGTTGCATGAGCACCCATGCTCCTTTCGAAACACTAACCTTTCCCAAGTTCCTTCCGTTTTTTTACTGTACTTGAATTCTCTACCGAAGAAATAGAAGAAGCAGGTCGACGGGGTAATGATGTGTGGTATAATTCTGCCTTCATAGCATTATCATCCACAGAGCATCTTCCACAAGAACGGCCATAGTTTTTATTCACCATGGAGACCTTGTGAATCTGTAACAACAGCAAAGTAATGTAAACAAGATAACAAAGTGAAGTTTCAAGAAAGAGAAAGTGGGCAGACAAACAGTTGACAAGAAACATCTTACTCTAAGCCAAACAGGATCAAGGGAGCAGTTTTGGAAAAGAAGAGGCTGCTGCACAATGAGGCAGTGGTGTAGAATGGTAGACCTTTCGAAGGAAAGGCAGCACAACATTTCAAAGTTCAAAGGAAGGTGGAAGCGGGAAGGCCCTTGTCAGAGAAAATGTCAGACTAGATTCTATCTTCATGTCCAAAGATCTTGTGAGAATAAAAAACCAATCTCCACATTAATGTAGCACGCTTGTACCTACATAAAGTATTGTTTCTTTTATCTATTTTCTCTTATTTTTGTGAATTTCCAACGTTACGTTGGCCCTCTATTGATTGGTTGAGAGCTTATTTTTCCAAACCGTAAAAGGCCCCAAAATGAGCTCCCTTTTTTCCTAATGTACATGTCATACAAAACAAACAACAACCAACATAAAAACATAAAATCAACAATCAACAATCAACAATTAGTATCTTGCAATGAAGTACTTATGAATCAAAACCATCAACAATCAACAGAAGTGCAGTCTTTCCTAAAGGTAACATCTGACACAATAATTCTGCACTTAATGATATCATCGCGGTGAGTTCTCTTGAGATGGGCACTTGCATTGATAAGTAATCTTAGTTTTCTTAACTACTTCACAGGATCCAAACAAATGTGCAAACAAACCAAATGGTATAAACCAACTTAGATGCACATATCTAGAGCGTGTGGATGGTTTCATGGCAGCATGAACATCAGTTTTAATCTTTACCCTACATACTTCTAACATGTCTAGGCTAGGATTATACCATTCTTGGCTAGACAATGGTGGTAGTGGAATATACTCCAAACTATGTCTCTCCACATCATACACTGAATCATAAAAGTAAATATTTTGAGATGCCAATTCGCTTGCACTCTTGTTGTCATAGGTCAAGGCACCTATCTCTACATATAAAACATTTAGCTTTCCACTAGAACATTCTACATTCTTCCAATCATACAGAGTGGGTATGGATATACAGCTGCAAGCAGGGATTTCATATTCACGTGATCACAGCCTTTTTTCTTGTGATCACAGCTATTGTTCACAAATCTCAATGTTCACAAAATTCACAGTTCTCAAATCCTAGAGGGTGGGATGACCTGGTAACCCACAATTGGCCCGCCGGGCTACAAGTCTGGACCGCCGGGCCCGCCGGGCGCGCAGAAGCCCGCCGGGCCCGACTCCCGGCCCGGCGGGCCATATTGTGGTATAAAAGAGTGGTCCAGGGGGTCACTGTTCACAGAATCTTCCTTGTACTTGGTGTCAGTGGTGCTAGTGTGATCTATTTGAGGTAATTTTTAAGTTGAAAGTGTTGGTGTCATTTAATTTTTTGCATATGCTTAAGTTTAAGGTTGTTTGTGATGCATGTGCATGTGTCGTTAAATGTTAAGAGGCCCGCTGCAGATGGCCGAGCGATTGGCTAGGTCTGCTGATGTGCACTCTTAATATTTAACTTATGTAGAAGTTTTCGTTGTGGCACGGTATCTGCAAATGGTCGGTTTACTGACTAGGTTTGCAGTTACCAAGTTACAATGCGGCTTTGTTTTTGTTAAATGCTTTGAGAGCCCGCTGCAGATGGCCGGTTTACTGGCTAGGTCTGCTGATGTGCGCTCGTAGCATTTGACATGTGTGATGCTTTGCTACTTAGTACGGTATCTGCAGATGGTCGGTTTACTGACTAGGTCTGCTGACACCAAGCTATGTGGTGAAGTTTGTTTTTGTTATTTGGTTTGATAGTCATCTGCAGATGGTCGGTATACTGACTAGGTCTGCTGACGATGTGTCAAAGCATTTAACTTGTGCCATAGTTTTCATCTTAATGCGATATCTGCAGATGGTCGGTATACTGACTAGGTCTGCTGACGTCAAGTTAAGTCGTAAACTTGTGTTTTGTGTTTGTTTTTGACGATGACTGTGATTATTTAGTTTGCATGACATGAGTCATAAGTGTGTTGGATGTAGAAATCTCTTAGTTAGCTTACAAATAGCATTTTTTGTGGTTATAAATGTTGCAACTATTTGTCAATTATATTGTGCAGATTGATGGCGACGCTTACTCCTGAAATCAAGAAATCAATTCGTATCAAACTCGTTACCCTCATTAGTTGCTTGTCACCTAATCACATCGAGGGTATTGTGTCTGATAGGAATCGATTTGAGCAAATATTAGGTGAGGTTGTCCGCGCAGTGAAAAATATCCATGAGGGTGCTGATGGAGCAGCCATCAAGCATTTTGTTACTAGCATTGTGGGCAACATGCCTAGATGCGCTGTTGACCTAGGTGACGAGACCAGCGGAAACAAATGAATCCAAGCTGGAGCACTTCCACACAAAATGGAAGATAGAGAAAGAGAGGTCCAAGCGTGCAAAGGCCATAGACACCCAAGCTATCCTGAGCAAGAGAGCTCGCAAAGAGCTGGACCGGCCTGCTGATGAACAAGAAGATTTATCATCTGGTGCACGTGAGGTCTCTAAAGGCACCCACTTGCAGCGCACAATGCATAATACTAACTGCAGCATGACAATTGGGTTGCCTGCAGAGGCCATCTCCATTCTCTTCTGCATCATACTCATACTGAGTAATGTCATATGTCCACTTAGGCATCTCTTCGTTGTAATCATCTGACTCAATTGACTTCACCAATTTATCATTACAATACATATACACCAACTTCTCAGCTCTATCACTCAATAAACGATTTCTGCTAATAGAATGCACATACTTGTAACTGCTCCAATTACGTTCAGAACTAGAATTTGAAGCACATTGCGCAAGCACTCTCACAGCTAAGCGTCGCAAAGTTGGAACACTTCCCCCATTCAACATCCACCATTTCCAAGCAGGCTGTTCCTTAGCAAGCTTTTGCACAAACTCCAAGGCAAATCTACCTTCTTTCAATTTATACTTGGTTAGCTCAATTACCGCTGTTGCTTGCTCATCTGAACCTTCATAAAATCGCTCCACAACATCATAGAAATCATCGATTACCTCCTCATCTAGGGCATTCACGTCCATATGCCAGTATTCTGGGTCAAGACAATATGCAACACTATGCAATGGACTATGTGCTCCTACCCACCGAGCGCTTACATACTTGGCCAAGATATTTCTCCTTGCTCTGGTGAATGGAGGACTCCAATGCTTGACAACAGTTTTAGTGGGCTCCTCTGGGTTTGCGAGGCTTTCTTGAATGGACCACCACGCCATCCAAACCTTCCCGATATTTGGCAATCTAGAATCCAACTGGCGCAAAGCAAGCATAACTGGCATCATAACATGATAACAATCTGCTGCTTCCTCCCATAAACTACGATCCGATATCAAAGATCGCATGTACCTCACCTTTTCTTTAACCTTTTCGGACTGGTCAACCTCCCACTCAGAGAAGCCAGCACACACAAAGGTTTCCATCACTGCATTCCTATTTCTTAGGAGAGATTGAAGCATATAAAAATTAGTGCAAAATCTGGTTTCACAAGGCAACTTTAGCATAGTTTCCATGCGTTGACGATACATATCTAAAACACGTTGCCGTTTGAGCACAAATTTGACAATCTTACTTGCACTATCGATAATCTCCTTGAACCACTCTGTATCAGCATTTTTGTACCAATCTTGTAACACCAAGTTAAGGCTATGAGTGTTACAACCAAATGTATAGATATTGGAAAATCGAGATTCCAACATATGACCTGCTGCTCGACAATTAGCTGCATTATCCATAATCACTTGAAGTACATTTTCAGACCCAACTTGGTCGATAGCATCACCAATGATATCGGCGATAAATTGACCAGATTTAACTTCCCCGGAGGTATCAACAGCTTTGATAAAGCATTCCCCACGAGGACATACCAACATTACATTTATCAATGGACGTCTTTGGGCATTCGACCAACCATCACTGACAATTGTGCATCCAGACTGATTTGTGGTGTCAATTATGAGTCTTTGAACGCTTTCCCGTGTGTTGTCATAGCACTTGTCAAGTAATTGATTTCGCATGTGGTGATAAGTTGGTGGACAAAACCCAGGTCCATATTCTCCAATCTTCTTCCAAGCCATCTTCCATGAATCTTTCGTGACCATAGACAATGAAGAACCAGTAAAGAAGATCGCTTTCGCTAATGCAAGTTGAGCATCCTCTAAAGCAGTGGCACGAAAGCTGTCAACTAGATTAGTTTGTCTGGTACGAAACATACCCACCTGAAACTCAGGAGATGCATCCATCGGTATTGAGACATCTGGACCTTGGGTGTCATTTTGGCAAGTAGTATGTGTTGGAGTCACTCCTTGGTTGGAGATCCCTCCACTTGATGCTGCCAAATTCGGCGATTGGTGATTTCTTGCACAGAGATTGGGCCTCTTGTTTTGTGATACTTGTTTACTTATCAAAGCTCTAAGGCGCTTTGCAGCATCATCAGCTCCTGCACCCTTGCATTTACCTCCGGGATTTTTTGTGTTAGTGCCAAGCAAATGCTCCCTTATTCTGGGAGCACCCCCAGATTTTACCAAGCCACAAAAATTACACTTCCATTCGACAAATCTAGAAAGATTGGAAGCAAATTGCCATTCAGGTCCCGGTGATTTTCCTCCGCTCCTCCTCTTGCCACTTTGAGACGCAACATTCAAAGTTTGTGCTGTCATATCTCGTTGCAAGGAAACTCCACTAGTTTCTAATGGTCTGTTGCTTCGTTGGGTTGATGTGCCGCAATTAGAAGCAACCATTGTAACACCTAAACAACAATCATGCAAGATTTGAGATCCAAAACAGCCTGAGTAAAACCAAAATATGCAATTATAAAGTCTAAAACCCACTTCTTGCCAATGCAACCGAACGTTTGGTGAGATGCATTTGAGGCAATCCATCCCTAAATAGAGATGATGTCCCGAACATCTCACCACCTATATCCTCCTCTAGAGAAGCTCCTACCCAGACCAAATGGCACTCGAGTAGACCACCCAAGAGGAGGTAATTGCTAGTCGACCTAAAGAAATCAAACGTTTGGTGAGATGCATTTGAGGCAATCCATCCCTAAATAGAGATGATGTCCCGAACATCTCACCACCTATATCCTCCTCTAGAGAAGCTTCTACCCAGACCAAATGGCACTCGAGTAGACCACCCAAGAGGAGGTATTGCTAGTCAACCTAAAGAAACCAAACGTTTGGTGAGATGCATTTGAGGCAATCCATCCCTAGATAGAGATGATGTCCCGAACATCTCACCACCTATACCCTCCTCTAGGGAAGCTCCTACCCAGACCAATTGGCACTCGAGTAGACCACCCAAGAGGAGACATTGCTAGTCCACGTAACAAATACGATAAACCATTTACAGTCAAAATCTTATAAAATACAAAATATTATTAACAAGCTTCAAACAAAAATCCAGAATATTTATACTCACCTCTTGTGTCTTTTAGCCTGAGGTGAGCCACCCAAGTACGTTGGTAAAGTACATTTGGAAGTGAGGGGAAACCCTTTATATAGGTCTCTCCAAAACGGCGAAATTTTTGGCGCAAAAAAAGGCCCGCCGGGCTAGATAAGCAGCCCGCCGGGCTAAATAGTGGCCCGCCGAGCCAAGCTAGTAGCCCGCCGGGAAAACCGGGATAGCAGGTTTCTCCCGGTTGTGTGAATATCTATGATATTAACAAGTGTGTGAGAGTGTTATTAACTAGTGTTATTACCACTTCGCGGTTAACGTGATCACGTGAATGAAATCCCTGGCTGCAAGTAACAAACATGCTTGTATTAAAACTCTATCTAATAACCATGGACTCAAAGCACAAGAACACAAAGCATAGAGATATAAACTTACTATTAGGCTTATGTCTTTCACTGAAGGCATGATGCACTCAAATCTCTTTGTGCATATAAACATGTTGAATGAAAGACTCTATTATTGTACTCATGCCATTTGTGTGTCTCCTGAACTCTATGATTCTACCTTTCCATTGCTTCTTGGGGTCTGTGACATCTTTGAGCTTGACCTTGAAATTGCCACAATGAGTTGGTCACATTAAAATCCAATTTAACTTACTGTAGTGATCAGGGATCCAGTTACCTTCATCATCTCTCTTGTTAAACACCTCCATTGTGTGAATATTACTGATATTCCTCCTCCTTGAAGACATCTAAATTAATAAAGCTAGACTACATGATTAATAAACATATATGTTAGATTGTAAGCAACAAATAAAGATTAAAACCACAAGAAATAAACAGCAACTTACTGCTTTGATTTACACAACCTTGTTGCTCCTATGAAAATAAACATAAATACATCAAGACAAAACATTAACAAACCCTAAACCTATGATCATTACTCACATCATTAACAAACCCTAAACCTATGATCATTACTCACATCAAGACAACAAACCCTAAACCTATGATCATTACTGTTGTATTTTATGCTACTTGAAATCATTACTGTGCAGAGAAGATTGTAATCAACAAATAAAGATTAAAACAACAAGAAATAAACAACAACTTACTGCTCACAACCTTGTTGCTCCTATGAAAATAAATAGCAACACATCAAGACAAAACATAAACAAATCCTAAACCTATGATAATTAATGTGGTATTTTATGATAAACAGCAACACATCAAGACAAAATAACAAATCCTAAACCTATGATAATTAATGTGGTATTTTATGCCACTTCAAATCATTACTATGCAAAGAAGATTGTAAGCAACAAATAAAGCTTAAAACAACAAGAAATAAACAGCAACTTCCTGCTTTGATTTACACAACCTTGCTCTTGTGAAAATAAACAACAACACATCAAGACAAAACATAAACAAATCCTAAACCTATGATCATTACTCACATTAAGACAAAACATAGACAAACCCTAAACATATGATAATTACTCACAAGAATTTGATGCCACTTCACATCAAGATAGCTATCTGTGTGGTGTAGACAAGAGAGAGTTCATGTGAGAAAACGGGCATAACTCACAGACATTTTGTCCAAATGAGATGAAAGTTTAGGATAAGAGAGCTATGGTGGAGAACAACATACCTGTAAATTTTCATGGAAGAAAGAACCAGAGTTGCAGAAGATATGGCAAAATTGAATTCCGCTAAAAAAAGGGGCTAAAAAAGGGGGAAAATGAAAAGGTAGTGAAATGCAAAAGGAGAGAGTAAGAAGTTAAACATAAAAAATGGGGAAAAATGAAATTCGGTTTTCAAACTTCCATGTGCTGACCACAAGGTACATTTGACATGAAATCTGACATTTCTCTATTTTTTTAAGATATGGGCTCTATTATTTTATGGTCTTAAGAGATTTGGGCAAAGATATGACAAAAAGATCCATGTTACATGGATCTAGAATCCTAGCTCTCTCATTGGTCAGGCCAATCTTTTTTTATTCACTCCTTGAGGGGCAAAATGGAGAGTCCATATTTCTCCTATTGCAAGCTTAGAATGTCCACCCAAAGTAATAGTGTATATGTAGGTGGCCATCCTAACTCCAAATCCCAAACCTAGCCACGAATGACCAGTGCACCCTGTCACCATAAGCCTTCTCTAGGCCAAGTTGTAGTAAAATTCACTTCTCATGTGTCTTCAAAGCAAGATCTCTCCCCAGCATTATAGCATAAATATTGTCATAGATTGACATTCCTTTTATGAAACCATATTGTCTATTGGAAACGACTTCCTGGAGAACAAGGGTGATCCTTATGGCAAAAATTTTGGCCAAAATTTTGTATATAACAGTTAGCAAAGTGGTTAAGCCTATCTCATAGGCTGCTTGTTTTTAGGAATGAGTTTCACTAGTTCCTCCTTCAAATTCTTATCCAAGTTCAAGTTACCTCAGATGAAGTCCTCTCTGCAAAATTTTCCATACTAATTCCTTGAGTGATGGCCCAAAAGCAATGAAGAACTCTACAGACAATCCATCCCACCCATCACTAATTCCTTTAGTAATGGCTAGAAAGCAATGAAGAAATCTATAGACAATCCATCCCTCCTAGGTGATTTCTCTCTTCCTAGCGTTTGGAGGGCATCCCAACATTCATCAACATCAATATCTGTCTCCAACCACTTGGCCTTGTCACAATCCACTTTATTGTTGACTAGTTATAATAGTTTACTCTCAGCTTGGAATCTTTTGCTTGAGAAATCCTCTTCAAGACTGAGAGTTGAGTGTGAAAATTCCACCCATTTTATAGCAATCAAGCTAATTCACTCTACCCCTTTCCCATTTTCATCTAATACCCTACCCACCACTTCCTTGCACTTCTTCACCTCAACTATTTTAAAGAGATATCTATCATCCTTCCTTTTATTATTAAAGGTTTTCCATTTATATTTGTTATCCTCTCTCCTAATACATTTATCATCTTCACTCTTCAAGCTAGCTTGACACTTAAAATACCAAGTAGTCTCCTCATCTGTTAACTTCCCTATTCGTCTCTTTTTTGCAGACTTTCTAGAAATTCTCTCCACCTGTAAGGTCCCTCCCAAGCCATGTATGTATGTGTCTCTTTTAATATAGATTTCAATAAGAAAAGAGAGTGTAATTAGAAAGAGTGAGACAATAAGGCTAGAAACATTAGAAAAGTGTTAGAATAAAAATATTAGCTCCAAAAATCCTAAAAGAAATAAGAACATAAGAATAGTTCTATTAAGAGATAAGTATCCCTAAAAATAGAATTTCGATTTTAGGTGATAAGAGGTCATATTTAGAGTACTTTTACACATTTGGAGTCCATGCATACTAAAAATGTGGAAAAACAACGTGTTTCCAAAGATGGCACGTTTGTGGCTATATACACACGTTTTTGCCTATTCTGCCTGCGTTGGCTTGTAGACCAAATGCCTTCCCATTCTTTTGACTGGTTATATAACCATATTCTAAGTTTTTATCAGAGAGTTATGGCCAAAACAATTTGCTGTTTCTGTCAGGGTCTTTACATAGAGAAAACTGTGAGAAGATAGCAAGTAGCCTCGAGGTAATCCTAGAGTTTGAGATGCATATATCCCTTCATTCTTATTTAATATCTCAGAAAAGAAGCTTAGATTGCTATAGTCTTTCAGAGGAAGAGACCAAAACTCCATAGCTTTTCTTTTAGAGAAAGAATAGTATGCCGTAGCCCTGTAAGAGAAGGCTATTTTGCCATAGATCTTAGAAAGAGAGAAGTCACAGTATGAGTAAGAGGAGATAAAGCTTAAAAATGATTGGATGATTTCAATCATAAGAGAAGGTATTAGAATACTCTATATTCTAAAGCTCTTGTTAATAAACAAGCAAAGGCAACGATAAACGACAAATTTCTATGAGGTATATACATATTTTGTTTTTCAATTATATATCATTCTTAGGGGTTGAGGTATGGTCCCAGCTTCTCTATTAATTGTTAATAGTGATCTATTTGATTGATTTACTATTTAAAGTTTGTATTCTTTTAAGCAATAGCATATGCCTTAATAAAGAATGTCTTATCACAATCTCAAGTTGAAATGCTAAAATCTTTGTGGAAAAGATTGTTTTCTTAAAGAAAGTGACATGGATCCTAGTCATATGATTTAGTTGAGTAAATCTTGGTTAAATTAAGGTACAGGTATAACTTCTCCCTGCCTTGACGCTGCCCCGTTCTTGTGCTTGTGTAGCCAGACGGTGGAGATGTTAGTAAGGCCCGGAGTTGGCCCATGGTATTCCTCATACCATCGGGAGAATAAGGTTTGCCGATTGAGACAAGTGATTGTGATGATGCTGCCTAGTTCTGAGGGCCCAAGCTAGTGCAGTGAATTAGCCCACCCTAGTGCGCAGACATCCCTCCGAGGGGCGGGAGGATCGAGCGATGGAGCCTGAGAGGGCGACAGGCCGGCTTGAGTCCTCACCAGCGGCCGATGAGGTGTATGGTCCCGTAGGGTTTTGCCCAGCATGTGGAGGCTGGAAGGCCAAATTCTAGATCATCGGCGTTATAAAGGAAAAGAATAAGAGAGCCAGTTTGGCTTGTATAAAATTGATTCATGTTTAAACTTTGTTTTTATAAATCTTGTCTTTGGCATTATTGTATTGTGAAAAAAGGATGTTTTAATAAACCTTGTGAAAAGGGCCTTAGTTAAGGAACATGTTTATTTATGTCAAAAAGTGTGGTAGGATTAATTAGAAAACAAATTGATGCATGAGTAGGGTGGAAAGTGGGAGGATGGAATGCCCCGACGGCACCATCCTATGGATGGGTGGACCCGATTAGTCGGGTAGCTTTCCAACAGATTAAGTGAAAGTCTTACGCTAGATAAATAGATTCTTGGGTAACTCTATTCTAGAAGACTAGGCCAGCGGGCTGTGCCTTGCAGGGATGAGGAAAAAAGCGTTGCCTCTAGAAATCAAGTCTTGTAGTTACCCAATTTATGTGATCAATTATCCTATGGGTGATTTGATTTTAGAAGACCATGCCCCCCCTATACGGGATAGAACTAGGTCTTACCTATGAATTGTATCCTTGAATCTCTGTATGGTCAAGGTGTCGATGAGTAGGAAATTTTCTCTAAGATAAGACTTAGTGGACTATCTTAAGTGTTTCCCCTATTTTTGGAAGGGGAGAACCTTACAAGTGGTATCAGAGCCGATCTTAGTTCCTAGGATTTATTTTTCAAACGTTAACTATCAAGGGATTAAACAAGTGATTGTTTATCATAAGAGGACGAATCAATCATCTCTACTGGCCATAGAATTGATTTGAATATCCTCACATGTTGAGACAATCATCCTATGAAATTGTGCTTGTATCTTGGGGGTGCACACGTAAGACATTTGTACAATAAATTTGAGAAATAAGATTGGGGAGAAAACCTTTTATGAGAAAAAACATAGGGTGATCAAATTAAGAAACTAGTGAGAGATTGAATGACTAGAAAGATAGACCGAAACTTATTTAGAGAAATTTTCAAGATATATCTCCTTAACTTGCATATTATAAATTATTAAGATTATAACTCCATTAAGGTTTGAATAGTTGACGCGTGTGAATACCATCCATTGGATGCTTTACACTAGGACAATCATCCAAGATCTTGAACCCATCTCAGACAAACATGGGTCTCAGATGTGTAATTCCTAGAGGATCATGCTCTTAGATGTGTTAATCCCAAGATACTAGATGTGTAATTTTCACAAAACTAATAATCTCATATGTGTCAATCCTGATAATCTTTCGATGTGTCAATCCCAAGACACCAGATGTGTAATTCTCAAAAAAATGAAGATCTCAGATGTATTAATCCTGACTGCCTTCAAATGTGGTGCTATGATAAGTATTTGATAGTTTTGAACTTTTAATGGATACAATGAAAGAAGCAAGCTCACCCTTGCTCGTGTCTAAAAATCGTAAGAAATGCCGAATTAGTTGGAAGCACTGTTGTCAATCTAACCATAAAAGTACACCTTCGTGAAAGGTTTTGTCCTCTAGGATTTCAAGAGGATAAAATGAATGATTTTTTTGAGCTAACCCAAGAAGGGAAGACCCTAAAAGAATACCACCAAACTTTTGTTAAACTTCTTCGATTTGCTCCAGAGATGGATGAGGTAACTCTTCTCCATCAATTCATTTGGAAGCTTAATCTATCTTTGAATAACCTCATCAAGAATGTGAAACCATCCTCTATTTCAGAAGCCATAATTATAGCCAGAGACTGTGATATAAAGTCTTTTTATATAGAAAGTGTCGAGAAGGACATGAGCTGTTAATCAAGAAGAGGTTCCCTAATTCAAGAGGAACGTCAAGTCCACTCTTGGCTACAAGGAATCATGAGCTAGAGCAAAAATTAGGTCAAGAAATAGGGATAGCAGGGTTAACGATAATCGAATTCAACAAGTATTTCTATACGTAAATAGATGATTGGTGCAAGATTCATGTGAAGTAATATGCATGATGAATAGAAGTATTCTATAAGACGATTCTAAGATTATGAAATTACTATCATAGGATAGATTGCGTAAAGAATTGATTTCCTTACGTTTTTCCATGATAATTTGTTAAGTACCATATTATATGGGGGTATAGAATAAGGAATTCGAAGGTCCATACCATATGAGAGGTATTTGGATACATGAAATTAGGATAATAATGACAATTGACTTTAGAATAATAAAGACCTTTTGGAGGTAAAATAAAACAAGCCAAACACATGAAATAAGGGACTCGGAACAATGTTTAGATAAAAGAAGATTTTTAACTAGTGGGGACACCGCTTTGAAAGAGACAGGAGGATTTACTTAGATACTACCCTAGCTCGCGAGATGAGGACATCTCGAATCTTTTAAGTGGGGGAGATTGTAAGGTCCCTCCCAAGCCATGTATGTATGTGTCTCTTTTAATATAGATTTCAATAAGAAAAGAGAATGTAATTAGAAAGAGTGAGACAATAAGGCTAGAAACATTAGAAAAGTGTTAGAATAAAAATATTAGCTCCAAAAATCCTAAAAGAAATAAGAACATAAGAATAGTTCTATTAAGAGATAAGTATCCCCAAAAAAAGAATTTTGATTTTAGGTGATAAAATGTCATATTTAGAGTACTTTTACACATTTAGAGTCCATGCATACTAAAAATGTGAAAAAACAACGTGTTTCCAAAGATGGCGCGTTTGTGGCTATATACACACGTTTTTGCCTATTCTGCACACGTTGGCTTGTAGACCAGATACCTTCCCGTTCTTTTGACTGGTTATATGACCATATTCTGAGTTTTTATCAGAGAGTTATGGCCGAAACAATTTACTGTTTCTGTCAGGGTCTTTACATAGAGAAAACTATGAGAAGACAGCAAGTAGCCTCAAGGTAATCCTAGAGTTTGAGATGCATATATCCCTTCATTCTTATCTAATATCTCAGAAAAGAAGCTTAGATTGCTATAGTCTTTCGGAGGAAGAGACCAAAACTCCATAGCTTTTCTTTTAGAGAAAGAATAGTATGCCGTAGTCCTGTAAGAGAAGGCTATTTTGCCATAGATCTTAGAAAGAGAGAAGTCACAGTATGAGTAAGAGGAGATAAAGCTTGAAGATGATTGGCTGATTTCAATCATAAGAGAAGGTATTAGAAGACTCTATATTCTAAAGCTCTTGTTAATAAACGAGCAAAGGCACAACGATAAATGACAAATTTCTATGAGGTATATACATATTTTGTTTTTCAATTATATATCATTCTTAGGGGTTGAGGTATGGTCCCAGCTTCTCTATTAATTGTTAATAGTGATCTATTTGATTGATTTACTATTTAAAGTTTGTATTCTTTTAAGCAATAGCATATGCCTTAATAAAGAATGTCTTATCGCAATCTCAAGTTGAAATGCTAAAATCTTTGTGAAAAAGATTGTTTTCTTAAAGAAGGTGACATGGATCCTAGTCATATGATTTAGTTGAGTAAATCTTGGTTAAATTAAGGTACAGGAATAACTTCTCCCTGTCTTGACGCTGCCTCGTTCTTGTGCTTGTGTAGCCGGACGGCGGAGACGTTAGTAAGGCCCGGAGTTGGCCCATGGTATCCCTCATACCATCGGGAGAATGAGGTTTGCCGATTGAGGCAAGTGATTGTGATGATGCTGCCTAGTTGTGAGGGCCCAGGCTAGTGCAGTGAATTAGCCCACCCTAGTGCGCAGACATCCCTCTGAGGGGCGGGAGGATCGAGCGATGGAGCCTGAGAGGGCGACAGGCCGGCTTGAGTCCTCACCAGCGGCCGACGATGAGGTGTATGGTCCCGTAGGGTTTTGCCCAGCATGTGGAGGCTAGAAGGCCAAATTCTAGATCATCGGTGGTATAAAGGAAAAGAATAAGAGAGCTAGTTTGGCTTCTATGAAATTGATTCATGTTTAAACTTTGTTTTTATAAATCTTGTCTTTGGCATTATTGTATTGTGAAAAAAGGATGTTTTAAAAAAGGGCCTTAATTAAGGAACATGTTTATTTATGTCAAAAAGTGTGGTAGGATTAATTAGAAAACAAATTGATGCATGAGCAGGGTTGAAAGTGGGAGGATGGAATGCCCCAATGGCACCATCCTACGGACGGGTGGACCCGATTAGTCGGGTAGCTTTCCAACAGATTAAGTGAAAGTCTTACGCTAGATAAATAGATTCTTGGGTAACTCTATTCTAGAAGACTAGGCCATCGGGCTGTGCCTTGCATGGATGAGGAAAAAAGCGTTGCCTCTAGAAATCAAGTCTTGTAGTTACCCAATTTATGTGATCAATTATCCTATTGGTGATTTGATTTTAGAAGACCATGCTCCCCCTACGGCGGGATAGAACTAGGTCTTACCTATGAATTGTATCCTTGAATCTCTGTATGGTCAAGGTGTCGATGAGTAGGAAATTTTCTCTAAGATAAGACTTAGTGGACTATCTTAAGTGTTTCCCCTATTTTTGGAAGGGGGGAACCTTACACCACCTACTTCTTTCCCAATCTTTTTCCTCAGCTCTCAATTTCCCAACCCCTCTAACGATGCCCTACATCTCATTAACAAAGGGCCTCTAGGAGCCTTGGAATGTTCCTCTCCTTTTAAGTCTCTGTACTGCCTCTTCAGTTTGTCTTATAAATACCACATCCTTAAGAAACAGGTTGTTTACTCTTAGTTTTGTAGTAGGAAACTTGTTTAGTTTAGCCTCTTCCCATCCCATTATATGCCAACCCCATTTCAGAGGCATATAATCAAACAAAGTAGTGCTAGAGTCAACTGCCATCATGAGAGTCAACTGCCATCATGAGAGTATGAGGAACGCATATAGCTTGTTGATGAAAAAAAACCCTGTCTATTCTAGATGTTGATCCAAAGTACTGTAAGCTAAAATAAGTATGTCAAGGATCAGAACCATAGTCCCCCATTTCCCATCCATCCCTTAAGCCCATTCTCCTTCTCAGACCCTCGCACCTCATCTTTTCTTGACCCATCAAGACAGTACTCCCCCCCCCACACCTATCCCTCTACTTCTCAACCATGCTAGAATTCCCCATAAAGATGCATTGACCTTGAACATTCAGATTAGCAATCCAATCCCACATCCCACTTCTAATTTTATGATTATGGGTACCATAAATATTCACTAGCCACACTCTTTCCCCATCTATTAGTATTTCCACAACCAAAATCCTACCATTAGGGTGGTTAGCTATAATATTAGGCTTCAAGCTACTTTTTACAATAGTCATTACTCCACTAAATCCCCCATTCACACCCCCATATAGCACAACCCAATCTTTAAATCTATCTTTCCTAAAGGTTTTAAGCCCAAACAAGTTACGTTCTTGTATAGCCGAAATGGAGAGACCCCAATCCTTAACTAAACCCCAAAAGGCAGAGTTTTTCTTTTTATCTTTGATTCCCTTAGCATTCCATGCACAACCATTAATCTTCAATGACTTACTCATGTTAAGGCAGTTTGAGGTACCATGTCTACTTCCTCACTCCCTCTATGATCCCCCGCCTTATGTATCTCTTTCTAGGCTTCATCCACCTGCTAATTAAATTTGAAAGTCAATATTAGATAAAGTGGAAAAAATCCCATTCCCATGCAAAAAGTGGGGGTATGGTAAACTCATCCAAAAGTTTGTCAAAACATATTCATGTGACATATCATTGGAAAGAGCTTGAAAAGTAGAATCTAGATCTACCTTGTCCGACAAATTTGGAGTTTGCATGTTCAAGTTATGGCCAAACTTTTTTTTTAAATACATTCCCATTTTGAGGGATTTTTCCCATTTTATCTAATATTGACTTTTGAGGTACCATGTCTACTTCCTCCTCACTCCCTCTATGATCCCCCGCCTTGTGTATCTCTTTCTAGGCTTCATCCACCTGCTAATTAAATTTTTGAATAGAGGAAGTCCCACTATCCTCCTCTCCTAGGGGACTAAAAGTATTCGAGTATAACATAGAACTTAGGATACTTGGAGTTTTATTTCCTTGATTATCCCTAATCACCTCTTTGTTAGACGTTTTCCTTGCCTCTTCTTTAGCGTGTCTCAAGCTAGTTTTCCCTTTAACATTTTTCCACACCCCTCACCCGAGGAATCCCTTCATTGAATAAGATCCCCTTTCCTTTTCCTTCTTCAACATTATCCATGCATGTCTCCTTTCCCTTAGTCGTATTAACTCTGCATGTTTCTCCTTTCTCCTTGGTTTCACTATTTGATTTTACTTGTACCCCCTGGTGCAGTTTCTTGCTATGTGCCCAAATCCACCACACCTAAAGAAAGCACCTGGGAGTGGCCCAAATTTTTAGTTTAGTTCTAATTTTCCCAACTCTCCTAAATTAACCCCTAATGTTTTGGGGGTTTCTACCATGGTGCTCCAAGAAATGCAAACATTATTAGCATGGCAGCCTCCACCATCTTCTTTGGGAAAATATAAGACCGAGCCAATAGCACTACCTATCTCGCTCAATGCAAACCTTAACCAAGGTGGTAACCCCACTATCTCGACCCAAATAGTATATGCCTTAGACAGACTTTTATTTACGTCAAAGAAAGGATCAAAAGGCATTGCATGCACCAATCTATGATCCATGAATAAAGGTGCTTTAGCAAAAAGCTCAAAGACTACTTGACCCTTGGTGAACAGAATATTAAAGAACCCTTTTCCTAGATTAAAAACCTGAGATACCACTCTATCTGAAGGTATTGTCTTGTAGCCATTTACCAATGTCATCTTTAGAAGGAGGCTTACCACTAGAGAGAAAAAGACGATCACACTCCACAATGAGAAAAGGTCAACTTGGCTCCTGACTAGGTTGGGAGAAACTTTTAGACATACCTTCCTACCCCTCGTTTGAGGCCTTTGAGATTATGTGATGAGCCTCTCTACTACCCACTCGGGAATAGCTCTCTTCCACTCCCTCTCCTCATCTTCCTGAGCATGTGATCATTCCATGTCCTCAGCACTCTCTTCTCCCCAGTCCCCCTAGCCTCCCATATACTCCTCTGATTGTTACATCCAAGTCTCCTCCATGCATGCATAAAGAGAATGTGGGGGAGAGGGAGAGCTTCAAACCCTAGTAAGCAAACACACAAACACAAGAGAGAGAAAGACACAAGAGAGAGATGGATAGCTGAATTTTCTCCTATCTTCTTCTTCTCTACTCAACCAACATAACATAACGATAAGAGTACACACTATATGGGTTAGTACTACAACATACAAGGGCCAGTCCATAATGTGAACCCAACTAAATGAGCTGGTGCTATAACTATGCCAATCTCTAGTAATCCAAAATGGCTGTCACACAGCCTGTCGTCCCATTGGCCACATATCACCCATAATCTCACCAACCATGCCAGTGGTGTAGATGCGGAAGCTATCACCCAAGCGGATCATCAATGTCCGCCATAGCACCAGTTGAGCTTGATATCTCAACACCTCGAGCTCAACTCCACACACTGCACCCCAAGTAAGCTCCTAAACTTGTGGAGCTTCTCTGTTCCCAATGCCTTTGTGATGTCAACCATCTGATCCTCTGTGCTGACATATACCAGATCTATATCTCCTGATAGAACCTTCTCCCTCACAAAGTGATAATGCACCTCAATGTGCTTTGTTCTAGCATGATATATTGGGTTACTGGGCAACTGTATGTTTCTCATGTTTTCACAATATATGACAACTGCCCTATCCACAGGCTCTCCCATGTCTCCTGATAGAACCTTCTCCCTCACAAAGTGATAATGCACCTCAATGTGCTTTGTTCTAGCATGATATATTGGGTTACTGGGCAACTGTATGTTTCTCATGTTCTCACAATATATGACAACTGCCCTATCCACAGGCTCTCCCATGTCACGAAGTAGCTTTTGAAACCAAGCTACCTCACAAGCTACCATAGCAACACCCCTGTACTTTGCCTCTGTACTCGACAAGGTAGCTATTGGCTGCCTTGTACTTTGCCTCTGTACTTGACAAGGCAGCTATTGTGGCTGCCTCTTGTACTTTGTCTCTGTACTCGACAAGGCAGCTATTGGCTGCTTCTACTACTCCAACTCATAGCAGCACTCCCAGATGAGAACATAAAACCACTGGTAGATCTCTTGTATGCAATACTACTAGCCCTATATCTCTGTAGTATCAGCCTCATAGAAAAGTCCATAATCAACTGTGGACTTTATGTACCTCAGGATCCGTCTAGCCGCATCCAAGTGTGGCTTCCTAGGGGCCTGCATAAACTAACTCACAAGTCCAACATCATAGCTCAAGTCTGGGCTTGTAATGGTCATGTAGATCAAACTACCCACTATGTGCTTGTATGCAGTGGGGTCCTCCAAAAGCTCATTTGTATCTGCGAAAAGCTTTGTGTTCTCCTCCAATGGCACTGAAATAGGCTTACAGCCTGTCATACCATACTTGGACAACATGTCCAAGCCATACATCCTTTGCAATAGAAAAATGCCATGAAGTGATCTCACCACCTCTATGCCCCAAAAATATCGCAGCTCACCCAAATCCTTCATCTCAAACTTCTGCTTCAAAAGCATCCTGACATCATGTATGTCTTCATCACTATCACTAGTGATAATCAAGTCATCCACATAGATGACTAATAGCAAGATCCCTCTGTCTGTCTTTTTCACATCTAATGAAAAATCTACATTGGATATCTGAAATCCAATGGTAACAAGATACTCCCTAATCTTGTTTGCTGGGTGCCTGCTTCAAGCCATACAACTGAAAGCTTTGCATAACCTACACACAAAATCTGGATGTGCATCACTCTCATAACCTAGTGGCTGCATCACTCAACCTGTGAACAGAGTATCTAGCCCTCATAGACCTGCGTTCACATGGATCACTGCCAGGTGTCCTCAAAATAGCCCTGATTCTCCTTACACCAGGAGTAACCAGAGATGGAATTCTAAGCTCCTCATCAAGGTTCTACTCAGAGCCACTAGAGTCGCCATCCACATATGAGTGACCTACTGACAAATCAGGCACAAAAGGTTGATCTACATTTTCCTTTCCTTTCCATGATACATGTGTACCTGCATCATTCCTCAACCTGCCTGACCATGGGCTAACATTGGATCCAGTGCTCGAGGACTCCCTAGGTACACTCAGCACTTGTGTGATTGCTGCTCTCTACATGTGGTGCACCATCAACACTTCTTACATTTGCATCTTCTATTGCCTTCACTACTGGTACATACCTCTCATCGAAGACAACATCTCTTCTTAATTGCATCTCATGAGTGGTAGGGTTATAGCATCTACAACCTTTTTGCTCCATAGCATAACTAATGAAGATGCATTTCTCTACCTTTGGATCCAACTTTGTTATCACTTCATCAAGAACATGTACATATGCAATACACCCAAACACTTTCAAGTGAGACATATCCGATCTTATGCCTATAAACTTATGTTCAGGAGTCATACCTTGAATAGCTATACACGTATTCATAATGTACATAGCTACTGCTTCTACCCAAAATTAATGTGGCATATTCTTTTTAGCCATCAAGGCACGTGCCACTTCTGCAATGTGCCTAATTTTTCTTTTTACAACACTATTCTATTTTTTGAGTGTACTTGCACGACGCAAACTGCCTCTTGATTCCTTGCTTTCTCAGGAAATCACTGAACTCATTGGAGAAATATTCTCCCCCACCATCTAATCTTAGGCATTTTATTTGCATGCCTTTTTCCTTCTCGACCAAGGCTTTAAATCTCTGAAAGTGAGCAAACACCTCACTTGTATCCTTCATGAAATAAACCCACACTTTCCTAGTGTGGTCATCCATGAATGTAACATAGTACCTGCGACTTGCAATTTTTGCAATCTTGGCCGGCCCCCATACATCTGAATGTATGACATCCAATGGCCTTGCACTGACATGCTTTTCATGTGGGAAAGCATGTTTGGTTTACTTACCAAGTTGGCATGCTTCACATACCTTATGCATACCATCAATCTTAAACTTTGGCAAACCTGCAACAATATTTTGGGCTTGCATAGACTTCAGTCGTTGTACATTCACATGACCAATGCGCTTATGCCATATGTCAATATTTACAAATGACATCTGTTTCATGCAGCACAAACATAACTGCCTTTATCTCATGCATGTTCACATCCAAAGTAAACATCTTGCCATTTCTATTACTCTTTGCAACCAAGAGACACTTATTTTTGAAGTCTTCCACAAAACATCCTTGAGGATTAAACCTCACTTGCAGACCCTGCTCTCAACCATCTGTCTAACAGAAACCAGGTTCTTTGTAATATTCGGAACATGAAGTATATCAGCCAAGTACTTCATTTTGCCATCCTGCACATAGACAATGGCACTTTACCAACATGCACAATGGGATGCGTAGTATCATCACCTGTTTCTACATAACCTGGTTTTTTCATTTTTGCATATCTCTAAATCACTCAACATGACTGGTCATGTGGTTAGAGGTTCCAGAATCCACATACCATATATCTCGAGATCCTGACACATCCCCTGTTATGGAACTGAGCATGTGATGCATCACAACCCGCTGCTCACTTTTGTCATCACCTCCATATTTCCAGATGATGCATAGTTGCCTTGCTACAACTTCCCACTTTTTATGTCATTCTGCTTTTTGTAGCAGAATTTACCATGTGTCCTGGTTTGCCACAGTAATAGCACTCTATGCTATTTGCATTTTGATTTCTTTCCCAACCACCTCGGCCTCTTTGGCTCCCCCTGCCTCAAGACTGGCCTCTTCCACCTGTGTATGATTGCTGATGTGAATCATTGGACTGTTGTTGTCCAAAATTCTAATTTCCTTATCGGCCACCATCTCAGCCTCGCCATCTTGGCCTCGACCATGGCCTCTACTTGAATTAGAGTAGAAGGCATGTTCCAATGTGTTCTTGGTTTGTGAAGAAGAATCTCACCTAAAGCCTTTTCTTCTATGATCAACATAGATATCAAGTCCCGAAAGTTGGGAATATTCTCCCTAACTACAATGGAGGTCTTGAATGGCTTGTACTCTTTGCCAAGCCCATTCAAATCGACACTCACCAAATCATCATCCTCCACTGATACATTGATAGACCCAAGGGATTCAACAATGCCCTTGATCTTTAAGGCATATTCATTGATGGTGGATAAATGCTTTTCTTTTCCATAGTATGCAACTCTTGCTTTAACTGAACTTCCGTGCCTTTGTGTTAGTCTAGAACATCTGAACCAGATTCTGCCGCTGCTGGAGTGTTTGCATCCTGTATGTGTCCTATCATAGTGTCTGTGACACTAATTGAAAGCCAATACATGACTTTTCTTGCACCCTGATTCCAATCCTTGAATGCCTTTATATCTGCAGGAGTGGCATTCTCCTCAGATAACTCTAGAGGCTTCTTATTATCTCCTTCTACATAATCCCAAAATCCTGTACCCACCATTAGGAAATTGTTCATTCTAAACTTCCAGGCATGGAAGTTATTCTTATCCAGCTTCTCACTAACAATCTGATTAATTCTGTCAGACATGTTTTCCTGTAGCAATCAAATAACCTGCAAACAGACAACTTCTGTATGCAAACTATAAGACAGCAGTATCTCCTGTAACTATTGCAAGTAGCGGTACTTCAGCATAGCCTGTGTGTCACCAAATGTGACCACAGTACATGTACATACACCCAGTATCAACAATACCTGTGCAAACCATGTCTGCACTTCCAAAATGCATTACTGCACTGCAACCAGATTTTGAGTAGAAACAGTTCTCTACCAGAACTTTCAAAAAACTTCTGAAAATACCATGTAGTGACGAAAGGGGTCCGTAACGCACCTGAAACACGAATCTGACTTTAAAAAATTATCCAATAGGACAATATATCTGCCTTGTAGCTCCGCTCCTACAAAGATAACTCCTCAATCAGAGATGTGTAGCTCCCAGAAATACTGAGGGGGTGTTGTACCTAAACCAAGAAGGGGAAAGAGATGATGGTGCTCTTACCCGTGTAGTGCCGCTTCCTTCCTTGCTTCTTCTTGCCTCTTGCTTGCCTCCTTAGCTCTCACATGAACTAGGCTCTAATACCATAAAGAGAATGTGGGGGAGAGGGAGAGCTTCAAACCATAGTAAGCAAACACACACACACAAGAGAGAGATGGATAGCTGAATTTTCTTCTATCTTCTTCTTCTCTACTCAACCAACATGACATAAAGATAAGAGTACACACTATATGGGTTAGTACTCAACTACTACAACATACAAGGGTGGGTCCGTAATGTGAACCTAACTAAATGAGCTGGTGCTATAACTATGCCAGTCTCTAGTAATCCAAAATGGCTCACACAGCCCGTCATCCCACTAGCCGCATATCACCCATAATCTCACCAACCATGTCAGTGGTGTAGATGCGGAAGCTATCACCCAAGCGGGTCATCAATGTCCGCCATAGCACTAGTTGAGCTCGATATCTTAACAATGCAGACTGTCACCCGCCGACTAGCGTACGGGGACATGCACCTCACATGCGTGAAGCAATGCCCACTCACCCACGTCCGCCCAAAATCGTGCGTCTTACCTAGTAATGATAACTCAACTCTCTCTCTCTCTCTCTCTCTCTCTCTCTCTCTCTCTCCTCTCCTCTCTAAGGTGCTCACATCTCTACCACCTCTCCAAATTCATCAATTCAAACAAATAAATTGCAACATTTAAATCATCATTAAAGATAATTTCAAACGTGCTAGAAGTATCAAATAATTTTAACTTCTAAATGAAAATTTATTAGCTATGAATAATTGGAACTTCCACGGGGACATGCACCTCACATGCGTGAAGCAATGCCCACTCACCCACGTCCGCCCAAAATCGTGCGTCTTACCTAGTAATGATAACTCAACTCTCTCTCTCTCTCTCTCTCTCTCTCTCTCTCTCTCTCCTCTCCTCTCTAAGGTGCTCACATCTCTACCACCTCTCCAAATTCATCAATTCAAACAAATAAATTGCAACATTTAAATCATCATTAAAGATAATTTCAAACGTGCTAGAAGTATCAAATAATTTTAACTTCTAAATGAAAATTTATTAGCTATGAATAATTGGAACTTCCAAAAGTATCAAACTTAAAAACTTACATTATGAAATTTACAAGCACTACAACAAACGAAGAGTACAACCGTGAAGAGCTGCAAAAATTTCAAAGGATCTAAAAATGGAAAAAACATTCCCATGACTATACACACGGCTATGTATGCGGGCACGCGACTATAACCATGCAAATAACCACACTTATAGTCGGGCTTATAGCAGTACTTATAGCCATGCATATAGTCGTGGTTACAACAGCACGTATACTGCAGGCAGCTATAGCTGCTTACTGTCTAGAAGAAAAAGGGGACATAATGGGTGAGATATGTGAGGACACATGTCCCCACATATCTCACCCATTTTGTCTCCATTTTTTTTAATCACATAATTTAAACCTTTTTTTAAGACAACATTTAAAAACACAAAAAACACTTAAAACACAAAAAAATTACAAAACAACAATGTCATGGTTTTTATTACTTTGCAAATTAAAGTACAAAGTTACAAAATAAATAAAGTGTTGATGTCCCAAAAATGAATAAAGACAAAGGTACTAATTAAATTAATTCATCGTGGTGCGTCTTCATGTTCATGTTCATCTTCATCTTCACCCATATATTCACCATGTGCACAATCGCCTTCAACATCACCATCACTTTTAGCATCCTCGTCTTCCTGTGTTAAATAGTGATACAACGCAAACATTTTATCCACACGCAAAACAAGTTGGGTAATTACAAATCAAGTTTATAGACTCACCAAGTTTCCCTCCCAAGCTCGTTCGATATTTGTTTCAGTGAGCACTCCATGATCCACTCCCAAGTGTCCGCTTCATTGTGGTGCTTGCGGAACCTGTTCTCCCCAGACGTTGTAAGGTGACGAGCAACAATCAGTCTTTTCCCTACAACTCTCCTTTGTCAAACTCTCAACCCTTAAAACATACAAGAGGAACGCCCTATGATTCTTTGTTGAACCCCAAAAACAATCATGCCACATGAACTCCCAGCGATATGGTATAATGCTAGATATTGGGTAAGTATGCACCCAACTAACAAGCAATCCACTGACACACTTGAATGGAATAAAACCCATAGATCTAAGCCTCACACATCAAATCCCATGAGAGTGATAAATAACTAGCCCATCACCATAGTCATCCTAAGGAAGACAAACACTATTGACAAGGAAGACCACTACTGGATATATCCATGAGATAGATACATGATTTTGCTTTACCACCACAAGATACAAGATATCCACATAAAATTAGTTACTATCCACATCTTCTTCTCCACTATTTCTGCATCAATGACCCATTCTGGAGCAATATGTACATTACCCAACACATCCCAACAACAAACTATCTCTAGGCTTGCGAGACAAGATTTCCACAAACACAAACCCACTAGCTATGAAATGAGCCATAAAAAACCTAAGATTGTTGCTTATGTTAACCTTTGTATCAGTGAGAATGAGAGGGATTATTCTTCACATGAACACAACACCAAAGAGTATGTGGCTAGCAAGACCCAAGGACTCTTTTTGATGAATTGTAGCTGATCATAGCTTCATACTGTTTCTGAACCTCCATGATTCTCATCTCATTTCATAGGGCGACCCTTCAACCAAACAGCATCCCGACCTTCATACTTTGATCATCAACGACGGTAGCTCATAAGATCACCACCTTCAGCGTTGCACCTTCTACCAAACTTGAGTAAAGATCTTTAGTTTTTGAATAGTAGCAAATAGCTTCAAGCTATACACCAGCCTTTGCTTTTATGGCATCTTTTAACAATATCTAGAGAAAACCTGAGAGAATCTTCCCTCATGTTAAACATTAGAATGGGTAACATGAACAAAACTAATCTATGCTCTAATCTATGCTGAATCTCCACAACAGAACATACTTAGCTCTCTTAGACAAAAACCAACATCGTCTCCTCCACTTATGGCAAAAACCCTTGATTGTTGTCCTACCACATCTATTTATAATAATTCAGGCCCAAGAACCTTGTGAGGCAACCGGGTCTTTCCTTGCTATTTGTGATGCCAACTGTGTCGGCTATATCCACATGCCTCCCATACTACTCTATCATAGGCCTCAGATGGTGGCCTTGCCCTTCTCATGTTGCTCCCATGCTCCTAATAAACATGTCCTCCTCACTTCCTCCTTGTGGTCGAGATGATTCTGGTGATTCTCCTCCTATTGACTCCTTCTTGCACCTGCCACCTTTGACGTGTTGTTTCCATCAAACGGTGGCCACGAACTTAGGTGTAAAACCATCAAAATTCCTTAAGAGTCTACATTTAATGCCTTTATATACATGATATAAAAAACCATCTTGTTACCACCATTGACCATTACCAGAACCTTATCACATCAAAAGAAGCCCCAAAAATAGCCTTTGTGATGATAAATTCTTAAAATGATGAACCAGTGCACCTAGTCTTCTAAGGCAACCATTGTCAAAGTTTACTATCCCTAGATATCATTACCAATGTGCTACTATTGGGTTCAAAGCATATCAACCATGGAGATCTCTTGGCAAGGTACATTATCATCTCTTAAGCTATGATGTTCACCCATACAATGCATTAAGCACAATGCTATAAATATTCAAAATCTAATGATGCATGTCAAGAAACAACCTCCTCTATTCTTAAGACCAAACATGCTATAACACCTTCCCTAAGTATAGCCAACCATCATTACTTAACACACAAACATCAGGGCTCTATACATATGTACATGTTTTTTTTGGGTTGTTTTTCTAGCCTCACTTATTTTTCCTGCCCCCCAAACTGCTAGAGCATTTACGCTCAACAGTAGAGAATAAAGTACATATGTCAAAGTTTCCTCCTTCTTCTTGTTGAGAAAGGTATTCAAATGCAACTTGGACCCAAAACAACTCATTTTTCATTATGGTCATGAGACGAGCTATGTACTGCAATCTAAATCCATTTATTCTCATCTTGTGCCCCTTCCTATCTAGATTTGCAAGTTGATAGGTTCCATTTTTGATCTAGAATTTTGTTTGAAAGGTACTATCTAGCATGTTGTTATATCTAAGTACAAGATCCCCTCTTCTAATGCCTTTGTCTTTGACTTCTTGATTGAACCTCTCTTGATTCCTCAGCAAAACTTTAGCATAATGCTCAAAAGCTCATATCCTGTCAAGTTGTAACTCCTAAAAATACAAAAATGTTTGTTGTAAGGCATTACTACTTACTTCTTCATGCTTCATCAATACTTTTACATATGGTATCTCCACTTCCATAGGTAGCAAAGCCTCCTTTCCAAACACAAAATGAAAAGGAGAAAACTTGGATTCTTCTTTGATTGCAACCTTGTAAGCCCATAGAGCTCCAGGCAAATCTAAATCCTAAGTTTTACCATATCCTTCCATCATTTTGGTTACATATTCATAAGTTTACCATTGAATCTTTCATTCATTCCATTACACTGAGGATAATAAGCAGTAGTGTACTTATGTTGCATTTTCAACTTAGCACACAAGTGGGTCATGAGATCTCCTCTAAATCCTGGTCCATTATCTGACAAAAGCTCTAAAGGCACACCAAACTTACAACAAATGTCTTCATACACAAATCTATTTACTTATTTAGCTTCAACCTTCTTCACAGCTTGAGCTTCCACCCATTTTGAAAGATAATCCACAATAGTAAGAATGTAGCACTTCCTCTTGATGTCACGGGCAAAGGCCCCATTGCATCAATACCCCATCTTTCAAAAACATCAAAAGACAGAAATGTATGCCTGAGCTCATACCTTAACACTCTCTTGCCCAATTGTTGACATTGTATGCAAGACATGCACTAATATGACACATCTTTTTGAATGCTAGGCCAGACATAACCCTCTAAAAACACTTCGTGTAGGGTTATTTTCATAGCATAATGATCACCACATGCTCCTTCATGTGATTGACTTCAAGGATCCTATAAATTTCCTCTCTACAGGGCACCCTTCTTTCTCCAAGCTCTCTGGAAAATGACCTGTCAACAAAAAATGCTCTTCATGCTCTAAGCTTTCCCTTCCTTGTATAAAGGAGAATTAGCCTTTACAACCGTAACACCTCTGAAATGCTTTGCTGAGTTGCTGCACATGAGCTTCCTCATTCTTCTTCCTCTCCACATGTTTGAGAGACCATGCTTCAAATTTGTTTAACAACCTTTTAATTTGTTGACACATCTTTTTCAAATCTATAATTTTTCATTGCCATACACCTAATACTTGTTTTACAACAAGTAAGGAATTACCTTTGATTTTCAATTTCTTAATTCTCATTTTTAAAGTGCAAAGATCAGACCTTTTTCCAAAGTTGCATATTCAGCCTCATTATGACTTGTTACCTGCAACTTCACAGTTAACTGTTTCACTAGGATCATACAAAACAATCCATCCTGAAGCTTCATGATGAGCCTTCTTGTAAGAACCATCAAAAAACATGGTAAAATCATTTGCCATCTTTGCATCCTCGGCTTCTTCCATTTTTGGTTCCACCTATTTATGATGAATAGGGCCCGCCTTATAAGTGAGTGTATCTACAAAGGTAGCTCTAGTTGACTCCTCTACTAGAAAAGAGTATTGGAATTCTTACAACTCCACAACCCACTTTATCATTATTTTAGACAGAACCACATTGTTTATAAGCGAGGAAGTAAAGCAGAGCTAGTTAAGAACACAAAAGGCTTTGGAAGGAGATAATGTTGAAACCTCCTATAAAAGCAAAGATTACACTGATTATCACGTGCTCTACTTCATTATAGCTTCATTATAGCTTCTTTCCACTGTAGCTTTCACCCTGCTTGCATAGTAGATGGGCTTCATGTAAAGACTTCCCTTTCCTTGTTGGAGTAAGACTGCTCCCACAACATCAGCACCACCTATTGAAGGAACCTATTGAAGGATTTACATAATAAAACACTTTGTCCCAGTCAAGAGCTTACACCGATGAAAGGCTACAAAGCACCTCCTTGACCTTGTTGAAAACCTTTTTACATTCATGGGTCCACTTTAGAGGGTCATGCATGATAACTTGTTGGAGAGGATACAAGACTTGAGAGGCCAAAGGAGTAAACCTACCTATATACTTGACCTTGTGAATTAAAACCATTAATTGCTTTGTGTCTTTAGGAGAAGGTAAGAGCACTAAAGCATTCATCTTGTCATCATCTGCTTCAATACCATTCTCTGAAATAACATGTCCAAGCAACTTGACTTTATGTTGAGCAAGGAAACATTTTTTGGGTTACGTTGACCACCAATCCTATCCAATCTTTCAAATGCAAGCTTCAGCATTTCATAATGCAAAATTCTACTACCGTATATGCAAATGTCATCAATGAAAACTTTGGTGAACTTCCCAAGATAAGGTGCAAACACATAATTTATCACCCTTTGAAAAGATTAAGGACCATTGGTTAAACCAAAAGGTAACACTTTGTAGCAAAAACACCCCCAAGGGGTTATGAAGGTGGTTTTCTTTTTATCTTCAAGAGAAATTTGAAGTTGAAAATACCCTAAATAACCATCACAAATGCTATACCTTTCATGGCCTGCAACAATTGAGTCCAATACTTCATCTATATAAGGAAGAGGATAATGGTCCCTTTTTGTAGCTGCATTTATTGGCTTGTAGTCCACACAAACTCTCCTTCTTCCATCTTTCTTTGGTCGAATGACCACTGGACTCACCCATTCAGAAGTTGTAACCGGGTAGATCAAGTTGGCCTTCAACAACTTTTCTACTTCATCCTTTAATGCATCTTGTTGACCTTTCCCTAAAGGCCTTAGCCTTTGGCCGAGTAGCTTGACACCTTCCTTGAGTTCAATATGAAGAGTCTCTCCTTTAAAGCCTCAAATCTCTTCATATGATGTGATGAAGAGATTAGGAAACTCTTGCAACATAGTTTTGTATTGATGCTGTTCCACAAAAGTAAGATCAAACATTTTGTCAACAAAATCTATCTTTACATTCTTTTTGGGTTCAAGAGAAACTCCTCTATTTCTTCAAAAAATCTCCTCTCACTACCCATCACTTGTCCTACATTCCCTTCATTCATGGGTTATAAGGTAAGCATGGATACATCAACATCACTTGAGTATGAACTTGTGCTCCCCTCATCATTATCCCTTTAACTCTTATCCTCACTCTCAGTGTTTTCCTTTTCCTCTTCCTCATCTTCTCCCAATAATTTTTTATCAATCATGATGCTAAAATTTTTCCTCATTATTTTTTAATCATAAAGTGTAATGGTATCCTTTTCCCAGTCTTGAATTGCACCCACTAACCTAAGTCATGGTCTACCTAGGATCAAAGGAAAAGCACCCATCCCTGTAGGAATAATATGACAAGTCACTTTAACACTTACACCAAAAACCTTTACATCAAGATCCTTGAGGGTAACTAAACACCTTACTTTAGCATGATTTTCAAGTCAAATTCTAAACTTAGAAACCCCACTACATTAGCCATATGCATAAGCATCATGTATAAAGCCATATGCACAAGCCTTATGTATAAAGCTTATGCATATGGCTAATGCATAAGCCATGTACATAAGCTTTATGCATGAGATTTTATGCATAAGCCTATGCATAAGTGGCATACATGAGACTTATGTATAAGATCTTGCATAAACCTTATGCATAAGCCGCATATATGAGGCTTATCCATATAGCTAATACATAAGCCTCATGTACGCGGTGGCTTATGTATAAGGTTTGTGCATGAGGCTTTGCATAGTTTTATGCAAGCTAGGAATACATAGCCTCGTGCAAGCTATAAATGCTATGCATATGCCTTAAACATAGCCTTGTGCAAGCTATGAATGATATGCATAATACTAGTATGCATGAGCCTTATGCATTAGTCGAGTACTACCTAGGCATGTGGGTAGCTATCGGAATGCATTGGGAGCTCCCATTATGTGTCAGGTGCTACCTAAGTATACCAGTAGGTTAGCTACTGACATGCCTAGGTAGCTATCCAGGGTGCTACCTAAGTATGCCGGTATGTTGGCATGCATCGAGAGCACCCACTAGTGCATGCCACGTGCTACCTAGGCATGTCGGTAGCTTCTTCCAATGCATGTATTGGAAGCTATTGACATGCACCAAGAGCACCCAATGTATACTGGTAACTTTTAATGCATTCCAATAGCTTCCAATACATGCCGGTAGCTACCGACATGCACTAGGAGCACCCACCAATGCATGGCGGTAGCTTCCAATGCATGCCGGTAGCTTCCAATGCATGCCGGTAACCACAAACATGCATCGGGAGCTCCCAATGCATGTCGGGTACTACCTAAGTATGCTAGTAGCTACCGACATGCACCGAGAGTACCCAATGCATGTTGGGTGTTACCTAGGCATGCTAATAACTACAGACATGCACCAGGAGTTCCCAAGGCATGCTGGGTACTACCTAAGTATGCTAGTAGATACCGACATGCATCGGGAGTACCCAATGCATGTTGGGTGTTACCTAGGCATGCTAATAACTACAGACATGCACCAGGAGTTCCCAAGGCATGCTGGGTACTACCTAAGTATGCCAGTAGATACCGACATGCACCAAGAGCACCCAATGCATGTTGGGTGCTCCCTAGGCATGTAGGTAGCTTTCAATGCATGCCAGTAACTCCTAGCATGCATTGAGAGCTCCCAATGCATGCTAGGTACTACCTAAGCATGCCACTAGATATTGGCATGTACCAAGAGAACCCAATGCATGTTGGGTGCTACCTAGGCATGTCGGTAGCTTTCCATGCATGCCGATAACTCTTGACATGCACTGAGAGCTCCCAATGCATGCCGAGTGCTACCTAAGTATGCTGGTACCTAGGAGCACCCAATGCGGGTGCTTTCTAGTCATGCCAATAACTTTCAATGCATGCCCATAACTATCGACATGCACTGAGAGCTACCGACATGTACTGAGAGCACCCAATGCATGCCTGTAGCTTCTAATACATGCCAGTAGCTACCGACATACATCGGGAGCATGCCGGTAGCTACCGACATACATCGGGAGCACCCAATGCATATTGGGTGCTACATAGGCACTTCGGTAGCTTCCAATGCATGCCGATAGCTACTGACATGCACCAAAAGCACCCAATGCATGCCGGGTGCTACCTAGGCATGCCAGTAGCTTCCTATGCATGCCGATAGCTACCGACATGTACACCGGGAGCACCCAATGTATGTTAGGTGCTACATAGGCAGGCCGGTATCTTCCAATGCATGTCGATAACTATCGACATGCGCTGGGAACACCGAATGCATATTGGTATATTACAATACATGCCGATAGCTACTCACAAACACCGGGAGCACCCATGGGTGCTATCTAGGCATGCTGGTAGATCTAATGCATGCCAGTAGCCTATCGACATGCACCGAGAGCTCCCAATGCATGCCGAGTACTACCTAAGTATGCCGGTAGCTACCGCCATGGACCAAGAGCAGCCAATGCATTACCTAGGCATGCCGATAACTCCCCCGAGAGCTCCCAATGCATGCTGGGTGCTACCTAAGTATCGGCATGCACTGGGAGCATCCAATGCATGTCGGCGGCGGATGCTACCTAGGTATGCCATTAGCTTTTAATGCATGCTGATAACTACCGTCATGCACCGGGAGTTCTTGACATGCACCAAGAGCTCCCAATGCATGCTGGGTGCTACCTAAGTACCGGCATGCACTGGGAGCATCCAATGCATGTCAGGTGCTACCTAGGTATGCCATTAGCTTTCAATGTATGCTGATAACTACCATCATGCACTGGGAGCATCCAATGCATACCTAGGTATGCCATTAGCTTTTAATGCATGCTGATAACTACCGTCATGCGCACCGGGAGTTACCGACATGCATCGAGAGCACCCAATGCATGTGCCAGTAGCTTCTAATGCATGCTAGTAGCTACCAACATGCACCGGGGCACCCAATGCATGTGGTGTGCCATATAGGAATTTCAGTAACTTCCAATGCATGTTGGTAGCTACTGACATGGACTGGGAGCACCCCCAATGCATGCTGGTGGTGGGTGCTACTACCTAGATAAGTCGAGTGCTTCTAATGCATGTTGGTAGCTATACCGGCATGCACCGAGAGCACCCAATGCAAGATGGGTGTTATCTAGGCATGCCGGTAGCATCTAATGCATGCCGGTAACTACCAACATGCACAGGGAGCTCCCAATGCATGTCGAGTACTACCTAAGTATGTTGGTAGCTACCAGCATGCACCAGGAGCACCCAATGTGTCGGGTGCTACCTAGGCATGCCGGTAGCTTTCAATGCATGCCCATAACTCCTGACATGCACTGAGAGTTCCCAATGCTTGTTGGGTATTACTACCTAAGTCATGTGGGTAGCTTCCAATGCATGCCAATAACTCCCGACATGGGAGCTACTGGCATATGCACCGAGAGCACCCAATGCATGCCAATAGCTTCTAATACATGCTAGTAGCTTCTAGTGCATGCCAATAGCTATCAACACACATCGGGAGCACCCAATGCATGCCAAGTGCTACATAGGCATTTCGGTAGCTTCCAATGCATGCCGGTGGCTACATACGTGCACCGGGAGCACACAATGTATGCTGGGTGCTATCTAGGCATGCCGGCAACTACAGACATGAACCAGGAGCTCCCAATGCATGCCCGGTACTATCTAAGTATGCCGGTAGCTATTGGCATGCACCAAGAGCACCGCCGGTAGCTACCCAATGCATGCCACCAGGTGCTTACATAGGCACTTCGATAGCTTTCAATGCATGTCGGTAGCTCTGACATGTACCGGGAGTACCCAATGCATGCCAGGTGCTACATAAGCACTTCGATAGCTTCCAATGCATATGCCGGTAGCTATTGACATACACCGAGAGCACCCAATGCATGCCGCGTGCTACACCTAGGTATGCCGGTAGCTTCCACCAATGCATAGCTACCAACATGCACTGGGAGCACCCACCACCTGGGTGCTACATAGACATGCCGGTACCTTCCAATGCAGCGGTAGCTACCGACATGCACCGAGACACCGAATGCATGCTGGTAGCTTCGAATGCATGTCGGTAGCTACTGGCATACATCGGGAGTACCCAATGTATGCCGAGTGCTATTTAGGCATGCTGGTAGCTTCTAATGCATGTTGGTAACTACCGACATGCACCGAGAGCTCCCAATGCATGCCGAGTACTACCTAAGTATGTCGGTAGCTACTAATGGCATGCACCAAGAGTATCCAATGCATGTCGGGTGTTCCCTAGGCATGCCGGTAGCTTTCAATGCATGCCGGTAACTCCCAACATGCACCGAGAGCTCCCAATGCATGTTGGGTGCTACCTAGGCACGCCGGTAGCTTCCAATGCATGCCGATAACTACCGTTATGCACCAGGAGCTACTGGGATACACCGAGAGCACCCAATGCATGCCGTAGCTACCATGTAAGGACCCCGACCCATAGGGCGGGGAATCCTTTTGATAGGCGGTTAAGTCTCGCGTTATTTTTCGATTGACGACACCTCGATCTCGTAGAAATATGAGGTTACGAGCAAACGGACGGACCTAACTCTATCTCGCAGGGGAAGCGTAGTCATCCTAAAGGAAATTCTAATCCCTAGCACGAAATGTGCTTGGAGATGGAACAAGACCCACACTTGGTTCAAGGAAGCCAACGCCTTTTTCCCCCGTATTTCATGAGGCACGGCCGCTGGCTCGGTCCCCTAAAACAAGTCTTGTTCGGGACTCTACTATTCCCTAAGTATCGCAAGTTACGACTAGTAGAAAGCTACCCGACTGATCGGGTCCACCCATCCTTAGAATGGTACCGTCAGGGCATCCATTCTCCCACTTTCCACACACTCACCCGTTCAATTGTTTTCTAATTAAGTCCTACCACATTGTGAAACACTTAAAAACAAATTCCTTTGTTAATTAATTACACTTGATTCCTTAAAGAAATCTTCCTTAGCACAACATTGAAATCAACGAACATACTTACAGTGAAAAATATTTACAAAGACCCTGGAACCGGGCCGATATTCCAATCCAAACTTCCATGTCCAAACCATAACCACAACCATAACCACAATCCAATCACAACCACAACCACAACCACACCGATAATCTAGAATTCGATCTTCCAGCCTCAACCAACTGGGTAAACCTCACGGACCATCTCCCCTCGTCGTTAGCCAGCCGATGAGGGCCAAGCCGTCCTGTCACCCCCTCAGGTACTGTCGCTTGTACCAAACCCTCTCGCCCTTCGGAGGGGACGTCTCCTCATGAGGTGGGGGTAAAGTCACCGCACTAGCCTGGACCCACAGAACTAGGCAGCATATATACATCACCCTGGTGGTGAAATCCAATTCCCAGTGGCATAGGAGGGGATTGCCCTGGGCCGACTCCCGGCCTCGCTATATCCTCCGCCCGACTACACAGGCAAGCACGGAGTTAGCTAAGGGGGGGAGAAGCTGTACCTACATGTTAGCAATAAACCAGTAGTGTATCCAATAAAAAGAGACATAGCCTTTATTCAATGAATTCACACATTAACAAAAAACCATCGTTTTGGAAAGACAATGATTCAAAAGCAAGATTATTTTCTTATAACTTTACTTAAGAATAACCATAAGGTACTTTAGGCCATCTATACTAGGGGTTTAACCTTGGTTCCTTTCCTATTATTTCGAATCTTTGCATTCAGCTTCATAAGAGAGAATTTTACTTAAACTTGTTAAATGACCAACCTGGTTATCGTTTTTGTGCCTATTCGCTTCAAGAGGGGCGAAGTCGATTGCAAGGACGCGATTCGCTTCATTCCCTCCTTGGGCAGCGCGCGGTTCTTCACTTCGGCGGCGTTTCGGCGCCATAGAAGCACTAGAGTTTTAAGAGGATAGAGAGAGAATGGGGTGAATATAAGAGGTTGGGAACGTGGAGAGAAGAGAGAGAATTCTACTGGTTCAAACGGATTCGAAAACGGAGTCCGTTTGGGGTAGGAAAAGCTTGTTGGGCTTATGGGTAGGAACGACCTCCTAGCCTAAGTTTAAGTCGCCGCATATGGGGGGGGGGAATTGAGAGGGTGTCCTTAACTTGGAGAGCTCTTGAGAAGAGTGTACGTCTAGGGAGGCCTAGGGAAGAGTAAGGCAAGGGTTGGAGGAGAAGCACACTTTAAGTCTATTCACACGGGGGGGGGAGAAGAGTGTAGGACATGTCCTAGAGCTTGAGGGAGGGCTTGCGCCTAGGGCCTTGCTTCTGGGGGCTTGTCTGGAGAAGGGGACTGGGAGGGTCCTTTTATAGGTGCTGGAGGGTGGACGTCCGGGTGGGGGAAGGTGACACCTGGGTGGTGTAGGTGTCCGGGAGAGAGTGTGGGCGTGAGACACCTGGGGGTGGAGGTGTCCCCAAGAGAGAGAGAGCGCGACACCTGTGGATAGAGGGTTCTGGGAGGAGGGGGTACGCGTAGGGGTGTTCTGGAGGGTGCATCTAGGTCGTGTACACGCTTGGGTGTCCCGAGTGGATTGTCGGTTTTTTCACGGGCGGCGCCCGTGGTGGGACCCACGCCGGCCGCCTGCCCCGTCGTCCCGGGGGGGTCAAAATTTTTTTTGACGAAAATGTCCGGCCTTGCCCCGTGACCATGTGGGCGTGTTCTATTCGTTGATTAGACGCCTAGATACTTACTATTTTAGGTCGAAAGTTCACAGATTAAAGGCCCGTTTTTAGTTCAGAAAAAACTATTTTAAGCGTAAAATTACGCGTAGATTCCAAATTTGGATTCAAAATTACAAATTTCTAAGCAAAAATGGCTCATTTTCTAAAAATAGAAGTTTTTTTATCGTAAAAATGACAAACTAAGTTATATTTTTCAACTCTGAAGCAAGTACATTGTTATTTACAATGGGTATGTTACATTTTCCAGCTCTGAAGCAAGTACATTGTTATTTACAATGGGTATGTTACATTTTCCAGCTCTGAAGCAAGTACATTGTTATTTACAATGGGTATGTTACATCCTTCCCTACTAAAAGAACTCGAGATGTCCTCATCTCGGTACGAACTCTGGGTAATTCTTTTGGAGGGTTGACTCTTCCTCCCTAGTGGCATCCTCCTCAGGGTAATCTTTCCATTCCACTAAGTGTTCCCTAAGGATTCTATTGCGAAGCACTCTTTCTCTAGAGTCGATGATTCTATTAGGTCTCATTTCAAGGACTCCCTGAGTTGGCATTACAACTTGTTCATCATCAAGAACATGATCAGGATGAGTCACATATGGCTTTAGTAAGCTTACATGGAATACATCATGGATTTTGAGGTGGGTCGGGAGGCGAAGTTTGTAGGCATGTTTTCCCAAACATTTGATGACTTCATAAGGCCCACAATACATTGGACTCAACTTCCTAAATTTTCCAAGAGATAAAGAACTTCTCTTTGGCCGCACTCGAAGAAAAACTTTGTCACCTTGCTAGAAAATTCTTTCAGATCTTTTGGTATCAGCATAATGCTTCTGTCGATCCTGGGCGGCTTTAATATCCTTACGAATAGCTTTGGTTTGTTCTTCCATTTCTTCAAGCATTATCCTAGAGGCTTCAACCTTTAGTGTGGGGTCAGAGAAATTTAAGGGAGACAAACATTCCTGACCATAAAGAGCTTTGAATGGTGACATCCCTATGCTTTGGTGATAGGATGTATTGTAAGAGAATTCCACTAGAGGGAGATACTGAATCCACTTCTTTAGTTCACTCGCCCACAATAGGCTCTCAGGATGTCTTCTATAACCTGATTAACTCTCTTAGTTTGACCATCTGTTTCTGGGTGGTAAGCTGTACTGAAACAAAGTTGTGTTCCAATAGTCTGGAATAATGATGTCCAAAACTTTGAAGTGAAGTCAGAGTCCCGGTCACTGACTATTCTTTTTGGCAATCCATGAAGCCTAAAGATTTCCTTGATGAAAAGGCGGGCAATATCAGAAGATTTAAATGTCTTCTTTACTGGGATAATATGGGTCACTTTGGTAAGCATATCCACAACTACTAAAATAGAATCATATCCTCCTTGTGTTGTGGGAAGACTTGTGACAAAATCCATACTGATACATTCCCACTTCATCTGAGGAATGTCCAGAGGTTGGAGTTTCCCAGGCATTTTGATTCTTTCAGCTTTAATCCTTTGACATGAAAGGCATTGTCTGATGTATTGAAGGATATCTCTCTTCATTCTAGGACAAAAGTAACTTCTCCTTAAGGCATTCAAGGTTTTTGCATAACGTGGATGTCCTGCTACTACGGGGCTATCATGAGCTTCATACAAGATCATCTTCTTCAGTGTAAGATCTTTGGGAATACATAACCTATGCATGAAGTAGAGGCAGTCATCATCGAGGGTGTATCCCTTGATCAATACATTTTCCTTTTCTGTGGGTGCCTCCTTATGAACTAGGCTTACTAGCTTTTGGTAATCAGGGTCATGAGGTGAAACTTGCTTTACCTTCTCTAGGATGGGGTTATTTGGCATAGAGATTGCACTTAGGAAGGATTTGCGACTGAGGGCATCTGCTACAACATTATCCTTTCCAGGACGAAATTTGATATCAAAATCAAACTCTTGCAGAATCTCAATCCACCTCCTTTGCCTCATGTTGAGATTGGGCTGGGTGAAGATCCACTTTAAACTCTGGTGGTCAGTTACAAGAAGAAACTTATGGCCTAGGAGATAGTGTCTCCATAACTTGAAACAATGAACAACTGCAAGGAGTTCCAAATCATGGGTGGCATAATTGACTTCATAGGGTTTAAGCTTACGAGAAGTGTAAGCCACAGGCCTTCCTTCTTGAATTAAAAGACACCACCAAGTGCAAGACCACTAGCATCAGTGACAACCTCAAACTCTTTGGTGAAGTCAGAGAGCTTCAGAACTGGTGCTGAGGTGAGGATAGTCTTAAGTTGGCTAAAACTGATTGGGTGGATTGGTAACCATACTATCTTACATTCCTTCTTGAGGAGATCAGTTAAGGGTGCGGCTATCTTGGCATAATCCTTGATGAAGATCCTATACCATCCTGTGATGTCTAGAAACCCACGGATTTCTTTGACTGTCCTAGGGGGTGGCCATTCCAATATATCCTTGACTTTGGCAGGGTCTACTGGGGTATTTGTTTTTGACAGTGACCTTGTTTAGGCCTCAGTAGTCAATACAAAGACGTAGCGTGCCATCCTTCTTTCTCTGGAAAAGAACAGGCGCTCCCCATGGGGAATTACTAGGGCGAATGAATCCTTGCTCAATGAGCTGCCTAAGCTGTTCCTTGAGCTCTATGGCTTCAGCAGGAGGAGACATTTTGTAGAGTCTCCTTGAAACTGATTCAGCCCCAGGGATTAACTCAATCCCATGATCTACTTCTCGAGATGGGGGTAGCTTTGTAAGTTCCTCTGGAAAGATGTCTGAAAACTCCTGGAGCCAAGAGGGTTCTAAATCTGGGTTGCTTTCTTCTACCTTGTTGAGTTTGACAAGGAAGATCTGTTGGCCCTTGCGCACTCCCTTAAGAAGGCGATTAGCTTTGACCAAATGAAATTTGGGTTTACCTGTTTTTCCTTGGGCTGATACTACCTGTCCTTGACTATTCTTAAAGGTGATGATTCCCTCAGCACAGTGAATGTCAGCATTGTTTTTCCCTGGGCTGATACTACCTATCCTTGACTATTCTTAAAGGTGATGATTCCCTCAGCACAGTGAATGTCAGCATTGTTTGCAATTAACCAGTCCATACCAAGGATTCCATCATAAATCCCTAATGGTAAGCTCCTGAAATACCCATGGGTCGATTCATCACCCAATTTAAATTCAAGATCTCCCACACAATGTCGGGATACTTCTTCTTTTCCACTAGCTAACTCAACAATCATTGCTCGGGCTGGTTTTTGATCTAACTGTAACTTACACAAGCATTTTGGAGAAAGAAATGAATGCGTACTACCACAATCAATCAAGAGCTGGAAAGATCTACCTTGATAAGTAGCCGGAGTTTGGATAACAAAAAATTGCTGATTAGGTCCTTGATGTTCTACAGCTGCATGAATGGTGGCTTGCTCTTCTTCTTCCATCTCTAAAGTCGGTTCACCAATCATAGAGCAGACACGGGCAGTCACTCCATGACCTCTACCATGGTCCACCACAACCTCGTCCAGCCTGGCGGTTATTAGGAATCCCACGACCTTGAACTACCCGGCCGCCTTGTGGAGCAGCAATGACACTAGGATTGAGAGAGGGTTTTGCAAGTTTGGGGCATTCATTGCAGAAGTGGCCAACTTCATTGCAATAAAAGCACCTTTGGTCCCCATAGGATTCTGAAGTGGAATTAGCATAACTGCGGGGGATAAAATTATTGGGGTACTGACCAATAGTGTTGTGGCGGAAATTTGATTGGTAATTCCTCTGAAGGCGTCCCCTTGGGTTAGACTCAAGATAGACTCTCTTCTTTGCTTGACCACTCTTTACTTCTTTAGCCAGAGGTTTGGCTCAGGTAAGAGCATCTTGCAAGGTAGTTGGCCTCATTGCTTCAAGGCGAGAATCCAAAGGTTCATTCAGCCCTTGGCAAAATCGGGCCACTTTTTGAGTGATCGACATAGGTGGAGCATATTTGCCAAGTGTGACAAATTTTGAGTAGTATTCCTCCAAGGTTAAGCTAAGCTGCTTGAGGCTGAAGAACTCGTTCATCTTAATAGATTCATGAGATGGGGGAAGATAACGGCCCTTCACATCTTGCTTAATGTCACTCCAGGTTTGGGTATCTTCAGTGACGCCCTTATCTCGGCACCATTGCTTCCACCAAAGTTTGGCGTCCCCAGTAAGATGAAATCTGGCAAGCATGGATTGATTGCCAATTCCTGTACCAGCAGCCGTCCATGGCTTCTATCCAAACTTCTGCATCCCTTTCAATCTTTGAACCTGCCCCATTAAATGAGGGAGGTTGCATTTGTTTGAGGAGAAGCTTCTTCTCCTGTGTATCTGTATATAATACATTGGGAGCAAGAAGTTGACAATCCTGGTTATCAATATGAAGCTAAATTTAGAATCATGTCACTTAGGCGGTTTAATACACATAAGACAATGAGTGTGAAAATCAAAACCTTTTATTCCAAGCTTTAATATTTACAAGTGAACCAAACCATTTACAAGGATTGGACTAAATCCAATCTTATTTATTTACATGGTAGTCCTCTAGGGAACTTAATAAAGATCTGCGGTGGTAGCATTGAAAAAGTAGGGGGGTTCTCCCATGGTTTCAAGAACTCGATAAGTCTCTGGTAGGGGAGGTAAACCTCGTCTAGAAAGACGGGTAACGGCTACTCTATCAGGGGATACAACTTGAGTCACCCTATCATAAACCCATCGATTCTGCAACACGCGATTCCCATCGATAGTGACATAGGTGTTACGAGGAGTGCCAATAAACCAAAACAGGTGAACCGTCCGCAACATCTTGGCATATCGGATCCGCCTCAAGTTGTTGGTGAGATTGCCGACGTGCTCAGCTCGAATGATGAAATAGGTAGATCGACGATGCCAATGCTCAGCTCTGTTCCATCCCCTTTCGATGCGAGTGTAATGAGGAAGGGTTAGCTTGTCTACAATGTGCATCATAGTGTCACAGAACTCAAATTTGGAAGAGCGACAAGCAGTCATGTACATGCATTGGAATACCAGGAAGCGAGAATAGGGATCCATCTCGTCCTCCTGCATCCAGCCGTAACTAGATTAGTTTAACAAGAATTCCTAGCGCAACAAGAGAATACAATATGAAATCTCCCAAGTCTAAACTTGCTCTGATACCACGTGTAAGGACCCCGACCCGTAGGGCGGGGAATCCTTTTGATAGGCGGTTAAGTTTCGTGTTATTTTTCGACTGACGACACCTCGATCTCGTAGAAATACGAGGTTACGAGCAAACGGACGGACCTAACTCTATCTCGCAGGGGAAGCATAGTCATCCTAAAGGAAATTCTAATCCCCAGCACGGAATGTGCTTGGAGATGGAACAAGACCCACACTTGGTTCAAGGAAGCCAACGCCTTTTTCCCCCGTATTTCATGAGGCGCGGCCGCTGGCTCGGTCCCCTAAAACAAGTCTTGTTCGGGACTCTACTATTCCCTAAGTATCGCAAGTTACGACTAGTAGAAAGCTACCCGACTGATTGGGTCCACCCATCCTTAGAATGGTACCGTCAGGTCATCCATTCTCCCACTTTCCACACACTCACCCGTTCAATTGTTTTCTAATTAAGTCCTACCACATTGTGAAACACTTAAAAATAAATTCCTTTGTTAATTAATTACACTTGATTCCTTAAAGAAATCTTCCTTAGCACAACATTGAAATCAACGAACATACTTACAATGAAAAATATTTACAAAGACCCTGGAACCGGGCCGATATTCCAATCCAAACTTCCATGTCCAAACCATAACCACAACCATAACCACAATCCAATCACAACCACAACCACACCGATGATCTAGAATTCGATCTTCCAGCCTCAACCAGCTGGGTAAACCTCACGGACCGTCTCCCCTCGTCGTCAGCCAGCTGATGAGGGCCAAGCCGTCCTGTCACCCCCTCAGGTATTGTCGCTTGTACCAAACCCTCTCGCCCTTCGGAGGGGATGTCTCCTCATGAGGTGGGGGTTGAGTCACTGCACTAGCCTGGACCCACAGAACTAGGCAGCATATATACATCACCCTGGTGGTGAAATCCAATTCCCAGTGGCATAGGAGGGGATTGCCCTGGTGGGCCGACTCTCGGCCTCGCTATATCCTCCGCCCGACTACACAGGCAAGCACGGAGTTAGCTAAGGGGGGGAGAAGCTATACCTGCATGTTAGCAATAAACCAGTAGTGTATCCAATAAAAAGAGACATAGCCTTTATTCAATGAATTCACACATTAACAAAAAACCATCGTTTCGGAAAGACAATGATTCAAAGCAAGATTATTTTCTTATAACTTTACTGAAGAATAACCATACGAAGGTACTTTAGGCCATCTATACTAGGGGTTTAACCTTGGTTCCTTTCCTATTATTTCGAATCTTTGCATTAAGCTTCATAAGAGAGAATTTTACTTAAACTTGTTAAATGACCAACCTGGTTATCGTTTTCGTGCCTATTCGCTTCAAGAGGGGCGAAGTCGATTGCAGGGATGCGATTCGCTTCATTCCCTCCTTGGGCAGCGCGTGGTTCTTCACTTCGGCGGCGTTTCGGCACCATAGAAGCACTAGAGTTTTAAGAGGATAGAGAGAGAACGGGGTGAATATAAGAGGTTGGAAACGTGGAGAGAAAAGATATAATTCTACTGGTTCAAACGGATTCGAAAACGGAGTCCGTTTGGGGTAGGAAAAGCTTGTTGAGCTTATGGGTAGGAACGACCTCTTAGCCTAAGTTTAAGTCGCCGCATATGGGGGGGAATTGAGAGGGTGTCCTTAACTTGGAGAGCTCTTGAGAAGAGTGTACGTCTAGGGAGGCCTAGGGAAGAGTAAGGCAAGGGTTAGAGGAGAAGCACACTTTAAGTCTATTGACACGGGGGGGAGAAGAGTGTAGGACATGTCCTAGAGCTTAAGGGAGGGCTTGCGCCTAGGGCCTTGCTGCTGGGGGCTTGTCTGGAGAAGGGGGCTAGGAGGGTCCTTTGGAGGGTGGACATCCGGGTGCTGGGGGCTTGTCTGGAGAAGGGGGCTGGGAGGGTCCTTTTATAGGTGCTGGAGGGTGGACGTCCGGGTGCGGGAAGGTGACACCTGGATGGTGTAGGTGTCCGGGAGAGAGTGTGGGCGTGAGACACCTGGGGGTGGAGGTGTCTCGAGGAGAAAGTGTGTGACACATGGGGGTGGAGGTGTCCCCAAGAGAGAGAGAGCGCGACACCTGTGGATAGAGGGTTCTAGGAGGAGGGGGTACGTGTAGCGGTGTGCTGGAGGATGCGTCTAGGTCGTGTACACGCTTGGGTGTCCCGGGTGGATTGTCGGTTTTTTTCATGGGTGGCGCTCGTGGTGGGGCCCACGCCGGCCGCTTGCCGTCGTCGTCTTGGGGGGGTCAAAATTTTTTTTGACGAAAATGTCCGGCCTTGCCCCGTGACCATGGGGGCGTGTTCCATTCGTTGATTAGACGCCTGGATAGTTACTATTTTAGGTCGAAAGTTCGCAGATTAAAGGCTTAAAAGCTTAATTAAACCCATTTCGGGTGCCCGTTTTTAGTTCAGAAAAAGCTATTTTAAGCGTAAAATTACGCGTAGATTCCAAATTTGGATTCAAAATTACAAATTTCTAAGCAAAAATGGCTCATTTTCTAAAAATAGAAGTTTTTTGATCGTAAAAATGACAAACTAAGTTATATTTTTCAACTCTGAAGCAAGTACATTGTTATTTACAATGGGTATGTTACATTTTCCAGCTTTGAAGCAAGTACATTGTTATTTACAATGGGTATGTTACATTTTCTAGCTCTGAAGCAAGTACATTGTTATTTACAATGGGTATGTTACATACCAACATGCACTTGGAGCACCCAATGCATGCCGTAGCTACTGACATGCACCTGGAGCACTGTCACGCAGGCTGTAACGCCTGTGACCGACGGCGGCAGACTGGGGATGGCCAAGGACGTGGCCATCCGGGGTTCAGTGGGAGAGGACGCCCATGCGGAGTCATGGGCGGCCAGGCTAGTGTGCCACACACTATATAGACTGGGGGATGAGGGGCAATGCTCATTCTTCCTCTATGGCTGGGTGGTGAGCGAGAGGCCGTCCCCTCGCTGTAACACTGCTACGGGTGCTACCACAAGAGGGGACGGCCTCTGGCTCACCACCCAGCCATAGAGGAAGAATGAGGATTGCCCCTCATCCCCCAGGCTATATAGTGTGTGGCCTGCCGTCCACACTAGCCTGGCCGCCCATGACTCCGCACGAGTGTCCTCTCCCACTGAACCTCGGATGGCCACTTCCTTGGCCATCCGGTCTGCCGCCGTCGATCTCACAGGCGTTACAGCCTACGTGACATTACAATGTTAGATCGCTGTAACACTGCTACGGGCGCTACCGCAAGAGGGGATGACCTCTAGCTCACCACCAAGCCATAGAGGAAGAATGAGGATTGCCCCTCATCCCCCAGGCTATATAGTGTGTGGCCTGTCGTCCACACTAGCCTGGCCGCCCATGACTCCGCAAGGGCGTCCTCTCCCATTGAACCCCGGATGGCCACTTCCTTGGCCATCCGGTCTGCCGCCATCGGTCTCACAGGCATTAGAGCCTACGTGAAAGCATAGCACCTTTCTGGTCATATCACACCCACGTCTCGTGTCTAACATCATAGCCGTGCATTACACATCCCATAGTTTATGTGCGCAACGGCACATCTCTACTACGTGAACTGCCCTTAAAAGAGCTAAACCAACACGAGAGAAGAAAAAAAATTGGGCGCCAAGAATAGTCGTTGCAAAAATGGGCTACACCCACGCTGGTAAAAGTGCTCTACAGCACATTGTGATCGGACTTAGGCATGAACGTGCTGAGTGGTGGAAACAAGGCTTAAGCTTAAAGCCTTTAATAATGAAAGAAGGAAATATTTTTTTTTACAAGGTTCATGGGCCCTATGTTCTTGCTGCGCCATGCCAGCTTTATCTCCTTGAGGGTCTTCTACGACCACACGGTGGCAAGCTGTGTTAGCTCTCCATATCTACATCAGCCCAGCATAGGTGGGACACGGCCTTCTTTCCTGCAGCCCCGAATATGTGCGCACATGTGTTGACCTGCTCGGCTACCTTTGCTCACGAGCTGCGTGGTGTTCCTTTTGCTCCCGCCGACTTGCTACTGTGCTGCGGTCTACTGTTGCACGGCTCTCCACTCTGCTAGTCTCTTCCATGGCCATAGCTTGGGGGTCCTTCAGCTCATCTAGGGCGCTGCTCCAAACAGCCTACAGCCACAAACCTTCGCTCTTGTTGTTGCGCATCTACTGGTAGTGATGTGCAGCTTCAAGGCAAGCCATACCACGCTCATTTCAGCGTGACAACTACGCAGGCTGAGTGCCCTTTGCCCATTCAGTGTGACAACTACGCAGGCTGAGTGCCCTTTGCCCATTCTCTACTTAACACGATACCTGCGTGCCCGCCATGTGAGCTGCTTGCTTGCTTTCACCAGCTCCCAGGTGGAGGTTGCCTCTCAAGCCCTAGTGTTTGCCATGTTATGGCCAACGTCTATGCAGCTCTAGGCCTATTGCCCCTTCTCCCCTACTTTCGCTTGCCTGCACCCACGGTGCCCTAGCAGCACAGCGAATGCTCTCTCTTCTAAACCAGCTGGTGCGTCTACGTTTATTGCACGCAGTCCTTGAAAAGATGCAGGGGGGAAGAGAGCTTGAGCTCTTGCAAGCACACACACACACTCACAAAACCCTAATAGAGAACACACAAGGTGAGAGGCTGAAAATCTTCTTCTTCTCTACTCAACACTCAACACACCATATACAAGGATAAGAGTACACACAATATGAAAGGTACTCAACCAAATACATACACGGGTTCTCTATAGGGTGAACCCGACTAAATGAGCTGGCGCTATAACTATGCCAGTCTCTAGAGTGGCTGTCACACAGCCTGTCATCCCACTGGCCGCATATCACCCAAGATCTCACCAACCATGCCAGTGGTGTAAGTGCGGGGCCTATCCCCCAGGCGGATCATCAGTGTCCACCGCCTCACTAGAGCTCGATATCTCAACACTCCCCCTCGAGCTCAACTCCATCTCATGTACACCAAGCGAAGCCCTGAATCTGCGGAGCTTCTCTGTACCCAATGCTTTGGTGAAGATGTCAGCTACCTGATCCTCTGTGCTGACATAAACAAGGTCAAGGTCTCCTGCCAAGACCTTCTCTCTGACGAAGTGGTAGTGGACCTCTATGAGCTTCGTACGAGCATGAAAGACTGGGTTCCTGGCCAACTATATACTGCTAATGTTGTCACAGAAAATGACAACTTGTCTATCCACTGATAGACCCAAATCTCCAAGTAGCTTTCTCAACCAAGCTACCTCACATGCTGCCATAGCAGCTCCTCTGTACTCGGCCTCCGTACTCGATAGAGCAACCGTAGGCTGCTTCTTGCTGCTCCAAGTCACAGCAGCACTCCCCAAAGAAAACATGAATCCACTGGTAGATCTTCTGTCTGAGATACTACCAGCCCAATCAGCATCTGTGTACCCATGTACACATATCTCTGTCCCAGTCTCATAGAATAGTCCACAATGTAAAGTAGACTTCACATACCTCAGTATGCGTCTCACAGCATCCAAATGCGGTTTCCGTGGAACCTGCATAAACTGACTCACCAACCCAACAGCATAGCTCAAATCTGGTCTGGTGATCGTCATGTAGATCAAACTTCCTACTATGCGTCTATACATAGTAGGATCCTCCAAGATCTCTCCTGAATCTGCACTCAACTTGCCATTCTGATCCAATGGCACAGAAATAGGCTTACAGCCTGTCATACCATACTTGGACAACATGTCCAAACCATACTGTCTCTGCAGTAATCCAATACCATGTGGTGACCTAATCACCTCAATGCCTAAGAAATATCTGAGCTCCCCCAGATCCTTCATCTCAAACTTCTGTCTTAGCAAGATCTTTACATCAAAGATCTCTGCATCATGGTCCCCCGTAATGATCAAGTCATCTACATAGATGACAACAAGCACAACCCCTCTATCACCATGTCTCACATACAGCGAGAAATCTGCATTGGCTACATGAAAGCCAATAGTGACAAGATATTCAGAAATCTTGTCAGACCATGCTCTTGGTGCTTGCTTTAAGCCATACAAGGCTTTCTTCAACCTGCAAACATGCTCGGGGTGACCCACATCCTCATATCCTGGTGGCTGCAACATATACACCTCTTCTTGCAAATCCCCATGCAAGAATGCATTCTTTACATCCATCTGATGTAAAGACCATTGTTTTGACGCAGCCACTGCTATCACAACTCTCACCGTTGCCATCTTGGCAACTGGGCTGAAAGTTTCCTCATAATCAATCCCATATGTCTGCGCATATCCTTTGGCTACCAATCTAGCCTTGTACCTGTTTATGCTTCCATCACTGTTATGTTTAACTTTGTACACCCACTTGCATCCAATGGCTTTCTTGCCTTCAGGCAATTGCACTAAATCCCAAGTCTCATTTCCATATAGTGCATCCATCTCCTCATCCATAGCTTTCTCCCAATGCACATTTCCAACAGCCTCATCAATGCATGTGGGCTCAACAACCTGCACAACCTTTGCCATATATGCATAGTGATGTGCCACATAACCATCATATGTAAATCTCTGCACAGGGTTCTTCACTCTCCCTGATCTTCGCAGCTTTTCATTCATGGCTTCCATAGCCTTCTTTACACCAGGTGTTCTCATAGCTGGGATCCCAAGCTCCTCATCAAGGCTCATATCTGAGCCACTAGACTCTCCATCAACATGAGAATGCCCTGCAGAAATGTCAGGCATACCAAGGGGCTCAACCACTTTCTCTTTTCCTTTACGTGATGTACTAATCACATTTGCAGGACTGGTATTATGGCGCAACCTGCCACTCCATGGTCTATCAACAGACCCACTAGATGAGGACTCTCCTGGTCCACTCAAAGACTGTGATTGCTGACCTGCATTCTGTGCAACCACACTTCCACTCACATCAGCCCCAACAGCTTCTTTTTCAGCAGCATACCAGCTGCTCATCTCATCAAAGACAACATCCCTGCCTACCCTCAACTCACGTGTAGCAGGGTTATAACACCTGTATCCCTTTTGCTCAAGGGAATATCCAATGAACACACATTTTTCAGCTTTCGGATCCAGCTTAGTTCTCAGCTCATCTGGCACATGCACATATGCAATGCATCCAAAGACTTTCAGATGAGACAAATCTGGTTTTCTTCCAGTAAACCTCTCCTCTGGAGTTACATCATGTATGGCTGCAGTTGGAGTCTTGTTCATGATGTATACTGCTGTAGAAACAGCCTCAGCCCAATAGCAATGCGGCATATTCTTCTCTTCCATCAATGCTCGCGCAATCTCAGCAATGTGCCTATTTTTCCGCTCAGCAACTCCATTTTGCTGCGGAGTGTATCTGCATGTAAACTGTCTCCGAATACCATTCTTCTTCAAAAATTTGGAGAACTCATTGGAGAAGTACTCTCCCCCTCCATCTGACCTTAGGCACTTTACATATTTTCCTGTTTGCTTTTCAACCAAAACTCTGAAATTCTGAAAGTGAGTGAACACCTCACTCTTCTCCTTCATGAAATATACCCACACTTTCCTTGTGTGGTCATCAATGAAAGTGACATAGTACCTGCAGCCTCCCATAGACACGGTCTTCGTAGGACCCCATACATCTGAATGCACAACATCTAGTGCATTTCTGCTCACATATCTGTTACGTGGAAACACATGCTTTGTTTGCTTCCCAAACTGGCATGCTTCATAGATTTTCTGCATACCTTCCACTTTAAATTTTGGCAGCCCTGTCACAATTCCTTTTGTCTGCATAGACTTCAATCTCTGCACATTTACATGTCCAATTCTTTTATGCCATATGTCTGTGTCTGCAACAACTCCTGAACCATTTGCAAACATCGCAGCACTCATCTCAGGCATGTCTACATCCAACGTAAACATTCTGCCCACTCTGTTGCCTTTTGCAACCAACCTGCACTTGTCTTTGAAATCTTCAACATAACACCCATCAGGGTTAAACCGAACCTGCAACCCCTGCTCAATCATCTGGCCAACTGAAACCAGATTCTTTGTTATGTTCGGTACATGAAGTACATCTGCAAGGTACTTCACTTTGCCATCCTGCATAGATAATGGCACATCTCCAACGTGGGCAATTGGATGAGCAGTGTCATCCCCTGTTTTCCACAAAACCTGGTCTTTCCGGGTTTTTCATCTCCTTGAACCACTCTCCATGACTCGTCATGTGGTTCGAAGCGCCTGAATCCACATACCATACATTATCTTTTTGTGCTGCATCAACATTTTCAGACATGGCATTCACAACATGCTGCATAACAAACAACCTTTCATTATCCTCATTATTTCTGCTTGAGGATGCATGTTTTGCTGCACTTTCCCATTTTGCATGTCAGCCTGCTTCTTATAACATTCTGACTGCACATGTCCAGGCTTACCACAATAGTAGCATTCACGTGCATCATTATACTGCCTCTGCCAATTTCCACGGCCTCTTTGACTCCCCCTGCCTCTGAATCTGCCTCTTCCACCTGCGTGTTGTTGTTGTTGTTGATTCTGGGACTGTTGTTGTTGCTGCTGCTGCTGGCCATAATTCTGATTACCTGTTCGGCCACCTCCTTGACCGCGTCCACGGCCTCCTCTACCTCGTCCTCTTCCTGAACTCGTGTAGAAAGCCTGTTGCTCTGAACTGTTTTTACTTTGTGAAGACTGTTGGTCTTCACCCAAGTTCTTCTCTTCGATAATCAGCATAGACACCAAATCTGTAAAGTTGGGAATGTTTTCCCGAGTCTGAATAGACGTCTTAAACGCCTTGTATTGTGGCCCGAGACCACGTAAACAGACTTCCACCTTGTCATCATCATCTACTGACACACCAATAGATGCAAGGGATTCCACAATACCCTTTATCTTCAGCGCATAGTCATTCACAGGCATGCTCTTTTTCTCCACAGTATGAAGTTCATTCTTCAACTGTATCTTACGTGCCTTGGTATTTGTTTCATAGAGCTTTACCAAGGTGTCCCACGCCTCCTTCCCACGCCTCCTTGGGGGACTTGGCATCCTGAATGTGCCCAATCATGGTGTCCTATATGCTAATGGATAGCCAATACATAACCTTCCTGGCTCCTTGGTTCCAGTCTTTAAACTCTTTCACATCTGCAGCAGTCGGATTTATATCCGGTATCTCCGGTGCCTCTTCATGCTCACCTTCTATGTAGTCCCAATAGCCTTTTCCCATAAGGAAATTTGTCAACCTGAACCTCCAAGCATGGAAGTTATTCTTATCCAGCTTCTCAGCCACAATCTGTGTTATGCCATCATTAGACATCTTGCTAAACACACAATTTTACCAGAAACTGCACTCTGGTTTTTCTGCACAACCTGCAGTATTTTCTGCACAGCGGTACTGTAGTACTCAAATGTCACAACCAGTGACTTCAATGTGCATACATACACCCAATGGCAACTGTAGACCTCTTTGCAGCACCCACAGTGTCTGCACAGTCAATCTGTCTTCCTGCAGTTCTTAAAACAGAGTTCTGCAGAGAATCGATGACTTACCCGTAGTGCTCGAAATCGCCTGCTTTCTGAAAAACGGAGGTCCAGACGCGCCCGAAACGCGTTTTCGGCCCGAAAATTGCAGTCCAAAGGACTGCATAGTTGCCCTGTAGCTTCACTCCCGCGAAGAAAGCTCCTCAATCGGAGATCGTTTGCCGGTGCCTCCCGTAGAGCTCCCGACAAGGGTGTAGTCACCAACACAATAGGGAAGAGTAGTTGAAGCTCTTACCCTCGTACCGCTTCCTGTGGTTCTCTTGCTTGCAGCTCAGCCCTTAGCACGAACCAGGCTCTGATACCATGAAAAGATGCAGGGGGGAAGAGAGCTTGAGCTCTTGCAAGCACACACACACACTCACAAAACCCTAATAGAGAACACACAAGGTGAGAGGCTGAAAATCTTCTTCTTCTCTACTCAACACTCAACACACCATATACAAGGATAAGAGTACACACAATATGAAAGGTACTCAACCAAATACATACACGGGTTCTCTATAGTGTGAACCCGACTAAATGAGCTGGCGCTATAACTATGCCAGTCTCTAGAGTGGCTGTCACACAGCCTGTCATCCCACTGGCCGCATATCACCCAAGATCTCACCAACCATGCCAGTGGTGTAAGTGCGGGGCCTATCCCCCAGGCGGATCATCAGTGTCCACCGCCTCACTAGAGCTCGATATCTCAACAGTCCTTACTGAGAAAACAAAGAGAGAGAGAGAGAGAGAGAGAGAGAGAGAGAGAGAGAGAGAAATGGGTTCTTCTTGTAGACCACAACTGCCCTACAGGCTTTGCAGCCCACAATCATCAAGGGCAACGCTATCCAAGCTCGTCTACCATGCTCTGCTGCAAACACAGCACCCCACATAGTTGCGCACTTGTGCTGGGCATAGCTTCCCCCCTTCTTCTTGTACTATTTGACCATGGATTCTCTGCATCTCCAGCAGCTTCTGTAGTATTGCATCACTACGGAGAGGCCAAGGGAGAGACCGATTAGCCTTTGTGTGTGCGATTTATGCACTGACCTGCTCGTCATGGGTCTAGCCTCCACGCTGCCCAAAAACGCTGCTAAGGCAATTATGGCCTTTGGTGCGAGTTGGTGGGTTGCGCCACCATACAGACGCACACAACACTTCTTCTCAGAAGAGGAGTTGTGTGTATGCTCCACACACACACACTCATCCATGCCCTATGTTGTCTTCTTTCCAAAGGGCTTCCATGTGTGACTATCGCACACACACACAAACTATCTACTCCTTGGCCCAAAAGACCAAGTATTTGGTGCATACACACCAACTTCTTTGCCTCAAGCAATACATATCTTGCTAACATGACATTATCTTCCTCTAATACAAGAAATTGAATCCAAGAAAGATAGATAATACTTCACACACTCTTATCTCCTTCTTCTTGCTTCTGACACACAAAAAACAAGATAAAGAATATGTGTTAAAAAAATGAAATCAAAAGACTTAGCTCTTATGATTCCGGAGAAAATTCCTGCGCGAGAAGCAAAACAAAGCAAATCGCCACCGCATGATACCAATGTTAGATCGCTGTAACGCCACTACGGGTGCCACTATGGGCATTACCACAGGAGGGGATGGCCTCTGGCTCACCACCCAGCCATAGAGGAAGAATGAGGATTGCCCCTCATCCCCCAGGCTATATAGTGTGTGGCTTATTGTCCACACTAGCCTGGCCGCCCATGACATCGCACGGGCATCCTCTCCCACTGAACCCCGGATGGCCACTTCCTTGGCCATCCGGTCTACCGTCGGTCACACAGGCGTTATAGCCTACGTGACATTAACCCCCCCTTAAGAAGAGTTTGCGTCCTCGAAAACAAACTGGGGAAACCTCTTGGAAATTGCACTACGGCGTTCCCAGGTAGCTACCTCCTCATCCCTATCTGTCCATTTAACAAGTACCTCCTGGTACACTTTATGTCAGGTTTGTCTGTCACGATACCCTAGAATCTTTTCAGGTACATGTGGTATCTTTGGTGGCTCTATCAAGTCCACCAAAATCTCCGGAGATACTGCGTTCTCTAACCCGTGAACTGATTTCTTCAGTTTACTGACATGGAAGACAGGATGGACATGAGAACTCTCCGGTAACTCAAGTTTATATGCTACGTCCCCAATCTTCTTAAGGATTTTAAAAGGACCACAATATCTTGGAGAAAGTTTATCACACTTTCCTGTTTTCATGGTTTCTGACTGCGCAGGAACCTTGAGGAATACAAAGTCATCTTCTGCAAAGGTCACCTTTCTACGTCCTTTATCTGCATAAGTTTTAGCGCGATCCTGAGCGCTACGAATGCTCTCACGTGCGGCTCTGAGTATATCATTCATATCTTCAAGGAAATCCTTGACAGATTGAATCTTCTCCTTTTCTAGGCCTACAACCCCATCCGAGATCTCAGCTAGAATCCATACATTAACATGAATGGTGTAAATCCAGTCACTGAGTGTTTGGAGCTGTTATAGGCAAACTCCAATAAGGGCAAGTACTCTTCCCAATTAGATTGCTTCTTACTAACATAAGAACGCAACATATCCTCTAGAATTTGCTTAACTCTTTCAGTTTGACCATTAGACTCCGGATGATCTGCCGTACTCATACTCAGAGTAGTATCCAACTTTTTGAAGACTTCCCTCCAAAAATGTCTGTTGAACTTTCTATCTCTATCCGACACTATATCTGCGGTGGCGGGCAGGCCATATAGCTTATAGAGATGTTCAATAAAGAGTTTTGCCAACTCTGGCGTTTTAACAGTTTTCTTCATGGCAATAAACTTTGCCATTTTAGGTAACCTGTCCACTACCACCCACACTGAGTCATTCCCTCGTCTTGGGGGGGTAAACCGGTAATGAAATCCATGGAAATGCTTTCCCATTTCCCTTGAGGAATCTCCAGCGGCGGCGGATGGAGTAGTCCTCCAACCTTAAGATGTTCATGTTTATTGACCTGGCACTTATTGCATTTCAGCACATAAGTCTGGACGTCCTTAAACAAACTAGACCAATAAAACTGTCTTTTTACTAGTGCATAGGTCTCCTGAATCCCGGGATGACCCGCACTTGGACTATCATGACTTTCTTTAAGAATTTGGGCCCGAAAGTCACCAATAGTTGGTACACATACTCTACCCTTGTAGAGTAAGTACCCGTCGTCAATGGAGTAATTAGCATATTTCTCCCCCTGACGAAGTTTATCACTCCCTTTTGAAGCCGTGGCAGTCAAAGGTGATGAAGGACCTACGTCAGAGCTCTCCGGCTCTAAACTATACCCAGAAGACACGACTAGTCTCTCCGGACTAACTCTCACTTCCGTTCCCATTGCACCTTCGGCCAGTCTCTCCAGACTAGCAATACGTGCCAACGAGGGAGGTGGTCGCATCTGTGAAGAAGTGCGTACGTGTACAGCACGCCAGACCTCTGTAAAAGATGGATCGTGCTCACATAAACCACGTAGTGACTTCAAGAAATCATTCTTGAAGACTGTGAAACTAAGTTCATTAATTTGTGGCATGCAACTAAGTGCATCTGCCACCACGTTATACTTACCTTTCTGGTAACGTATCTAAAGGTCAAACTCCTGTAGAATCTCCGCCCACCGAGCTTTTCTACTCTTCAGTTCATTTTGACTTGAAAGCCATTTCAGACTTTCATGGTCCGTCCGGACCTCAAAAGTAGCACCATATAAATAGTGTCTCCACTTTTTTAGTGCATGAACTATCGCTAGTAACTCTCGCTCGTAAGCCGAGTAGTTACGCTGTGCATGATCTAACTTTTTACTCTCAAATGCAATTGGGCATCCCCTTTGCATAAGTATGACCCCAATGGCCTCATTACTAGCGTCTATTTCCAAAACAAACGGCTCATTTGGATCGACAATAGTCAAAACAGGTGCAGCTGCTCGGTCACCTTGAGCTTATCAAAGCTCTTCTGTTGGGCTTCCCCCCAACTAATGTTTTTAGTTTTTGACCGTAATAACTGGTCAGTCACAAAACGGGCGATCTTCGCGTAGTCCTTCACATACTGTCGGTAGAACCCCGACATGCCAAGAAAAATCTGCAGTTCCTCGAGATTCTTCGGCGCTGGCCATTTAAGAATAGCCTCTACTTTTTCTGGCTCCATCCGCGTACCATCGACGGATATAATATGGCCAAGGTAGTGAATTTTTCGTTTCAAAAAATTCACATTTGCTCTTCTTTGCAAATAGTTTGTGCTCTTGCAACAACTCGAACACTAGACGCAAATGCTCTATGTGTTCTTTCTGTGTCTTACTGTACACAAGAATATCATCTAGGAAAACTACTACAAATTTTCCCAGATATGGACGTAAAATACTGTCCATCAGCGTCATAAATGTCACTGGAGCATTGGTTAGCCCAAATGGCATAACCAAAAACTCAAAATTCCCAAAACGGGTCCTAAATGTTGTCTTCGCAACATCTTCTTGTTTAATTCTAACCTGATGATACCCTGATCTCAGGTCTATTTTTGTGAAGTATCTCGATCCATAGAGTTGATCAAACAACTCATCCATGCGTGGCATCGGATACTTGTTCTTAATCGTTATCTGATTAAGAGCCCTATAGTCTATACACATTCGCATAGATCCGTCTTTCTTCTTTACCAGAAGAATAGGCGATGAGGGCGGACTTGAACTAGGCCGAATAAAGCCTTTGTTCAAATATTCCGTCAATTGTTTTTCCACCTCCTGTGCCTCGGAGTGGCTTAACCTATAAGCAGGTTTGCTTATAGGTTTTGATCCTGGCATCACTTCGATGCCATGGTCTACTTCTCTAGATGGTGGTAAGCCATCTGGCAAATCATCAGGAAAAACATCCTGAAATTCCTCTAATAAATTTGTTAAAGTATCTACGTACTTTTTCTTTAATGTCTCTTTCACCTTGGATTTTTTCTTGTTTGAATCACATGCATGCCAAACAGGGTTTTCAAACAGTGGGTCTCGTCCAAGGCTATTTTGTTTTCCTTGTTTGTCTATGCAAACATCATTTACAGTTTCATCTACGGAAATAGAATTTAAAAGAGGGTAACAAGCATATACCTCTACTATCTGGTCTTTGCAAACCGTTGTACACAGCTCCATGGAGGAAATAAGTGGTGTGGCGGGGACAGTACGGTCGCCTGGCAGGGTAATGACTCTACCTCCATGCTCTAGTTTCCAATGCATGCTGGTAGCTACATAGGCATGCACCGAGAGCACCCAATGCATGCCAGTAGCTATCGGGATGTACCGGGAGCACCCAATGCATGCCCATGCTATCTAGGCATGCTGGTAGCTTCTAATGCAACGGGAGCACCCAGCATGTGGAGTGCTACATAGGCATGTTGGTAGCTACTATTGACATGCACCTAGAGCACCCAATTCCAATGCATGCCGATAACTACAGGCATGTATTGGGAGCACCAATGCATGCTGGGTGCTATCTAGGCATGCCGGTAGCTTCTAATGCATGCTGGTAACTATCGACATGCATAGAGAACTCCCAATGCATGCCGGGTACTACCTAAGTATGATGGTAGCTACTGGCATGCACCAAGAGCACCCAATGCAAACTGGTGGGTGCTACTTAGGCATGCTGATAGCTTTCAATGCATGCCCCTAACTCCTGACATGCATCGGGAGCTCCCAATGCATTCCGGGTGCTACCTAAGTATGCTGGTAGCTACTGGCATGCACGGGGAGCACCCAATGCTTGCTGAGTTCTACCTAGGCATGCCGGTAGCTTCCAATGCATGCCGATAACTACCGACATGTACTCGGAGCTACTGGCATGCACGGAGAGCACCCAATGTATGCCGGTAGCTTCTAATGCATGCCAGTAGCTACCGGCATGCACAGGGAGCACCAACGCATGCCGGGTTCTACATAGGCATTTTGGTAGCGTCCAATCCATGCCGGTAGCTACCGACATGCACCAGGAGCATCCAATGCATGCCAGGTGCTACCTAGGCATGCCTGTAGCTTCTAATGCCCGGTAGCTACCGACATGCACTGGGAGCACCCAATGCATGTCTGCGGGTGCTACATAGACATGGTGGTAGCTTCCAATGTATTCCGTTAGCTATCGACATACATTGGGAGTACCCAATGCATGCCAGTAGCTACATGGTGGTAGCTTCCAATGTATTCCATTAGCTATCGAGTACCCAATGCATGCCAGTAGCTACCGACAAGAGTACCCAATGCATGCCAGGTGCTATCTAGGGGCATGTCGATAACTACCGACATGGCACTAGGAAATCCCAATGCATGCCGGGTAGTACTATCTAAGTATGTCGATAGCTACCGACATGCACCATGATCTCCCAATGCATGCCATGTGCTACCTAGGCATGCCGATAGCTTTCAATGCATGCCTATAACTCCCGCACTGGGAGCTCCCAATGCATACCGTGAAAGATCTCTGCCGCCTCCACGCAATGAATTCAGGGGTGCTAGCAGCGTAAGTAGCACTTCTTGCATGGGGTAGGGCCTCTCACTCAGGGCCTCGCCCACAGATATTCGAACAAGAGACTAGTCTCTTGGTTCTTCCAAAACCGAACTCGAAAAAAAACTTCCCCCACTTAGAAAGCACGAGCGATTTCTCCAAGATATTTTTACTCTAATGTAGTCAAGAGCCTTAACTAACTGAACTGATCTGACCAAACCCGCTGCACTTGGATCATAGAGACCAACGCTTTTTTTCTCATTGAGAGGCACAGCCGTTGATTCTTTTCCATAGAATAATTTCTATCCGGGATTTACTTCATCTATCGTACCATAACAGAATTGAGTCTCATTTTAGGGATCCATCAGTCCAACCTAACCCCATCTAGTCCCATGGGTTAGCCAACCGCCCAACCACTATAGTGATGGGATCCAATTATGAATTTGGTTCAGTTTTGTCCTGGGTGCCAGGGAAAAGAGTTCCTAGGCCCCCTAGCTGGAGCTTCATGCACACTTCAAGATAGTCACACCACTTACACACCCAATATAAAATTGCCTATTTCACAGATTCAGCTGACTTTAAAACAATCCTTTAATGAAACCATAGTATCAGTGATCATAATCCTCCAAAATATCTGGTTGAATTCTCATTTCCAATCATTCCTTCATCGGTGTACCTATGGCATCATTGGTAACCAGAACGCTCACCACCTGTCCACTCACGGGCCTTTTCGATAGTTCCTAGCCTCTTCCTAGCTCATAGTACCCGGCAAAATATTCACTTATAAAAATCCAGATGGAATCTCCATTGAAGATCAGCAATATCAACCAATAGATCCATATAAAAGAGTCATGGACTCATCTATTGAGGACCAGCAAGGTCAATCAACCAGATCCATGCCCGAATTCAGAAAACAACTCTTACTCCTTGTTCTAATATCTTTCTGGACGCACGCGTGGGTATCTTCGGCGACCCAGAGCCCGAGCATCGTATGGTCAATGCTCTCTAGGATCCTTCACAGGTCACCTAGCACTTCACTCATAGGCCGCTTCCTTGGTCCCTTATCCACCGTACCGGAAGCTCACCATTTAAATCGAGCCGAGGTTGATCAAGACCTTGGCCGACCTTGCTACGCGAGACGTCCTCTATTCACTCTCCGTCTCAGCTGTTGCAACTTTATCAGTTAGGTCTCCACTACGACCTCATTCACAAAATGATCAAAATGCTTCCCTAGTATTCTTGACATAAAACAGTCATTTAAAACAGGTCATAAATATAGTTTCTATAACGAACTCTCGTCTTTCCACATTGTTTCACATCAATCCACATTTAGTTCATATGTATTCCCATTCTCATCACATCATTTTCCATCTCATCACATCTTTCCTCATTTATCCTCATCAAATCTCATCCACTCGCATCTACCCATATCCACATCTCATCACTTCATATTCATTCACATCACATATTACATATCATCCATTCACATCTATCCCAATTTACATCACATCCATTTCACATCACATCTCATTCATTCACATCCTGATTCACATCACATCACATCTCATCCATTCACATCACATATTATTCATTCACATCTCGATTCACATCACATCACATCTCGATTCATTCACATCTCGATTCACATGACATCACATCTCATTCATTCACATCCTGATTCACATCACATCACATCTCATTCATTCACATCCTGATTCACATCACATCACATCTATTCACGTCCATCACATTCATTTACATCACATCCATTTACATGCATCATATCACATTCATTTATATCCATCACATTCATTCTCATCAATCCCATCCCATACATTCTATCCACATTACATCATATCACATCTATCCACATCATGTCTCATTCATCCACATCCATCCAATCATTCACATGTACGACTACACACGTCTATCCATACACATCCACATCCACATCCATTTTTTCACATACACATCTGCATCCCTTTACATCACATCACATCCTTTCACATACACATCCACATCCATTCTTTCACATACACATCCACATCCACCTCCATGTACTTCCTCCCATCTCACCCTTTCACATATCCTCTCATCTCATTCTCATCTCATCATTCTCATCCACATCCATTTACTTCACATCTCATCCCCATTCATTTTCATCACACCACATCCTATCACATCCCATTCACAGCTTATCGCATCTTATTTTTATCTTATCACATCCATTCATATCCTATCGCATTCCATTTATATCTTATCACATCCATTCACATCCTATCACATCCCATTTACATCCATTCACATTCATTCACATCCCATTTACATCTTATCACATCCGTTCCACGTCCTATTCCCATTTAGTAGTTTTAACTACTTTGATATCGATAATGGGACTGTTTCTAAATTTTTACCAATTGCTTTGCCTAATTAAAGGTTCTTTTTTCTCGACGACTATTTCCATATTCCTTCTCAATTCCTCAATTGAATTTTATTCAATATTCCTCTTTTGAATAAAAGAATTCATGATATTTACACAAATCAATTCTACCCATATTTCCACTTTTGATAAATAATCATAAATTGAATTATACTAAAAATTTCTCTTTTTCTCATTTAATTTCTTGGACCTCAAATATAATGGGAATTCCTCTTTTTGCATTGCATTCCAATGTCATGGGAATTCCTCTTTTATCATCAAATATTTCTCATAAAATAAATTTATAAAATATCCATTAATTCAATATGCTAGGAACTTCTCTTTTCCCATCTAAATGATTGAATTCCAAATGTCATAAGAATTCCTCTTTTACCATTTAAATATTTCTCATAGATAAAATAAATTTATCTTTAAATTTAAATAAAATATCCATTAATTCCAGTATGCTAGGAATTTCTCTTTTCCCATCTAAATGATTGAATTCTAAATGTCATAGGATTTCCTCTTTTACCATTTAAATATTTCTCATAGATAAAATAAATTCATCTAAAATTCATCTTTGAATTTAAATAAAATATCCATTAATTCCAATATGCTAGGGATTTCTCTTTTTCCATCTAAATTTTTGAATTCCAAATGTCATAGAAATTCCTCTTTTACCATTTAAATATTTCTCATAGATAAAATAAATTCATCTAAAATTCATCTTTGAATTTAAATAAAATATCCATTAATTCCAATATGCTAGGGATTTCTCTTTTCCCATCTAAATGATTGAATTCCAAATGTCATAGGAATTCCTCTTTTACCATTTAAATATTTCTCATAGATAAAATAAATTTATCTAAAATTCATCTTTGAATTTAAATAAAATATCCATTAATTCAATATGCTAGGAATTTCTCTTTTCCCATCCAAATGATTGAATTCCAAATGTCATAGGAATTCCTCTTTTATCATTTAAATATTTCTATGCATAAAATAAATTTAACTAAAATTCTTCTTTAACTTTTAAATAAAATATCCATTATTTTACTATTCCAAATTTTTCTCTTTCCTCATTGGAATACATGGATTTCAATTGTCATGGGAATTTCTCTTTTATCATGAATTACTAGAAATTTTTCTTTTTCCTAATTAATTATTTATGCATAAACATTAAAATCAAAATTTCCATGGTTATGATGAGAATTATTCAATTAACCTAGGATGATTAATCTTAGAATATGGTAGGAGGTCCTCTTTTCATATTATGCATGAAATTGATTTATGTGTTAATTTTTCAAAAATTTTGCTATAGGTCCGCAGCTATTATTGATAATTTTCAATAATTTTGAAAAAATAAAGTTTTAGTAATACAATATGATAGAATAACCATCATTTGGATCAATATCCAATTATGGACTTGATTTCTAAGTTTTTCATAATTTAAATAGCATAAAAGCATTAAAAAGCCACTTCTTTGGCCTTTGATTTGACAAGCATAGAAATTACTTTTAGATTTGAGAATTGCTTCATGAGAAGCATCATTTGAATATAGCATCATTTGAATATAGAATTGGTCATAGTAATGACCATTCTTTGGGGGAGAGAGAGATATGCTTAAAAAATATTTTAATTTAAGCATAAATGTAAACTTTATAAATGTGTTTAGTTACTAAAATTCATTAGAGAGCTTCAATTGCATTAAAGAGACATTGAATTGAATACTTCTCAAGCTTGAGAGGGGTTGAGAAGTGAGAAACATTTAGAGATTAAGAAAAAGGCCATAAAATCACACTTTACATCTTGTTTTGCTTGATTCTTTAGTCATTGGGGAGGCCCCCAACCAATCAATTGGTTTAGTATGTTGATGAAGACTCCAAAGAAGGTTGAAGAGAGAGAGCAGCTCCAATCTCTCCAATTTGTAGAGGATTTTTAGGGGATAATAGAAAATATCATTATTTCAGTATAATACTGGCATGGTATAGTTCACATATTTTTATACAAAAGACTAAGGATCTATTTATAGGTGAGGGAGGCCTCTAACCAAGTCCAACTAGGTTCTAGAATTTTCCAAGTTCAGTTTGGCTGAATTTGGACAAGATTTGGACCTAGTTTGGCTCCCTTTTGATTTGGTTTGATCCAGCAGAGAGGAGAGATAAAAATATCACAATATTTTTGAGTTAAAAACTCCACCACATGTGTGAAATAGGCGCTTCCTTGAAATGCCCCCTTCTCCTTACCAAGGTGTCAAAAATGTATCATTATACCCAAAATATCTCATTTTTTTAGTAATATATCATAGTTTTTTTAACTAGTAAACCTTTGTACTCAGTCAACTCTTCATCTTATGTGGGAATTTACTCATTTTTGGGTATTTTTCTTTTATAAATTGGATTTATCTCCTCCCCACACTTGGATTGATCCTATTGGCCCATAAGAACCTTAATTGGACCATAATCCAAAAATTTCTAAAAATCTAGACCCTTAGGATAAGGTCCTTTATACCTATTTTCAATTAATTCCAATTGCACATTGGAAAGTTCTTTTTGAATTTTTGTTTGAGGGAAAACCATTTTAGACACTAGGAGGATTTTTATATAAAAAATATCTCAATTTTAGACATTTTCTCTCTCCAGGCCAAAACAGGGTAAAACAAGATCTTTCTTTTATTTCAGAGAGGGGAATAATTATAAGATCAGAAGGGGAGGTTCTTACTCCTTTACACCTCAAAAGCTGGAGGAAGGAATCTCACATGCCCCGGGTGCTACCTAAGTATGCCAGTAGCTATCGGCATGCACCGAGAGAACCCAATGCATGCTAGTGATTTCCAATGCTTGTTGATAACTACCGACATGCACCGGGAGCTATTGGCATGCACTGGAAGCACCCAATGCATGTCGGGTGCTACATAGACATGTCGATAGCTTCCAATGCATGCCAGTAGTTACCGGCATAAATTGGGAGCACCCAATGCATGCCAACTGCTATGCCAGTAGCTTCCAATGTTGCATGCCGATAACTATCGATATGCATTGGGAGCAATGCATGCCGGGTGTTACCTAGGCGTGCTGGTAGCTTTCAATGCATGCGCATAAAATTGCAAACATACACTGAGAGCTCCCGGCATTCACCGCGAGCACCCAATGCATGCCAGGTGCTACCTAGGCATGCTAGTAGTTTCTAATGCATGTTGATAACTACTGACATGCACTGGGAGCACCCAATGTATGCCGAGTACTACCTAGGCATGCCAATAGCTTCTAACGCATGCTGGTAACTACCGACATGCACTAGGAGCTCCCAATGCATGCTGTACTACCTAAGTATGCCAGTAGCTACTAGCATGCATTGGGAGCACCCAACGCATGCGGATAACTATTGACATGCATCGGGAGCACCCAACGCATGCCAGGCGCTACCTAGGCATGCTAGTAGCCTCGCATGCCGATAAATGCGGACATGCACTGGGAGCTCCTGACATACACCGCGAGCACCCAATGCATACTAGGTGCTACCTAGGCATACCAATAGCTTCTACTGCATGATGATGCTGATAACTACAGAGATGTACGGAGAGCACTCATCAATGCATGCCGGATGCTACCTAGGCATGCCGGTAGCTTTGCATGCTGCGATAACTGCGGACATGCACTGGGAGCTCCTGACATACTAGGTGACTTTGCATGCCAATACCTGCTACTGCGGACATGCACCGTGAGCACCCAATGCATACTAGGTGCTATCTAGGCATACCGGTAGCTTCTCATGCATGCCCTTAACTATCAACATGCACCGGGAGCACCCACCAATGCATTCCGGGTGCTACCTAGGCATGCCGGTAGCTTCTAATGTATGCCGGTAACTACCGACATACACTGGGAGCATCCAATGTATGCCGGGTTCCACCTAGGCATGCTGGTAGCTTCTAATGCATGTTGGGAACTACTGACATACACCGAGAGCTCCCAATGCATGCTCGGTACTATCTAAGTATGCCGGTAGCTACCGGCATGCAATGGGAGCTTATGAAGCTCGGATAGACAACTTTTTTTTAAAGTTGGGGCAAACTCAGGAGTTCTGTGAGAACCCCCGACTTTGCCCTAGCTTTTTTTTTCTTGGTTTATTTTCCTTGCTTAGTAGCGTTGTTATTTTGTTGCTTAGAAACGCTATTAGTAGCGTTATTTGCATTATTTCACTGCTGTTTTCGCACTGGGTAGTGATACCGTTGTCACAGCAAAAAATAGCAACGAAACAGGCTCGACATCTTCATACCCTTCTAGTTATAAAAGCACTACTATTTTCACTGCTAGAACTTCATTCTATTGTAGTGATTCTAAAGACCAAACATGTTATAACACCTACCCTAGTATAGCCAACCATCATTACTTAACACACAAACATTAGGGCTCTATACATATGTACATGTTTTTTTTGGTTTGTTTTTGCAGCCTCACAACATTGGGGGAAACATGTTACCCTTTCCTATAATAAATTATGCGAGCCAGCCTCCCTTTCCTCCAGCTCCATACTTTGTCATGCCATACTTTAGCATTTGACTTGCGTGCACCACCTTCTGTTGAGGGTGTTGAGTACCTTCCCTTGCTTCCTTCTTCACCTTCTTCCAGTCCTTAATGGTGCAGTTGGCAGGCGTTTATTTTTCCTCTTTCGCGTACACCTCCTTGCACGAGACCTCCTAATTATTGAGGATCTTTATAATGCGATTCCTTGCCTAGTGCATTAAAAAACATGTGCTCGGTGGGTTTGGAAACCGCTTCTGCATGCACTGAACTATATACATGAAGTCTTTGTCTTTGTGTTCTCCACGTGGTTGAAAGTATGTTCGGTTGACTAAATGACAGAAGCTATAATAAACCCTCCATCGCGTGTCATCTGCATAAGGCCCGCTCTCCTCATCTAGGGTATAGTAAATCATTCCATCCTCCCATAGGTGAAGGTGACTGTGCACCTCTCCCAAAGCATCCATTGCATCCACCTCCCCCACTATTCGATCGACCATGGCTCTGAGAAGCACTCGAGCTATCACCACTTGAGTGGCGTCGTCAGGATACCGCATGCTGGGGGGAGATGGCACCGTGGATGGGATAGGAGTGCACTGAGCACTAGGAGGAGCTGATGGTGGGCGAGGAGTAGGGAAGTGGAAGTATGAGGGGTAGGCAAAGTAGAAGTGATATGGGTAGGGAAGGTGGTGGGAAGCATGGATGTGGCGACTGTGGGATAGTTGACGTGTCAGGCACATAATAGATGGGAGGTAAGCCCGAGCGACTCAATTGCTCAGCCCCGTACCTAGAGTTTAGGCATCGCCTATGCCTTTAAAACATGCTACAAATTTGGGTCATCTATGGGTATGGGCAAAACACTAGAGGATGCTTCTCTATATAAATCTGATCTTGGTTCATTTGTTGGCGATAAACCCCATGATGGACACATGGTCTAAAAACACATGATTGGCACAAGATGTTTTAGGTATGTTCAATTTAATTATATAAGTGGCATGATGGTCTTTCATTGTAATAACATATCATTGATTGCCATGTTTTGTGTTACAAAGTTCATTCTTTCCATATGCATTAGCAGGTGTGGAGATAAAAAAGTGTGCGAGGCCATCTACAAAATGGGGCAATGGTGAGGTATGAAAAACTAAAATTCTAACATGTTGTGCTAGTTTGTGAAACATGTCATGCTAATTAAATGGACTAAACTCCATCTTAGGTACATAAGGTCCAAAGGAGATCTATCCATCCACTATTAATGCAGCCCAAGTAATGAAGTAATGGCAGTGGAAGGCAATGTGCATGATAGAGGAGAACCTGCCAACAACTATTCTCACTACTCAAGTACATCTTATGGTACACATGATAGATGAAGTGTCGGTGTGTGGTGCTGTGCATGCTTGGTGGATGTTCTTCCTTGAGTGTTTCGTGAAGACCTTGAAGGATTTTGCTAGGTAAAGATTTAGGCTAGAGGCATGGCAGAGAGTTCGCTAGTCTAAGAAGCATGTGTCCACATTTCAAAGTATCTCTTTTGAGTGGATCCATGCCACAATGATTGTGGAGTAATGAGGAAGATGAGCGCATGGTGTCCCACGTACCTTAAGGTAAAGAAAGAGCAAGGATAATGGACACATCAATGTTAAAGCAGGTGGATATATTTTGTATTCTCAATAGTGAAGTTATGAAGAGGTGGATGGTAAGGTATTAAGAGGTGAGGAGAAACAAATGTGAGGAGAGAAGAGCATTCAGGATGTGTTTGAGAAGCTTGTCATTTCCTCCAGAGCTTGCATCACTTCCAAAAGATTGTACTATTGATGGACATGCATCGGGAGCTCCCAATGCATGTCGAGTACTACCTAAGTATACCTGTAACTATCGGCATCATGCACCACGAGCACCCAATGCATGTCGGGTGCTACCTAGGCATGCGGTAGCTTTCAATGCATGTCGGTAACTTTCATGCATCGGGAGCTTCCAATGCATGGCGGGTGCTACCTAAGTATGCCAGTAGTAGCTACCTAAGTATTGTAGTAGCTATTGGAATGCACCGGGAGCACCCAATGCATGCCAAGTGCTACCTAGGCATGTCGGCAGCTTCCAATGCGGGTGCTACCTAAGTATGCCAGTAGTAGCTACCTAAGTATTGTAGTAGCTATTGGAATGCACCGGGAGCACCCAATGCATGCCAAGTGCTACCTAGGCATGTCGGCAGCTTCCAATGCATGCTTAACTACCAACATGCACCGGAGCTACCGGCATGCACCGAGAGCACCCAATGCATGCCAGTAGCTTCTAATGCATGCCGGTAGCTTCTAATGCATGTTGGTAGCTAATTGACATGCACCGGGAGCACCCAATGCATTTCGGGTTCTACATGGACATTTTGGTAGCTTCCAATGCATATCGATAGCTATTGACATGCAGCAGGAGCACCCAATGCATGTCGGCGGGTGCTACGTAGGCATGCTGGTAGCTTCCAATGCATGGCGCTAGCTACTGGCATGCATTGGGAGCACCCAATGCATGTCGGGTATTACATAGGCATGCAGGTAGCTACAAAGGCATGCCGGTAGCTTACTACCAAAATACACCGGGAGTACCCAATGCATGTCAGTAGCTTCCAATGCATGCCAGTAGATACCAACATGCACCGGGAGTACCCAATGCAAGCAGGTGCTATCTAGGCATGCTGGTAGCTTGTAATGCATGTCGGTATGTCGGTAACTACTGACATGCACTAGAAGCTCCCAATGTCTGCTAGGTACTACCTAAATATGCCGATAGCTCTACTGGCATGCACTAGGAGCACCCAATGCATGCCGGGTGCTACCTAGGCATGCCGGTAGCTTTCAATGCATGCCGGTGTCTCCCACCATGCACCGAGAGCTCCAATGCATGATGGGTGCTACCTAAGTATGCCGGTAGCTACCTAAGTATACCGGTAGCCTACTGGCATGCATCGGGAGAATCCAATGCATGCCAAGTGCTTACCTAGGCATGCTGATAGCTTTCAATGCATGTTGATAACAACCGACATGCACCGAGAGCTATCGGCATCATCGAGAGCACCCAATGCATGCCGATAGCTTCTAATGTATGTCGATAGCTACTACTGGCATGCACCGAGAGCACCCAATGCAGGCTGGGTGCCATAAAGGCATTTCGATAGCTTCCAATGCATGCCAATAGCTACCAACATGCACCACGAGCACCCAATGCATGTCAGGTGCTACCTAGGCATACCAGTAGTTTTCAATTTGTGTCAGTAGCTACATCAACATGCGCATGAGGAGCACCCGTCGGGTGGTACATAGGCATGCTGTTAGCTACCGATTTGCACCGAGAGTACCCAATGCAAGTCGGCGGGTGCTATCTAGGTGCATGCCGGTAGCTTCTAATGCATGCCTATTATGGCTCACCCTAACCCAATGCAAGTCGGCGGGTGCTATCTAGGTGCATGCCGGTAGCTTCTAATGCATGCCTATTGTGGCTCACCCTAACCCTCCTTGAAACACATCCAACAAGAGATTACCTGGTGAACCACAACTATCGTGAGGATCTTTCCAATGGCTGAGCTCGTAACCCTTGAGGTATCCAAGCTCTAAGACTACTTGAGAAGCAATTCCACCACGTCTCCCACGAGCGTTGTCACACCGCCACATTGCACTATGGGTACTTGTCCCTCCTCTCACCTCACTTCACTCACACACACTCACTAGCATGCATGTCGGTAACTCTCCCGACATGCATCGGGAACTCCCAATGCATGCTGGGTGTTACCTAAGTATCCTGGTAGCTACCTAAGTATGCCGGGTGCTACCTAAGTCTATCGGTAGCTACGACATGCACCGGGAGCACTCAATGCATGCCGGTAGTTTCCATTGCATACCTGTAGTTTTCGACATGCATCGAGAGCTATCGGCATGCATCAGGAGCACCCAATGCATGTAACTACCGAAATGCAAAGGGAGCACCCACCAATGTATGCAAAGGGAGCACTCAATGCATGCTGGTGGGTGCTACATATGCTAGGTGCTTCTAATACATGCCGGTACTACCAACATGCATTGGGAGCACCCATGTATGCTGGGTGCTAGTAAGCATGCTGGTAGCTTCTAATGCATGCCGATAATTGTCGACATGCACCGAGATCTTCAATGCATGTGGGGTACTACCATATGCTAGTAGCTGTCACCGAGAGAACCCAATGCTTGCATGCCATGTGCTACCTAGGCATGGCGGTAACTTTCAATGCATGCTGGTAACTACTAACATGCACTGGGAGGAGCACCTGGGTGCTATCTAGGCATGTGGATAACTATGGACATGCATTAGGAGCTCCCAACATGGACTGCTAGCACCCTATACATATCGGGTGCTACCTAGGCATGCGAGTAGCTTCTAATGCATGCTGGTAACTATCGACATACACCGAGAGCTCCTGGCATGCACCGCAAGCATCCAATGCATGCCAAGTGTTACTAGGCATGCCGATAGCTTCTAATGCATATCGGTAACTTCCAACATGCATCGAGAGCACCCAATGTATGTCAGGTTTTACCTAGGCATGACGGTAGCTTCTAATGCATGCTTGTAAACTACCGACATGCAATATTGGGTACTACCTAAGTATGCCAGCTGCACATGAAGCTCGGATAGAAAACTTTTTTAAAAGCTGGGGAAAAGAGTCGGGAGCTTTGTGAGAACTCCCCAGTGTACCCTTTATTTTTTTTTGGGTTTATTTTCCATGCACAACAGCATTATTGTTTCGCTACTTAGAAAAAAGCAGCGTTTCTAGCAGCGAAATAGGCCCGACATCTTCATACCCTTCTAGTTATAAAAGCAATGATATTTTTGCTACTAGACCCTCATTCTGTTATAGTGATTCTGAAGACCAAACATGCTATAATACACACCTACCCTAAGTATAGCCAACTATCATTGCTCAACACACAAACATCAGGGCTCTATACATATGTATATGTTTTTTTTTTGTTTGTTTTTGTAGCCTCACAACATTGGGGGGTGACCTGTTACCCTTTCCTACAACAAATTTCAACATGCATGAGATCTGGAAATCACGATGACACATGAAGCAAACTTAGTGAAAAGAGAAACCTTACAAATAGTGCGAGCTAGCCTCCCTTTCCTCAGGATCCATACTTTGTCATACCATACTCTAGCAGTTGACTGGCATACATCGCCTTTTTTTGAAGGTGTGTAGCCTCTCTCACTTCCTTCTTCATCGTCTTCCAGTGCTTAATGGTGCAGTTGGGGCAGGCGTTTGTTTTCCCTGTTTTGCGCTCCTCCTTGTGCGAGACCTCTTATTATTGAGGATCTTTATAATGCAATTCCTTGCCTAGTCCATCAAAAAAACGTGTGCCCAATGGGTTTGGAAGCCGCTTATGCATGCATTGAACTACATACATGAAGTCTTTGTCTTTTTGTTCTCCCCATGGTTTGAAGTATATTTGGTTGACTAAATGACGGAAGTTATAATAAACCCTCCATCTTGTGTCATCCTATAAGACCCGCTCATCTAGGGTATAGTAAATCATCCCACCCTCCCTGGGCACGTTGCTCATCATAGTAGGCAAAGGTGACCATGCACCTCTCCCAAAGAATTCGCTGCACCCACCTCCCCCACTACTCGATTGCTGTACGAACGACTCTGAGAAGCCCTCGGCCTATCACCACTTGAGTGGTGCTGTGAGGATACCGCACGACACTTGGGGAGATGGCACCGTGGATGGGATAGGATTGCACTGAGCACTAGGAGGAGCCAAAGGGTGAGGAGTAGGGAAAGTAGAAGTATGAGGGGTAGGCACAGTAGAAGTGATAGGGGTAGGAAAGGTAGTGGGAAGTAGGGATGTGGGCGACTGTGGGATAGCTGACATGTCAAGCACATAATAGGTGAGAGAGGAGCCCGACGACTCAATTTCTCAGCCCTCCTGTATGAAGAGTTCAGGCAGTTCTAAGCCAGCCGTGCCTCTAAAACATGCTACAAATTCGGGTCATCTTGCAGCACTAGAGGATGCCCCCCTCTATAAATCTGATCTTAGTCCATTGGTGATGAATCCCATGATGGCCACATCTATATGCATAAAAACATTACATAAACACATAAAAACATAGCTCACATAAAGCATAAATTACATAAAAAGCTTATGCACAAAGCCTTAATGCATAGAGCTTATGCATAAGGCTTAATGCATAGACCTTTATACATAGAGTCTCATGCATATAGCTTTATACATGGAGTCTCATGCATGAAGCCTCATGCATGGAGCTCATGCATATAGCTTAATGCATTGAGCTTATGTATTGATCTTTATGCATAGCGCTCATCCATAGAGCTTAATGAAAGGTTTATGCATTGAGCTTTATGCATAGACTCTAATGCATAGAGCCTCATGCATAGAGATTTATGCATAGAGTCTCATGCATAGAGCTTAATGCATAAGGCCTCAACATATTGAGCTTTATGCATAGACTTTAATATGCATAGAGTCTCATGCATAAAGCTTAATGTGTAGAGATCATACAGAAGCCTCATGCATAGAGCCTTAATGCATTGAGCTTTATGCATAGAGCTCATGCATAGAGCCTGTCATGTGCAAGTTTTGCCCATGGACATATCCTGAAGCTAGTCTAGAAGGGGCAGCCAGAAAAAGATGATAAGAACCAAAATTTAGGAGCATGTTGTGCAGATTTGGCTAGTTTGGACTAGGATAAAGACAAATAATAACGTGTCGACTCCACAAGGGGGGCTGTCTCTACTACCAAAGGGCTGTCCGGCTGCATGGAGAATAGTGCTTATGAATTATAGACCAGTCGGCTGGCCGACCAGCCAGCACTCCTTTTGTCCAAGGGCCTATATAAAGGAGAATTTGCTCATTGATGTGTTCATTCACTCCACTAGGGAGTGGGTCCAACATTAGGATTATTTTGGGTGATCCACCTTTTCATGGAAGGCAGCCTATGGTTGTAGAACCTATGTACCTTTTTGTACCAATATGAATATACTAAATTTCTAGCTATCTCTCTCTCTCTCTCTCTTCTCTCCCTTCTGTCTGCATTTTTGCATCAGCATGTTCTAATTGGTGTTTAGGGCTAAAGAAGACTCTCAGAGCTTCCGCGTGTTACATTGGTATTAGAGCATTAGGCTCGGCAAGGCTAAACCCTGATTCAGTCCCATATGATGGTGTACAAATCCAAGGTATAGGAAAGTGCACGAGTACGAAGCCCAAGGCAGGGAACACAAGATCGGGAAGAGCTCCTAGGAGGTTTGTTGGTGGTGTTCCACAAAGCCAGAGGAGGGGATGGCATTCCTGTGAGAGCCAGATAGGTTTTCGGGCAATGGTCCCAAGGGAGGATGATCCTCCAAGGGGTGGAGGGAGAGTGCCAGACTCATTTCTCCGGAATGAAGACCAAGACGGTGTTCAGAGACAGGGCAGAATGGGGACTGGATGGAACAGATGCATAGATCAGAGTCATAGTGGCTTTGGAGACCGGGCTGGGTTTTTAGTGAATGAAAAGGGTTGCCAGAGACGGATGGATGATAGAGGGACTCAGGGAACAGAATGGGATGATGACAATCATCCCAAGAACAAGTTGGAATCCTGTCATCAAGTTTAGCAGAGGATGGATGATAGAGGGACTCAGGGAACAGAGTGGGATGATGACAATCATCCCAAGAACAAGTTGGAATCCTGTCATCAAGTTTAGTAGAGGATGGATGATAGAGAGACTCAGGGAACACAATGGGATGATGACAATCATCCAAGAACAAGTTGGAATCCTGTCATCAAGTTTAGCAGAGGATGGATGATAGAGAGACTCAGGGAACACAATGGGATGATGACAATCATCCAAGAACAAGTTGGAATCCTGTCATCAAGTTTAGCAGAGGAGGATGTCATGTGCAAGTTTTGCCCATGGACATATCTTGAAGCTAGTCCAGAAGGGGCAGCCACAAAAAGATGATAAGAACCAGAATTTAGGAGCATGTTGTGCAGATTTGGCTAGTTTGGACTAGGAGAAAGACAAAGAATAACTTATCGGTTGCATAAGGGTGGTTGCATAAGGGGGGCTATCGACGCTGTACCAAAGGGTTGTCGGTTGCATGGAGAACAATGCTTATGAATTATAGACCAGTCGGCTAGCCGACCAGCAGTTAACGAGCACTCCTTTTGTCCAAGGGCCTATATAAAGGCGTATTTTCTCATTGATGTGTTCATTCACTCCACTAGGGAGTGATTCTAGCATTAGGATTATTTTGGGTGATCCACCTTTTCATGGAAGGCAGCCTATGGCTGTAGAACCTATGTAGTGGTGTTTAGGGCTGAAAGAAGACTCTCAGAGCTTCCACATGTTACATTGGTATCAGAGCTTCCGCGTGTTACATTCCTCACACATAGAGTCCCATCATGCATGAAGCCTCATGCATGCATAAGGCCGCCTAGAGGCAAAACATATATAGGAAAAATAATCCCCAGTACTCGAAGGTGCAAAAATAACAAAGAGCAAGGTCAAGGGGCTTACGTCTTATGCTTGTGAGAAGGCTTGTAAGTGGTTGATCTTCTTTGGAGGAGAAACGCTAAACCTAGCTACAAAAAGCATTAAGTTAAGAAAAGTTTTTGAATATGCATAAGGTCATACATAAATCTTATTCATAAAGCTTTATGTATAAGCCTTACGTATTAAGCTTTATGCATAGAGCTTAATGTAAAAGGATTATGAATTGAGCTTTATCCTTAGACTCTAATGCATAGAACTCATGCATAGAGTCTCATGCATGAAGCCTCATGCATAGTGCTCATACATATAGACTAATGTATAGAGATCATGTATAGAACCTTATGCATTAAGCTCATGCATAGAGTCTCATGCATGAAGCTTATGCATGAAGCCTTATGCATAAAATCTCATGTATGCATAAGGCCTAGAGGCCAAACATATGTAAGATAAATAATCCCTGGCACTCAAAGGTGCAAAAATAACAAAGAGAAAAGGTGAAGGCGCTTACCTCTTATGCTTGTGAGAAGGGCTTGTACGCAGTTGGAGAAGAAACCGTAAACCTAGCCACAAAATGCATTAAGATAAGCAAAGTTTTTATTTATAAAAAATTATTAGTGCACTAGTTAAGCGTTCAAGAGAGCAAACAAACAATGCCATACAAGAGAGCAAGGTGACGGGGCTTACCTCTTATACTTGTGAGAAGGGCTTGAACATCGTCAATCGTCTTTGGAGAAGAAACCCTAAACCTAGCCACAAAATGCATTAATCGTTTCACTAGGGAAAATTCGGGCTCCAAATGGGCCTTTTAGAGCCCATTAAAATAATATAAGGCTATCCAATGAGCGTTCTTGGATTCTAGATCCATGTAACATGGATCTTTTTTGTCAGAGTGGTCTCTACAATGTCAAGCTCAAAAAGATGAATAAAAAATATTGGCATAAAACTCAAAAACAAAAGAATGTCAGGCTTGAATACCACCTACTAAAAATAGAAGGATGTCAGGCTTGAATACCACCTACCAAAATGTATGTTAGAAGGAATATCAGGAAAAGAAGCCAAATCGATTTTGAAAGCTAGTCTAATTGAAGACTTTCTCCACAATTTGAACGTAGTTCTCTTCTTTTCCCACCTCTCTTACAACGTCACTTATTTATGCCATATTTGCTTCATCTCTTCTTCGTCTTCTCCCAGCCTCTTTTTTCTTCCATCTTAATAGTTTGGTAAACTTCAGTAAGCTATGTTTGCTAATCATCATTTCTTTGTGATTTTATTTTGTTTATTATGTTCTTTAACCTTCCAGACCATGGTGTCATTTGTGAAAACTTACAGGGTTATTTGTCAACTCGACTACAAGGAAAACGGAGTGTAAGGTGCACACCATTTATTTAAAGTTTTATTTTTGTTATTTAGACTATTGAGCCCAACAAAATGGTAATAATGTTTTGTTTTCTCTTTGTAGATGAGCTCTAGGAGAAAACACATCTACAGCATTGAAAGTGTGGAGCTTTTCAATAGGAAGGATACTGATGGCATAGTTGGGTCCCTCAGTGTGGTTCAGGAAGTCAGACTAGATTACAATGAGACCCATCACTCAAGGAGCATTTAAGGTAAAACAAAAAGACATTGGTGATCCTTTACAAGCATTGGAATGGTAGGATTGTGTAGCATGTTTATATAAACACAGACATAATGCTACATCACCATGATGAAAGTATAAGATCTAAGACAAATAATAAGATTCAATAAGTAGTCTTTGTTTTTTTGTGTTCAATACCTAATTGTTTTGTGCTCTATATCTAAGCATTACAATTTTCTTGCAGCTTTATACCCATCGAATGTGGAGAAGTGACAGAATGTAGAGTGCATCAGTGGAAGAATTAATGTGTTCCATATAGAGATAGGCACATTGCTATATGATAACCCGCCCAGCCATTTATCTCAGCACATGAAATCTTCTTTTATAATTCCATGTATTTTTTGGCTAATGCAAATGATAATGTTGGTAGACGAGTCTATCCCACTGCCACCATTCTCTAGCCAAGAATGGTTTTGTTCTTGCACAAACATCATTGTAGCATACAAGAATAAGAAAATAACAGATATGCATGCAGCAATGAAACCATCATAGGCTCTAAGGACATCTATCTGAGTTGGTTTATACCATTTAATGCCTTTGCATAGATGTTTGCATCATGTGAGGGTGTCAAGAAAACAAAGTTAACATATCAAGTGAGGTCCCTTGATAATGATTGGATGAACCAATTTTTGTGAGAGGGATGGGATCTAAAGAGGACCTTTGCAGTAGAAGATGCCATTGAATGCAAAGTAATAATGCCAGATGTTACATTCAGGTGAAATCAAAACATAAAGTTTGTTTATGTTTTTAGAAAATTCTATTAGAGTGACATCCATTACTTTTTAGCATTGATTGTTTTTATGATCAGGTATTTCATCGGGAGGCAAACATTATGCATGCGGTTTCGTTATACAGAAGATGGCAACTATAGAGAGGCGTCTAGCAAAGCTTGGATCAAGACATGCATGATAGAACTCACTCTTCCATCATAGATGTTGTAATCCAATTACAAGGTCGAGGCCCGTTAGAGGTCAATCTAGAAAGCCATTAGCCATTGGTCTTTCTTAGACAAGAGATCCAATTGATGTGTAGTGATGCACTGAGGGATTTATATTTTAAGTTAGATGGTAAGAAAATCGGAAGCAAGAATGAAGTTTCCAAAATCTGGTCTATTTGTATCAAACCACATATCCTAGAGGTTGTGGAATCACCTTGAGATTGTAACCTTTACATCTATAATAAAATTTCAAGAGTTATCTTTGGTCTATATGTTGTTGTATAAATGTTATTTCTTTCTTCTTTTTGCATGTTTTTCTTTCTATTTTGCTTCAATGGAAACTACATGTCTTGGGCATCCCTGCTCCTCTGCCTTGAAAATGTCTAGATTTCAACATTAAGCCATAATTAGTCTTGGCCATTGTGGAGAGGGCACAAATGCATACGGCACATCAAGCTCTCGTTGCCTAATATTGTTAATTAGAGTTTCAATTATTGTGGCCTTGTATAGTCATACATCTAGATCCGTATATTTCGCTAATCAAAGATTCTACACATACAAAAAATTACACTTGTGCTATCAGTGAATGTACAAAGAAACTTAGATATCATTAGAAGAAGAAGTGCATTCTTACATTTTCTAAGAATAGTCCCAACCTTGAGTGCAGCAACAACAAGACATTGTAGCACACTCTCCAAGCCATCATGTTGGTGTGGGACTTTACATCTAATGATGTCTGTTGCCTCTAAAATCTCCTCCTGGGTAAAGTGTTAAGGAAAAAAGCTGATAATGCTCACACTGTTTTTAACTTTATTGCATAAGGTTATTTGATTAAAGCCATTATATTTTTTCAATGAATTAAAAGATTTAGATTGGTTTTATTTCCATGTGAATGCATTTAGAATGTGGTGCTCTTTCTCTTCAAGAAAGAGTGTCTAGCTAGAATCAAGTTATCGGACACATCACAAGAGAACATACGTGCTACCTCGGGATGATGATGATGCTAGCCTACTCTATATAGGAAGTCAAACAATTTCTCATGAGGAGTCTCTACAACTTCATCTAGAAGTTGCTCCTCAATCTAACTAATCCATCTACAAGTAAGTATTGATGTCATGAGGACTACACAAATGTGTTGAAAAGTAGTCAACAAAACAAGACAACTACCCTATAAGGACCCCGAGGCTTGAAGAATTTGATACAATACTATATGAGGCCAGAGTTATAGTCACATTGTGTTGATTTCCTAAGAAAAGGGCCAATAGTGTATAAATAATCAACATTTAAGAGAAACTAACCTTCAAGAACACTAATAGGACCACACGGCTTAAGGGATTCAATACAACGCGAGGTAGGGTCAAAGTTAAAGAGCAATACCACATATCGCGTTGTGTTAACTTCTTATAAAAAGGGCCAATGATGTATAAATAATCAAAAATTACAAGAAACTAGCCTGGAAGAACCTAATACCACAAGACGATGGAAGGAATTCAATACAATGCGATGTGAGGCTAGATTGAGAAAGGAATGGTACCTATCGTGTTGTGTTGATTTGGACCTGAAATTGTCAATTGTGCTAAAAAAACCAACACACAAGATTTGGATTTGTATGAACACGGGTTGTGCTCATCATCACGCCTTACATGTCTACCATACGTCGGTATGCAAAGTCATAATTGCACATGTCATCATCACCTGCTCGATGTCACATCGAGGTCTTCTTTGCGCGTCTTGCTTGCTCTTTGTCATCGAGGTCAAAGCGACATTGCCTCGGGTAAGTGCTCTCATTGCCTCAATGCCTTTTCTCACTGCTCTAATGTGGCGTCAATCTCACTATAGTGCAAGCAGGCATGCCAGCTCGAGAGGGTCCCCTCTTTGCATTGTATTGAATCAATGCAATACAACATGATGAGCAAGCCTAGCATGTGAGGTAGCCCTCCTTCTCGCGTTGTGTATTAAATCCAGTAGAAGGATCTATCGATGGCCAAATTTGGGAAGAGCGCCATCGGAAGGGTGGTGTTGTGGACTCAGGCTTAAGGAAAAGTATAGCATAACATAGTGCCATGTGGAAAAGAGCCTAGATTTCTATGGGGTAGCCATAGATTCCCCGCAAAATGAATGATAGAGTTGGTTAAATGGTCACTTTGGTATGAGTTTGCTCTGTGCGGACTAGCCGACCTGGTAAGGTGATTGAATCTCTGGGTGCATGGCCGAGTTTTAAAAACTAGACTAGCTGTATAAGCAATGAGGTAGTCGACCTAGTAAGGTGATTGAATCTCTAGGTGCATGGCCGAGTGTCAAAAACTCGACTAGCTGCAGTTGTAAGAAATGGATTAAGAAAAACTTAGTTAAGTTGGTGTTTAGTACTTAGACCAGACAAGCTCACCATCCTACGACGACGATCGACCATGCAGCAACCATCTGCACACAGTAAGGTAGGGAAGGTGTCAAAGCCTCCAGAGAGGCAAAGGTTGAGGACAAGGTGAATGCCGCGCTGGGCAGTTGGGCATGTCAACCAGGGAGTGGTCGCTCGTGACTTTGTGTAGGCATAGAGGAGGATGATCGATCAACCTAATCCCCATTCTAATCAACCTAATCCCCACGCTAATCAACTTCTAAATTCCCAGCTTTGTAGAGCTTTAATAGATTGCGTGCAGGCGATCACTAGCTTTGTCAATGAAGGATCGATCAGCCACCGTTGGCTCGTCGGCGCCTTCTCATGCGTCGACGCAGCTCCAACAAACGCAAAGGGACGCTAGAAGTTACTGCTTTTGCATACTATAAGTCGCATGACACGTATGTTGGACAAGGAGCAGGTCGGCGGGTGGGGACCCCACATTCCACGGTCCCACAGATGGTGGTGGGCCTGGGTCATGCTTCACCATGCCATTTGCACGAAGTCGCAACATAGAAGTGAGAAAGGTCTTTGATGGGCTAATAAACTCTTGAGTATGTGTGTATATGGTCAGCAAGGCAGTGCTCGTCGCCGTTTGCTATTGCCTGCCGTCGTCTGGGCTCGGTGGCTACTTTGCTAGAATTCATGTAGCTACACGGAGTACAAGGCCTTTAAACGTACCAATTAAAGGGGTGCCAATGGGCAGATCTCCTAAAATGAGGAGGCACCTAAGCGCATGATTAATGATTAATTGACCATGAAAGGATGCCTTGCTCGAGTTTTATAATGACGGCTTTAATCATGATACCCTAGGCACGCGGTTTGAGATCAACGGCACGTCGAACTGCTATGACTGGCGAGGTGTTACGTGCGCCGAGGATGGCCTTGTTGCTTATTAAGGTCATTGAAGCCACGTAGCACATATAACTTACCTCATAAAACATTGACGATGGGGCTTCACCCCTTGATTTGCCCTAATTTGTTGTAAGTTACATACTAAAGATTATTTTAAGTGTGAAATCACTACAATGTGAGGAGGGTACCCCTAACAACTATGTGCCAACCTCCTTGCATTGTAGTGATTTCACACTTAAAATAATAATCTTATAGTATGTAACTTGCAACAAATTAGTACAAATCGAGGGGGGTGCCTCATGTTCTTAATGCATTACAATGCGAGTAGGGGTGGGGTCACATCAGAGGAAGCCCTTCCTCACGTTGTAATGCATTGAGCACATTGAGACCCCCCCTCGATTTGTACTAATTTGTTGCAAGTTACGCAATATAAGATTGTTTTTGGGATAAAATCACTACAATGTGAGGTGGTTGGCATGCAGTTGTTAGGGATTCCCTTCTTGCGTTGTATTGATTTTCATTCAATAATATCACAGATAGATCTGACATGATCGGTACACATGTTAAACACCTATTTTACAAGTACGTGTACCGATCAATACAGCATGAGAGGAGAGCCCGTAAGTGTGCTGTCTAGGATAAGAAAAAGACACATCTTGTTGACTACTATACTCTTGGTCAGATATTATCAATGATGTACAAAGATTCTCTTCACTACTATGAAGCCAACCTTACTTAAATAAACTTTGTCATAAATACCTTGAGCTTCAGAAATGCATTCTTCACATCTTGCAATTGTGCATGCACGAGATCATCACTAATTGTTCTGAACTTTGAATGAGAAAGTGTAGACTTCACCATCTAGAAATGTGATGAGAGTGCTCCATTGTCTTGTTTAAGGTTCTTCAGCTTATCCATCTCAGCATGTATACAAAGTTTGTAGTTTCCACTATTTTTTGACAATGCAATAAAAGGTCTTTGTTCTCTTACTCAATCACGTGCATCTGAATTAGAGGTGGGCCCATGTTTGACTATCTTTTCTAATACCCCTTCTAATTTGTTCTTCTTGGTCTTTAGATCCTTTCTTTTTGTTCCAATTCATGGTTCTGCAAATGTTGAGCATGAACAACTTCTACCAACTCATTGTATTCATTCTCCTTGTTAGACGGTCGATCATTTAACTTCTTGATCTAAGCTTCCTTCAACATCCTTTATGATGATATCCAAATGCTTTGCACCTGATTAGCAAGCCTTGTTGTATAACTAAGCAAGTCAGCATTGCCCTCACAAACATATTTGATCAAAGAAGTTAGGCGTGAAAATTTAGGTTGTTATTGGGTCAAGGGATTAGGTGGGTAAATTGATCCTTCCACCCATATATCAACATGTTTTCTCCCTAATTCCTTGGCTTGTTGCATTACATAAGGATTGACCTTAGAAGCCTTTATTCTCTTATAGAGAGGAGCATACTCATCATCTAGGTCCACATGTACAAATCGCTTCTTAGAATTATCTTTTATGTTCTACAGAACATAAAACAATATTGAAATTACAATGAACTCCTTTATTTGTAAAAATATATGGTGTAGTAAAACATTATCATTAATGTCAAACACTTGTGTTTCAAATAACATAAAAATTAATGCCATCTAAACATATTCGTACCTCCATTGAGCACTTTCTTGATGCCCTTCTTGATGCAATAACACTTGGTAGTAAAATAATTGGGTATAGATAATCAATGAAGGTAAATATGACTTTTGGATTCCACTTGAAGGCACCAGAAAGTCAAATCTCTCTTCATTGTTGTCCATGCATAAACAATATGTGAGGAAAGAGGAGATTCAAGTGAAAGCTTAGAGGCTTCCTTGAGAGATTGAAGATTTCAATGGAGGGAAATTCAAATGGAGGAGTGGCTATTGAATAAGGAAAATCCGCCCAATGACAACCACCATAACTTCATGAAAATGCACTAGAATAGAACTTAAGCATGTTTAATTGCGTTGAAAAAAGAACTTTTCAAAATACAAAGTTTGCTTCAAGATATATTCGAGTTCTTTTAAAACATGCCACTATTTCCATCATCTTCTAATTCCATGTTGTACTTATGTCAAAAATATAGTTGCATAGTTACATATGTCAGAAATATTCTCGTACTTGTTTTCTTACTTTATAGAGTACTCGCTTTTCACATTTATTAATTTTCACTCGCAGTGGTTGAAGTTACGCAGAATTTAAGCACATTATAATAAAATAAGCATTGAATCTCTTTAGAAAATATGAAAAAAGGTGAATTTAGGTTTGAAAAGAAGAGAGAGAAACCCAATATAATAATATTATTATTGCACTATTCCACAAGGAGAGAGAGAGCCCTTAAAGGCGAATTTAGGTTTGAAAAGAAGAGAGAGAAACCCAATATAATAATATTATTTTTGCACTATTCCACAAGGAGAGAGCCCTTAAAGGGCCCTTTTGGAGCCCAAATTTTCCCTAATGTCTTTCTAGAATAAACCCTAAAACTAGCCACAAAAAGCATTAAGATAAGTAAACAAGCATACAAGAGACCGAGATGAAGGGGCTTACCTCTTATACTTGTGAGAAGGGCTTGTATATGGTTGATTGTAAGGTTCCCCCCTTCCAAAAAAAGGGGAAACACTTAAGATAGTCCACTAAGTCTTATCTTAGAGAAAAATTTCCTACTCATCATCGACACCTTGACCATACAGAGATTCAAGGATACGATTCATAGGTAAGACCTAGTTCTATCCCGTAGGGGGAGCGTGGTCTTCTAAAATCAAATCACCCATAGGGTAATTGATCATATAAATTGGACAACTACAAGACTTGATTTCTAGAGACAACGCTTTTTTCCTCATCCATGCAAGGCACAGCCGCTGGCCTAGTCTTCTAGAATAGAGTGGATGGGATGTGAATGAATGTAATGTGATGTGAATCGGGATGTGAATGAATGAGATGTGATGACATGTGAATCAGATAGATGTGAATGAATGGATGGATGTGTATGTGTATGTGATGAAAATGGATGTGAATGTGTATGTGAAGAATGGATGTGAATGTGTATGTGAAAATGGATGTGAATGTGTATGTAAAGAATGGATATGGATGTGTATGTGAAGAATGGATGTGGATGTGGATGTGTATGTGAAGAATGGATGTGGATGCGTATGTGAAAAATAGATGTGGATGAGTATGTGAAAGAATGGATGTGGATATATGTGAAAGAATGGATGTGGATATATGTAAAAGAATAGATGTGGATGTGTATATGAATGAATGTGATGTGATGGATGTAAATGGATGTGATGTTAATGAATGTGATGGACGTGAATAGATTTGATGTGATGTGAATCGGGATGTGAATGAATGAGATGTGATGTCATGTGAATCGGGATGTGAATGAATGAGATGTGATGTAAATTGGGATAGATGTAATATGTGATGTGAATGAATATGATGTGATGAGATGTGGATATGGGTAGATACGAGTGGATGATGAGATCTAATGTGGATAAATGAGGAAAGATGTGATGAGAATGGGAATACATATGAAATAAATGAGGATTGATGTGGAACAATGTGGAAAGATGAGAGTTCGTTATAGAAATTGTATTTATGACCTGTTTTTAAATGACTATTTTATTGTCAAGAATGCTGGGGAAGCATTTTGACCATCTTGTGAATAAGGTCATAGAGATCTAATTGATAAAGTTGCAACAGCTGACGGAGAGTCAATGGAGGACGTCTTGCGTAGCAAGGTCGGTCGAGGTCTTGACCAGCCTCGGTTCGATTTAAATGGTGAGCTTCCGGTACGATGGATGAGGGACCAAGGAAGCGGCCTATGAGTAAAGTGCTAGGTGACCAGAGGATGCTGACCGGGCTCTGGGTCGCCAAAGATACCCACACGTGCATCGAGGAAGATATTGAAACAAGGAGTAAGAGTTGTTTTCTGAATTCGAGCATGGATCTGGTTGATTGACCTTGATGGTCCTCAAAACGGATGAGTCCATGGCTCTTTTATATGGATTTATTGGTTGATCTTGCCGATCTTCAACGGAGATTCCATTTTGATTTTTATAAGTGAATATATTGCCAGGTACTATGAGCTAGAAACTATCAAAAAGGCCCCTGAGTGGACAGGTGATGAGCGTTCTGGTTTGCCAATAATGCCATAGGTACAGCGATGAAGGAAAAATTAGAAATTAGGATTCAACCGGATAATTTTGGAGGATTATGATCAGTGATAATATAGTTTCATTAAAAGATTGTTTTAAAGACAGCTGAATCTGTGAAAAAGGCAATTTCATATTGGGTGTGTAAGTGGTGTGACTAGTAAGTTTGCATGAATATCCAGCTAGGGGGCCTAGGAACTCTTTTGCCTGGTATCCGGGACAAAACCTAACCAAATTCTTAAATGGATCCCATCACTACAGTGGTTGGGCACGGTTGGCTAATCCACGGGACTGGATGGGGTTAGGTTGGATTGATGGATCCTTAAAAAGAGACTCAATTTTGTTATGGTACGATAGATGAAGTAAATCTCGGATAAAAATTATAAGCTATATTGTAACTTTAATATAAAAATCTAAATTCATAGCTATTATAAGACAAAAATTCATTGCTGAGTACACTTTTTTGAGGGCAAGGACTTTACAAAATTAACATACTTGAAGTAGCTTCAAAATTCACAAAATTCAAAATCCCCATTGAGCGATATACCATCAACATCCCAATCGGTATCTACCAAGGTCTTTGGCTCTAGTCGTTTTCAAATCTTCCTATTGTTCACTTGAATTGTGTTGTGCTAATATCCTCACCTCCCACGATATTGAGGTGCTCTCTAATATTTAGGAGGCTCCAATGTCTACTTGCACCTACAACTTCCACCAACCTAAGTGAACTTGAGTCTAAACGTAATTAGCACACTCTCATCACAATGAGTCTTATTCATTATTATCCACCTTAGATTAGTATTGTCATTAGTGTAGGATTAATTAATACTTAGTGTAGGATTAGTTAATGATTAGCTCAATGTATTGTCATTAGGAGAGCTTGATCCATGGATTCTAACATGGTATCAGAGCTTAGGTGTTGCTCTCTTAGCTTAGTATTTTTTTCTACTTCATTAGGGTTCGGAATCCTTTCTTCCCATCATTAGTTTTGTAGGTAATTAGAAAATGTATTAGGAATTAGGTTTTTGTTTAGTTGCCCTCTATCATTTATAGACCTCTCTAGTCTTCACTCCTAGAATGCAAACTCATCGAAGCCTTGAAATTCCATTGGAGTTTCAGTCTCTACAAAGAGGCACTCAAAAATAAATAAGAGGAATTTGTGTGTCTTCTTGTTGTATGGTAAGCATCTAAAAAGCTAGCCAAGGTGGGTGGCTCAAAAGAGTGAGATGGCATCGAGTTGTTGCCCGCCATAGCCACAAGAGAGAAGAGAAGTTGCAGCAGCTGCGATCTTATGATTGCACCTAAAGATAGAGGAAAAAAAAAGAGGGAGTCCGCCATTCCTTGTGAACCAGAGAGAAAGCAAGATCATTTTTGCCTGCAGCAGTAGTCCAAGAAGAAAGTAGCTACCACAGTGTGACCTGCAGTCCGTGAGCAAATAGGAAAGAAGGAGCTAAGAAGCAAGAGAATAGCCAGGCATCACAAGGGAAACAAGAGAAGGTGCCACAACAGCCAATAAAAAGCCCATTGCAAAGCAAGAAGGACTGGGCAACAAACGCAAGGATAAAGGGCCTGGTCGCACCTAGCCAACGAAGCAAACGATACCATCTCAGACGTGCGTGACATCAAACAGAAGGAAACAATAGAAAAGAAAAGTGGCCAATCTATCCCGAAAAGTTTGCGTTTGCTGCTAAAGAGATGAAGAGCTGAAGGAGTGTTGTAGCCCCAATAGAGCTACGTTCCATCAACGCACTACTGTGATGATAGAGAGATTCACGGGTGACCTATACAGGAGCAGAGAAAGTAGGCGGCGGCTGTGTGTAGAGAGGAAATCCAAAATGCCTTCACCATCGCCCCAGCGGACACGCTGAAGATAAGGCTTAAAAATTTAATAATAATTTTTTAAAAAATTCTAAGGTTTAAATTATTTTGGTGTAAAGGACCTTCCTTAAGGGCTGTTCACATGGGCCTTCAAAAAAGCAAGCTTTGGGCTTCACTAGCACTTATAACATCGTCATTCGATAAAATCTTCTTTACAAAATTGGGATTTATCAATCGAAGTGTCCAACAAATGTTTTTACCATTATTATAACCTTTGTAAGTCACCATATGAGCATGTGAATGTGAGTGACTAAGAGTAAAAAATGCTTGTAATCAGTGGGCCAAATGAGCACGCTAGTGTGTGTGAAAGAGAAGAGTACAACCTTGGTAAAAATGCTACAACCAAATGAGTATACAAGTGTAAGTGTGCACAAACAAAGCATAAGTTGCAACAAAAATGAAAGTAACAAGAGAAGCTATAATGAAGAAGAAAGAGGTGCCATAAAAGTCACATAAAAATTTCATCTCACTACCCATCTCTTAAACAAAAATAATCTTACTTCCTACAAAAAGTGCTTGTATCTAGCCTCTGGGACCGATGATGTACCTAAGCTAGAAACTCATCCCTCACCTAAGAGCCAAAGTAGCCTAGCCATTGGGGATCAACGCTTTTTTCCCCATTCAAGAGGCACAGCCGTTGATTCCTATCCATAGAACAATTACTGTCCAGGATTTACTTTATCTATCGTGATAACAGAATTTTTGAGTCTCGATTTATGGATCCATCAGTCCAGCCTAACCCCATCCGATCCCATGGGTTAGCCAACTGCCCAACCACTGTAGTGATGGGATCCAATTAAGAATTTGGTTAGGTTTTGTCCCGGGTACCAAGGAAAAGAGGTCCAAGGCCCCTTAGCAGAAATTCATGCAAAAATAAAACTAGTCACACCACTTACACACCCAATATGAAATTGCCTTTTCACAGATTCAACCAGTTTTAAAACAATCTTTTAATAAAGCCATAGTATCATTGATCACCATCTTCCAATTTATCCAATTGATTCTTAATTTCCCATCATTCCTTCATCAGAGTATCTATGGCATCATTGGCAACTAGAACGCTCAAGGGCCATTTCGATAGTTCCTAGCCCATAATACTCGGCAATATAATCACTTATCAAGATGGACTCTCGTTGAAGATCAACAAGATCAACCAACAGATCCATATAAAGAGCCATGGACTCATCCATTGAAGACCAGCAAGGTCAATCAACCAGATCCATGCCTGATTTCAGAAAACAACTCTTACTCCTTGTTCCAATATCTTCCTCCACGCACGCGTGGGTATCCTAGGCGACCCAGAGACCGAGCACCGTATGGTCAGCACCCTCTAGGATCCTTCGCAGGTGACCTAGCGCTTCACTCATAGGCCGCTTCCTTGGCCCCTCATCCACCATACCGGAAGCTCACCATTTTAATCGCACCGAGGCTGGTCAAGACCTCGGCCGACCTTGCTATGCGAGACGTCCTCCATTGACTCTCCGTCAGCAGTTACAACTTTATCAGTTAGGTCCACGACCTTAATCACAAGACGGTCAAAATGCTTCCCCAGCATTCTTGACATAAAATAGACATTTACAAATAGCATTTACAAACAGTTTACAAATACAGTTTCTATATTAACTCTCATTTTTCCACATTATCCCTCATCAACCCACATTACTTATTCCACATTCCATTTATATGTGTACTCATCCAATCACATCATTTTCCATCTCCTCACTTTAGATTCCTTCACATCACATATCATATATTCACATCCATACATCTACGTCTACATGCATACACCTACCTCCACATTCTCATCCACATCTATACATCTACATCTACATGCATACATCCACATCTCCATTCACATCCACATCTATACATCTACATCTATATGCATACATCCACATCTCCATTCACATCCACATCTATACATCTACATCTACATGCATACATCCACATCTCCATGCATACATCCACATCCACATTCACGCTCACATCCATACATCTACATCTACATGCATACATCCACATCTCCATGCATACATCCACATCTACATTCACGCTCACATCCATACATCTACATCTACATGCATACATCTACATCTCCATGCATACATCCACATCCACATCTATACATCTACATCTACATGCATACATCCACATCTCCATTCACATCCACGTCTATACATCTAAATGCATACATCCACATCTCCATTCACATCCACATCTATACATCTACATCTACATGCATACATCCACACCTCCATTCACATCCACATCTATACATCTATATCCACATGCATACATCCACATCTCCATTCACATCCATATCTATACATCTACATCTACATGCATACATCCATATCTCCATTCACATCCACATCTATACATCTACATTTACATGTATACATCCACATCTCCATGCATACATCCACATCCACATTCATACTCACATCCATACATCTACATCCATATTTATACTCACATCCATACATCTACATCTACATGCATACATCCACATCTCTATGCATAATAAAATTCTTTTAATTAATCTAGGATGATAGTTCCTAGAATATGGTAGGAAATCCTCTTTTCATGCTTTGGATGAAATTATTTTATGTGTATATTTTTATAAAATTTTGCCATAGCTCCGCTACTATAACTAATAAATCTCAATTATTTTAAAAGATAGGTTATCTTTAAGGGAATGATTAGAATGATCCCTAATTGGATCATTAATCCTTAATGGATTTAAAAAAAATAATCATAATTTAAAAGCATAGATAAAAAAACTATTAATTTATTCTCAAGCATAGATTAATCTTGGATTAAGAAAAAGCTTTATGAAAAGCTTCATTTGGATTGAGAATGGGTCATGAGTATGACCATTTCTTAAGTGAGAGAGAGAGAAAAAAACCATTAGAATTAAACATAAATAAAAATTTATGTAATTCTTTACTATTATTAATTAATTAACTTCAATAGCATTTCAAAAACCATACCAATTAAGCTTCTCAAGCTTGAGAGGGGTTGAGAAGAGAGAATCATTGAGAAATTATAGAAAAGATCAAAATTCACTATACTTACCTTATAATTTGCTTGATTCTTTGTTCACGGTAGAGGCCCCCAACCAATCAATTGGTTTAGTATGTTGATGGAGCCACCAATGGGGATTTAAGAAAGAAAGAAGTGTTAAAAACTAGTGAATTATTAAAGAATTCATAGTTCTTAGCTTAGGTGGAGTAGAGTAACAATGCATAAGACACTATATTTTTTTCAACAAGGGGAGGATTCTATTTATAGGAAAAATTGAGCTCCTAACCAAACAAACTGATTCTAGAATTTTTCAAGTCAATTTGGTTGAATTTGGACTAGATTTGGACCTAGTTTGGTTAGTTTTTGATTCGGTTTGGTTCCATTTTGATTTGGTTTGGTTCAAGAGAGATGAGAGATAAAAAATATCACATCATTTTTTAGTTTAAAACTCATTCAAGCATGTGAAATATGCACCTCCTTTAAAGAACTCCCCTTCCTTACATATGTGTCAAAATGGAATGATTATACCCAAAATATCTCATATTTTTAATATTGCTCATAGTTTTTTTACTAATAAACCTTGTACATTTTTAACTCTTCATCTTATGTGAAATATGCACCTCCTTTAAAGAACTCCCCTTCCTTACATATGTGTCAAAATGGAATCATTATACCCAAAATATCTCATATTTTTAATATTGCTCATAGTTTTTTACTAATAAACCTTGTACATTTTCAACTCTTCATCTTATGTGAGCATTTACTCATTTTTGGATACCCAAAATATCTCATATTTTTAATATTGCTCATAGTTTTTTACTAATAAACCTTATACATTTTCAACTCTTTATCTTATGTGAGCATTTACTCATTTTTGGATATCTTCTTTTACAAATTGGATTTATCTCCTCCCTACACATGGATTGATGCTATTGGCCCATAGGAACCTTAATTGGACTATAATCCAAAAATTTCTGAAAATCTAGACCCTTAGACTAAGGTTCTTTATACCTATTTCCAATTAATTCCAATTGCACATTGAAAAATTCTTTTTGAATTTCTATTTCAGGGGAACTTATTTTAATAAGATGAGATATTTTTCTATCCAAAAATATTCAAAATCTGAATATTCTCTCTCTAGAATATTTTCTCTCTCTAGGTTAAAACAGTTAGAAACAAGGTCTTTATATTTCTGAAGAGGGATTGATTACAGGGGAAGATACTAGACATCAAAAGGGGGGTTGGGGGAGGAATCTTACATTCTACCCCACTTAAAAAACGCGAGATGTTCTCATCTCGCAACTTGGGATAATTTCGCAAGATGCACGAATAAAGATTAACCACCAAGAAAAGTCTCAAAGAGAGTAAGATTCAAGACAAGAACAAGATTTAAACTTTATTCATTCTTGGAACTTATACAATAAAGATAGAAGAACTCTTTACACTTCCATAAGCCCGTCCATCATATGGTCACAAAAGCAGCACTCACAAGCTGCATAAGTATAGGGTAACTCATCTATGGGAATAATTCTGTTGGTTATTGCCGCACATATCTCAGTGGTATGAGGCGATCTAACAAAAGGACCTCTGAAAGGCAAGCCAAAAACAGGGTAAAGGCATATCTTCTGATGAGGAAGAAAACACGCCAGTAAGAAGACCCGCTCAGAAAACCCAAGATGTCTTGATCTCATGACGCAGTAGTATCGGGGACCCAAACCCAAAGCTTCAATAACCATGGCCAAGTGGACATTGTTACGAAAGTGCTGCTGACCCCAGGGTGTTACCCTAGTTATGTTTTGATAGGTCCGCCATTTGGTCTGAGCTACAGAAGTTCCCAAGTGAGGGAAAAGTGAGCGCTCATACTGTTCTATAAACTCCTTCTTCACAGACTCGCTTGCGTCTTGAAGGTGAGAAATCATCATAGATAAAACTAATTCCTGTTGCCAAGCCATGAAGGAGATTAAGAAGAAGGGAGATCGATGGAAGTAAGATTACTGTGAGCGACAAGTAAAAGTTACGACTTATATAAAGGAAGGAGCTAGCGTAACCTAGAAGCCAACGGTATCTTGCCACTGAAGTTTTACCATCTTTCTATGATTTGGTTTTGGCACATATTTCTATAGGAGGCATTAAGAACTTTGAGATGAGGAGATAAAAGAATCTCGTAAGCTAAGTCACTTACTTTCTTTGAATTTAGATAAGGCTCACAATATCTGGGGGATAACTTCTTAAACTCCCCAATAGATAAAGAACTTCTTTTGGGCCGTACTTAAATGAAGACCAAAACCTTGGTATCCAAAACACCGATTTTTACTTCTGAACTCATTGTTCTGAATCTTTAAAACAGGTGGAACTCCTGGGAAGTATTTTAGGGAAAGGGTCTTCCTTTTTTAAACAGAATCTTTCTTTTATTTTAGAGAGGGAATAATTATAAGATCAGAAAGGGAGATTCTTACTCCTGTATACCTCGAAGGTTGGGGAGGAATCTTACATTCTACCCCACTTAAAAAAGTACGAGATGTCCTCATCTCGCAAGGTAGAGGACAGCTCTTTTTCTTAAGATCCAATTTTATTCTGGGGTTCCTTATATTCTGGTCAACCCAACAGAACACTGGGATAAATATCCCTTATATAGAACTCATCATTAAATAACAATTCATTCAGATCATATCATTCATATCTTTAACATGATAATGGTCCATTAGACCGAAAAGTTTCCTTCGAAGCATTCCTCCACGGAAATTTCAGTTAAGCAAGTTCTATCCCTTAACTTGATCTACCGGTCAAGTATTAACAGTAGCAATTTGACAGCACAACCCACTAATCTCATAGTGATTTGCTGAATTCATTATCATCATCCCAGTTATGAATATCATCACAGGGACTCGTCCCATTCACCCTCATTGTGGTTTCGTTATATTTCAACTAAATTTCAGAAATCATCATTTTTCAATCAGAATTTTCAATCAGAATCCAAATCAATTCATCAATTGTCAAACAGAATTAAAAATCATATCAACCACATTCGAAATCATTATCTAGATAGCATTAACGCTTATAATTTCAAGTCTTAGATTTACTCGTATATACTGTCAGTAAAGAGCTGCAGTTATACTCTCGGTATATACGGTAGTCACGGCCCTTGGAATTATAAGGTAAATACCATCATGTCTTCTATATAATTGTGGTACTTCCATCTGAAGACCCAATTACCAAATTACGAATTTCAGTTTGAATATCAAATTGTATGAATTATATCACACAATTATAACCTTTTTGTGTTTCTTGATAAATTTTTGACATATTTGTCTTCTCAGTTGATCTTTATTAACCAAATTCGCTTTGATACCAACTGTGAGATCCCCCTATTCCCACCGAGCAACGGATTCAGATACTAGCAGTGGAAGTAGCACTTCTCGTGCGGGATAGGGGTCCCACACTCAGGGCCTCACCCACCACGGATATCCGGATAAGAGACTAATCCGTCGGTTGTTCCAAAACCGAACCCGAAAAAATTTCCTTTACCGGAAAGCACGGGCGATTCCACCAGGATAACTTTTTACTCTAACGTAGTCAAGATCATTTCTGATCGAGCTGATCCAAATGCATCTATAAGATACTTGGTCAGATCAAGGAAGAAACTTGCACTTGGATCATTGGGATCAACGCTTTTTTCCCCATTCAAGAGGCACAGCCGTTGATTCCTATCCATAGAACAATTACTGTCCGGGATTTACTTTATCTATCGTAATAACAGAATTTTTGAGTCTCGATTTATGGATCCATCAATCCAGCCTAACCCCATCCGATCCCATGGGTTAGCCAACCGCCCAACCACTGTAGTGATGGGATCCATTTAAGAATTTGGTTAGGTTTTATCTCGGGTACCAAGGAAAAGAGTTCCAAGGCCCCCTAGCCGGAAATTCATGAAAAAATAAAACTAGTCACACCACTTACACACCCAATATGAAATTGCCTTTTCATAGATTCAACCAGTTTTAAAACAATCTTTTAATAAAACCATAGTATCATTGATCACCATCTTCCAATTTATCCAATTGATTCTTAATTTCCTATCATTCCTTTATCAGAGTATCTATGGCATCATTGGCAACTAGAACGCTCAGGGGCCGTTTCGATAGTTCCTAGCCCATAATACTCGACAATATAATCACTTATCAAGATGGACTCTCGTTGAAGATCAGCAAGATCAACCAACAGATCCATATAAAGAGCCATGGACTCATCCATTGAAGACCAGCAAGGTCAATCAACCAGATCCATGCCCGATTTCAGAAAACAACTCTTACTCCTTGTTCCAATATCTTCCTCGACGCACGCGTGGGTATTCTAGGCGACCCAGAGCCCGAGCACCGTATGGTCAGCACCCTCTAGGATCCTTCGCAGGTGACCTAGCGCTTCACTCATAGGCCGCTTCCTTGGCCCCTCATCCACCATACCGGAAGCTCACCATTTTAATCGCACCGAGGCTGGTCAAGACCTCGGCCGACCTTACTACGCGAGACGTCCTCCATTGACTCTCCGTCAGTAGTTGCAACTTTATCAGTTAGGTCCACGACCTTAATAACAAGAAGGTCAAAATGCTTCCCCAACATTCTTGACATAAAACAGTCATTTACAAACAGCATTTACAAACAGTTTACAAATACAGTTTCTATATTAACTCTCATTTTTCCACATTATCCCTCATCAACCCACATTACTTATTCCACATTCCATTTATATGTGTACTCATCCAATCACATCATTTTCCATCTCCTCACTTTAGATTCCTTCACATCACATATCATATATTCACATCCATACATCTACGTCTACATGCATACACCTACCTCCACATTCTCATCCACATCTATACATCTACATCTACATGCATACATCCACATCTCCATTCACATCCACATCTATACATCTACATCTACATGCATACATCCACATCCACATTCATGCTCACATCCATACATCTACATCTACATGCATACATTCACATCCACATCTCCATGCATACATCCACATCCACATTCACGCTCACATCCATACATCTACATCTACATGCATACATCTACATCTCCATGTATACATCCACATCCACATCTATACATCTATATCTACATGCATACATCCACATCTCCATTCACATCCACATCTATACATCTAAATGCATACATCCACATCTCCATCCACATCCACATCTATACATCTACATCTACATGCATACATCCACATCTCCATTCACATCCATATCTATACATCTACATCTACATGCATACATCCATATCTCCATTCATCATCCACATCTATACATCTACATCTACATGCATACATCCACATCTCCATGCATACATCCACATCCACATTCATACTCACATCCATACATCTACATCTACATGCATACATCCACATCTCCATGCATAATTAAATTCTTTTAATTAATCTAGGATGATAGTTCCTAGAATATGGTAGGAAATCCTCTTTTCATGCTTTGAATGAAATTATTTTATGTGTATATTTTTATAAAATTTTGCCATAGCTCCGCTACTATAACTAATAAATCTCAATTATTTTAAAAGATAGGTTATCTTTAAGGGAATGATTAGAATGATCCCTAATTGGATCATTAACCCTTAATAGATTTAAAAAAAATAATCATAAACTAAAAGCATAGATAAAAAAACTATTAATTTATTCTCAAGAATAGATTAATTTTGGATTAAGAAAAAGCTTTATGAAAAGCTTCATTTGGATTGAGAATGGGTCATGAGTATGACCATTTCTTAAGTGAGAGAGAGAAAAAAAACCATTAGAATTAACCATAAATGAAAATTTATGTAATTTTTTACTATTATTAATTAATTAACTTCAATAGCATTTCAAAAACCATACCAATTAAGCTTCTCAAGCTTGAGAGGGGTTCAGAAGAGAGAATCATTGAGAAATTATAGAAAAGATCAAAATTCTCTATACTTACCTTATAATTTGCTTGATTCTTTGTTCACGGTAGAGGCCCCCAACCAATCAATTGGTTTAGTATGTTGATAGAGCCACCAATGGGGATTTAAGAAAGAGAGAAGTGTCAAAAACTAGTGAATTATTAAAGAATTCATAGTTCTTGGCTTAGGTGGAGTAGAGTAACAATGCATAAGACACTATATTTTTTTCAACGAGGGGAGGCTTCTATTTATAGGAAAAATTGAGCTCCTAACCAAACAAACTGATTCTAGAATTTTCCAAGTCAATTTGATTGAATTTGGACTAGATTTGGACCTAGTTTGGTTAGTTTTTGATTCCGTTTGGTTCCATTTTGATTTGGTTTGGTTCAAGAGAGATGAGAGATAAAAAATATCACATCATTTTTTAGTTTAAAACTCATTCAAGCATGTGAAATATGCACCTCCTTTAAAGAACTCCCCTTCCTTACATATGTGTCAAAATGAAATGATTATACCCAAAATATCTCATATTTTTAATATTGCTCATAGTTTTTTTACTAATAAACCTTGTACATTTTCAACTCTTCATCTTATGTGAAATATGCACCTCCTTTAAAGAACTCCCCTTCCTTATATATGTGTCAAAATGGAATCATTATACCCAAAATATCTCATATTTTTAATATTGCTCATAGTTTTTTACTAATAAACCTTGTACATTTTCAACTCTTCATCTTATGTGAGCATTTACTCATTTTTGGATACCCAAAATATCTGATATTTTTAATATTGCTCATAGTTTTTTACTAATAAACCTTATACATTTTCAACTCTTCATCTTATGTGAGCATTTACTCATTTTTGGGTATCTTCTTTTACAAATTGTATTTATCTCCTCCCTACACATGGATTGATGCTATTGGCCCATAGGAACCTTAATTGGACTATAATCCAAAAATTTCTGAAAATCTAGACCCTTAGACTAAGGTTCTTTATACCTATTTCCAATTAATTCTAATTGCACATTGAAAATTTCTTTTTGAATTTCTGTTTCAGGGGAACTTATTTTAATAAGATGAGATATTTTTCTATCCAAAAATATTCAAAATCTGAATATTCTCTCTCTAGAATATTTTCTCTCTCTAGGTTAAAACAGTTAGAAACAAGGTCTTTATATTTCTGAAGAGGGATTGATTACAGGGGAAGATACTAGACATCAAAAGGGGGGTTGGGGGAGGAATCTTACACATTGAATCTCTTCTTGGGTGACACAAGAGGAGGTGGAGATTCCCTAGCGGCTTCACATCGAGGCGTTAACCCTCATTAGGGTCTCGGGGGGGTCACTATATGTAAAATATCCCTATCGCGTGCGTTCAAGGCCTATATTTTAAATCCCTTATTTGTGAATTTTTTAATCTATATAATATCCCCTTTTCTTTATGAATCTGTAAATTTTTTTGAAAAAAAATTAAATCATACCCTTATGTAAATATATTTCTGTAAGTTTCATAAATTAAAATTATGCTTCTGTTGAATGCACGTGATATTCACATTTTTTTGTGAGTGACCCCCCCGAGATTAGGGTTATCTAAGTACAACTTTTCGGACTCTACACTTGCATGTGTCTCTCTTCTCTTCTCTCTCCTTCTTGTGTGTAAGGTAGCATGTTAGTCTTAACACGCTACCCAGTAGCAAAATATCACTGCTTAGAAACAAAATTTTGCTACTGAGCAGCAACCTACAAACTAAGACTCCCACCTAAATTGTGGTGACGCGATTCCTTTCTTTGTAACCTACCTCTTTTTGTTGCACATGCTAGGACGACAGATGCAGGAGCACTTTCTCCTACCCAAGTCCTTCCACCTCTCGCTCCATCAAATTTCTCTATTATGTTTTCTATGTAAAAGCTAAATTTCACTACTGATGAGCAATGATCTAAAAACTAAGACTCTCGCCTAAATTGCACCGACATGATTCCATTCTCTATAGCCTACCTCTCTTTGTTGCACATGATAGGATGACAGATGCAGCAGCACTTTCTCCCACCCAAGTCCTTCCATCGCTCCCTCCATCAAAGCTCTCTATTTTACTTTCTATGTAAAATCTAGGATTAGGGCAACATAAACCAGAAGCTTTCAATTATTTATGCATTAGGATTAGGTTAAAGAAACTCACCTTGTTTTTCTCTTCTCCTTCTCCTCTTTCTTGCTCATATGTTAAAATGAACTATACTTTCTAACTTCTTGTTTTATTTTGTTAAGGCTTATTCAAGTCAATAACTCACAAATCTAGCTTCTTGAGGTAAGACCTCCCTCTTTTCTATTATGTTTTTAGGACTTTTTAGGTTTTCTGAATCTTTTGGGTCTCTGTGCATGCATAAAGCTATTAATGCTTGCATAGAACTCCCAATGCATGTATAGAACTTTTAGAGTTTTGTATTTTTTATGTTTTAGTCCTTAATCTTATGTTTAATCTATTAATTACTTTCTTTAATCTTTTATTTTGTAGGTCTTTCACCAATCCTCTACTTCAGCTTCACAAAAAAAAAAAGGTAAGCCCTCTTTTTCTTTTAATTGTTTATGCTTTTCTCTATGTATTATTGCACCATTGGATGGCAGTTTAGGTTTAGTTTAGGCTTGCAAGATCTATGCATAGGCTTAGAGCTCTATGCATAGGCTTCTGGCAAGCTATATGCATAGGCTTCTTGCGAAGGTAAAAGTTTTCATGAAGCTTATGCATAGGATCTATGCATAGACTTCTTGCAAGCTTGCATATGAAGCTTATGCATAAAGCTTGCATAGGCGTCTTGCAAGCTCTATGCATAGGCTTCTTACATAGCCTTCTTGTAAGTTCTATGCATAGAGCTTGCAATATTATGCAAGCTTTATGTAACTCTAGGCTTCTTGCAAGCTTACATAGGCTTCTTTGCAAGCTTACATAGACTTCTTGTTTGCAAGCCCTATGCATATCCTTCTTGCAAGCTCTATGCATAGGCTTCTTACATAGCCTTCTTGCAAGCTCTATGCATAGGCTTTATGCATAGCGATTGCAAGCTTATGCAAGCTCTATGCATAGGCTTTATGCGTAGAGATTAAAAGCTTATGTAAGCTCTATACATAGGCATAGGCTTTATGCATAGAGCTTGCAAGCTTATGCATAGGCTTGCATAAAGGTTATGTATAGATCTTGCAAGCTCTATGCATAGGTTTCCTTCAAGTTCTTTGCAAGACCTTTATGTATATTTATACAAGGTTTATGCATAGGCTTCTTCTTGCAAGCTCTATGCATAGGCTTGCATAACGCTTATATTTACTTTTGATTACTTTGTTTAATCTTTTGTTTTGTAGCTCTTACACTAATCCTCTCCTTCAGCTTCATAAAAAAGAGGTAAGCTCTCTTTTTCTTTTAATTACTTATGCAAGTTCTACTTTTATTGCACCCTTGGGTACCGAGTTTAGGTTTAGCTTAGGTTTAAATCTATGTATAGCTATATGCATAAAGCTCAATGCATAGCTTTATGCATAGGGCCTATGCATAGGCCTCTATACATAGGCTCTATGTGTATGCTAGTAGCTTCCTACGTATGCCGGTAGCAACCAATGCATGCTAGTAGCTTTCTAGTCATGCGGGTAGCTTCCTACGTATGCCGGTAGCAACCTACGCATGTCGATAGTAACGAATGCATGTCAGTAGCTTTATGCATTATGCCGGTAGCTTCCTATACATAAGAGTTTTAAGTATTTATGTTTTTTCTTAGGTAGATAGAAAATAACTTGAGGCGTGATGTTACACATGAAGGAGTCATTGATATCCCAACAATAACTTGAGCCCCTCATTGGGATGTTAACTTTCATGTCCATATTAATGCATCTACCTTGTTACAATGGGATATGTATTGTGCAACCTAACATGTATTTCCTTGCTAGATTTGCAAGCCGCCAATTAAATGAGGCAAAACAAAATTACACCACCACAGAGAGGGAAGTCCTAGCCATGGTTTATATAGTCAAGAAGGTTTAGCATTATCTTTTGAAGAATTTCTAGATGGCTTTTAATTTTAATGAAGTTTGATTTCTCCATTGTTGTTTGAAAAAAAGAGTCATAACACGTCCATACAAACCATGTCTAGAATTCCAAATGGTGAACCCGGGGTGATCTTTCGGATAATGGGTGGTTGCAAGATGAGGGTACTCAATGGGATATTGATAGATGGTAGACGTAAAGCTCATCCTTGAGCTTTCCACTGTGACAAACTATAAGAAGGGAGTTCAGCACTTCATGGGACATGTTGGTTACTGAAGATCCATTATCTTCTATGCCAACATAGCAACAACCTTGTATCATCTTCTCATTATCTTTGAGTGGACCGAAGGATGTCAGCAAACCTTTGATACACTTAAAAAGTCCATGGCAAGTGCACCTATCATGTCCACACACTACAACACATCGGGAGCATAGCAGTGTTTTTTAGCAGCATTTTGGAAAAGAAAATATCGAGGGCTTTCAAGATGCACGCTCAGCAGCGATCTATCGACTGCTTTGCAGCGCTTTTCGTAGCGAAATATCGTTGCCTAGTAGTGCTTTTTTGCTGTCCACAACAGCAAAGTAATGCTACTATACTGTAAAAATATCCTGCTTCTTTTGCCGCCGCGTAGTAAACTTATACTCTGAGTTTTTTTTTTTGTAGGTTTTTGCCTTGTCTATCACTTCTACCTCTCCTACCCTATCCTCCTCAAGCTTAAGCAAGGTATGTCTATTGTTTTCATTTATCTCCTATGCAAACAAGCTTTCCATGAAAGCTATCTTTTGAGTATTTCCTTTCTCTTTTCTCTCTTTTAAGTTTTTCTTTTCTTCTTTTTCCCTTCTTCTTTTTCCCTAGTTAAGAGCTCTCCACTAAAGCTTCATATGTCAAGAGATCTTAATTTTTCTTAATACTTTCTTTATCTTGACTTGGTTTAATTTTATAGGTTTTCAACACATACAAGCCTCAAAAGAGATATCTTTCTTGTATGTTTCTTCTTTCATGCTTTTACAGGTTTATAAGTTTTGTATGTTTTAGGGCTTTTAACATTAGGATTTATTATTAATACATTTTTTCCTTATTTTGGTTTGATTTTGTAGGTTCTCAACACATACAACCTCACAAGGTAAGAGATCTCTTTCTTGTATGTTTCTTCTCTTATGCTTTTACATATGCTTTTACATGTTAAAGGGTTTGTAAGTTTAGGGTTTGTTTATTTTCCAATGCTCCATGCTCCATGCATGCCAGTAGCTACCTATGCATGCCGGTAGTAGCAACCTATGGAAGTCGGTAGCCAACCAATGCATGCTCGTAGTTTAGGGTTTGTAAGTTTAGGGTTTGTTTATTTTCCAATGCTCCACGCTCCATGCATGCCAGTAGCTACCTATGCATGCCGGTAGCAACCTATGGAAGTCGATAGCCAACCAATGCATGCCCGTAGTATACAATGCATGGTGGTAGCAACCTACGCATGCCGATAGCAACCAATACATGTCGGTAGCTTCCTACACATGCCGATAGCAACCTACGGATGCCGATAGCTTCCTATGCATGCTGGTAGCAACCAACACATGTCGGTAGCATCCTATGCATGCCGGTAGCATCCTATGCATACCGGTAGCAACCTATGGAAGCTGGTAGCATCCAATGTATGTCGATAGCTTCCTATGCATGCTGGTAGCAAACAGTGCATGCCGGTAGCTTTATGCATTATGCCGGTAGCTTCCTATGCATGCCGGTAGCAACCTACGCATGCCAGTAGCAACCAATGCATTATGCCGGTAGGTTCCTATGCATGCCGGTAGCTTCCTATGCATGCCGCTAGCAACCTACGCGTGCCGGTAGCAACCAATGCATGCCAGTAGCTTCCTACGTATGCCGGTAACAACCAATGCATGCCAGTAGCTTTCTACTCATGCTGATAGGTTTGTACGTATGTCGGTAGCAACCTACACATGCCAATAGTAACCAATGCATGCCGGTAGCTTTATGCATTATGCTGGTAGCTTCCTATACATAAGAGTTGTAAGTATTTATGTTTTTTCTTGGGTAGATGGGAAATAACTTGAGGCGTGACGTTACACATGAAGGAGTCGTCGATATCCCAACAATAACTTGAGCCCCTCATTGGTGGGATGTTAACTTTCATTTCCATATTAATGCATCTGCCTTGTTACAATGGGATGTGTATTGCGCAACCTAACATGGATTTCCTTGCTAGATTTGCAAGCCACCAATTAAATGAGGCAAAACAAAACTACACCACACCACAGAGAGGGAAGGCCTAGCCATGGTTTATATAGTCAAGAAGGTTTAGCATTATCTTTTGACATACAAATTTATTTTCTTTGTTAACCATCATGCACTTCTCTTTTTAACAAGCTATGGGAAGAATTTCTAGATGGCTTTTGATTTTAATGAAGTTTGATTTCTCCATTGTTTGAAAAAAAGAGTCATAACACGTCCATACAAACCATGTCTAGAATTCCAAATGGTGAACCCAGGGTGATCTTTCGGATAATGGGTGGTTGCAAGATGAGGGTACTCAATGGGATATTGATAGATGGTAGCGGTAAAGCTCATCCTTGAGCTTTCCTTTGACAAACTATAAGAAGGGAGTTTAGCACTCCATGGGACATGTTGGTTACTAACGATTCATTATCTTCAATGCTGACATAGCAAAAACCTTGTATCATCTTCTCATTGTCTTTGAGTGGACCAAAGGATGTCAGCAAACCTTAGCAAACCTTTGATACACTTAAAAAGTCCATGGCAAGTGCACCTATCATGTCCACACACTACAACACATCGGGAGAGTAGCAGTGTTTTTTAGCACCACTTTCGAAAAGATTTTCCAATGCTCTATGCTCCATGCATGCCAGTAGCTACCTATGCATGTCGGTAGTAACCTACGCATGCCAGAACCAATGTATGCCGATAGCTTTATGCATTATGCTAGTAGCTTCCTATGCATGCTGTAGCTTCCTATGCATGCCAATAGCAACCTACGCATGTCGGTAATAGCAACCAATGCATGCCAATAGCTTCCTACATATGCCAGTAGCAACCAATGCATGCCAGTAGCTTTCTACTCATGCCGATAGCTTCCTACGTCTGCCGGTAGCAACCTACGCATGCCGATAGTAACCAATGCATGCCGATAGCTTTATGCATTATGCCAGTAGCTTCCTATACATAAGAGTTGTAAGTATTTATGTCTTTTCTTGGGTAGATGGAAAATAGCTTGAGGCGTGATGTTACACATGAAGGAGTCGTCGATATCCCAACAATAACTTGAGCCCCTCATTGGGATGTTAACTTTCATGTCCATATTAATGCATCTGCCTTGTTACAATGGGATGTGTATTGCGCAACCTAGAGAGCATAACATGGATTTCCTTGCTAGATTTGCAAGCCGCCAATTATATAGTCAAGAAGGTTTAGCATTATCTTTTGACATACAAATTTATTTTCTTTGTTAACCATTAGGCACTTCTCTATTTAACAAGCTATGGGCTAGTAGATGGCTTTCGATTTTAATGAAGTTTGATTTCTCCATTGTTTGAAAAAAAGAGTCATAACACATCCATACAAACCATGTCTAGAATTCCAAATGGTGAACCCAAGGTGATCTTTCGGATAATGGGTGGTTGCAAGATGGGTGATCTCACTTTCGTTCACTCTCTCTAAAATTGGGACATTGACGCATCTCGGGCAGAGTACCTCAATCTTGATATCGCTATCAATTAAAACTTGACATGTGCCTAAAGCAACATATCACGAACGAGATACCAACTAATTCCATGCTAGCAGGTCCGGTTTTCAAGTCACCATTCATGTCACCAATACAGGTCACCCACCACACTATCTCGATCAAGATATTCATGCCACTCAGATCCACATCAATGCCACGATGGATTTCCCTAGACATCCCGCTCAAATGTACATTCAGCATATTTAATCAGCCCATCTCCACCGTCCACATATCTCGAACAAGATATTGAAATATAATCTCAACCATTGAAATACCTCGTTCGAGGTATAGAGATGCAATCTCATCCATCCACATATCTCATTCGAGGTATAGAGATCAAATTGAGACCGTTTAAAAACCTCAAATGAGGTACATCTACAAAATCAGACTCGTCCATTCACGCACATTTGAAGATGCAATCCCAGTCGTTTAAATATCTCGATCGAGGTATTAAATGAATCTTGACCACAAGCATACCTCGATCATGGTAATGACTTAAAATCTAAGCCGTCCATGTACCTCGAACGAGATACTGAATTCAAATCACAGCCGCCGTCGATCCTTCACCAACCCTAAAATTAAGTGTGTATCTTGGCCATTTGTCTCACTAACCCTAAAATCCAGAGCATACATCTTGAAAACCCTAAAGTGCATGATGCCACCGAACCTCGTTCGAGGTTATAAAACCATAAATTTTTTTTAAACCTCATTGTCACAAGTCGTTTTCACTCTCCTTGCTCTCTTGATTTGGATTAGCATAAGTGGGCCCATTAGCATTGTTTTATAGCTTCATTAGTGCTACTTTTTACCACTAAGCATTGGACCTTACACATTGCCCGTTTGTGTTAGCCCTAGGTTTTAGCATGGAGTCATGTGAGGAGGGCCGCTCATCTATTATGGACCTCATCGTGGAGATAGACGGCAGCGAGTTAGCGGCTATCCATAGGAGTGCTAGAGACACACCGTCTACATTACATATCGTGGTGGCAGACTTGGAGGCGATGCTATCGTCCCTTCGTAGCCTTCACAATATTGTTTATGTAGATGAGTGGATAGCCCACCATTGCACTGCTCCTGTGTCACATGGCCTGACATATCGTCAGGTCTGTGATCTTGGTCTGATTAGGGATGGAGCCTACTTAGATCTTTTCCTTGATAGCCGTGGGATGAGGCCTGGGGGTGGGCAAGCCCCTTACTATTTCGCAATGTTCGCATCCTCGTGTGGTGGCACATATCTATAGTCGATATGTTTCCGCATATGGGAGGATGTCGAAAAACTACTAGATTCCCATATACTTCACAAAGAAATTATATGCAGAATTTGTCTTAGCGGAGGAGGTGGATTACACTAGCCATCGACGTGGTGGTGGTGCTAGCCAAGGCCGTCTCCAAGACTAGGGTAGGTAGCCTCCACCAGCCCTTTGTGTACCTCCTACAGATCCGGCATTTGTGCCTATGTCAACGGTCAAGGCTCTCAGCACCCAAGTTGGCATCGATGTACGGAGTATCACGAAGAGCATCCTGCACGTGGTGCGCTTGTTCTCACGACGATTGATACTGACGACGGATGTCAAGGTATTTACACATTTATTACTTCTTAAGTTTTTTTAGTCATTTATTTACATGTTTATATGTCCTATTCTATATTTTTACATGAGCGGCATGGTTGATTGTGTCATGTAGGGTCCCACACCTACCACTGAGAGACTCACTTAGGAGTTGGTAGAGGCAAGAGCAGAGATTGACCACCTTAGAGCTGCATTGCGGATGGCAGAGGCAGCTATTGTAGAGGCACGGCATGCGAGAGAGTCTGACATCCAGCAAGTAGGTTTCTCTTATACGTAAAAGAGTTATAATTAAGGTCCTAAGTTATAAATTTCTTTAAGTAATATCTAATGAGAGAGACAAATCAATTATTTTTATGCTTTACTTTTTGCACCGGCTCGGACTGAGGTAGAGAGTTCTAGAGCTCAGGTGCAACAGCACATGATTATGGAGCGAATTGCACAGCATAGGGTAGAGCAGTTGATGTTGCATGTTTGGGACTTCTGCAGATCCTAAGATGATGTGACAATGCCTTACTTGCCTCTATATCCACGGCCTATTACAGAGGTTTTTTGAATGACCTCTCCCTCAGGATGCACCACCATTCCTCTGTGATGCCTATTGCGCTCTCTGTATTGAGGACATTGACAGTACTGGTGGATATGCTCTGGGATGTGGACATTTTTTCCATTGGTCTTGCATCACCCACACGAGCTAGTACGCTTCTCAACATGTCCCTCTTGCCATGCATGCATCGACCTAGCGACATACAGAGTTTTGGGCATTGACGATCTTCACCCAGGCTTCGCTCGAGTAGATGCTAGGACTGGCAGGCCTCTTGATTTTACCTCAGCTCTATTGACTTGGGACTTGATGCCGTCGATGTGACAGAGATCAGGAGACTGAGGTGCCTTCAGAGATTGAGTGGAGTACACACAATTTGATGCATACTAGAGAGTCCTTTATCTCACAAGAGCCAAATCATAGCATACGAGCGTGTGGGTGGTGGTCCTAGTGGCACCTCGGGTGGTGATGGTGCTAGTAGCAGTGCTACTTCTCATGAGCAGCATGTCCTTATAGAGTAGATGAGCTTACACGCACAGAGTGGTAGGCACGTACCATTGCTAATTTTAAATATTAGGTTTATAGATAGAGACGTCTTGTAGTAGCATGATGTAGAGAGAGGGAGAGGGCTATAGCAACTTATGGGACTTGTGAGCTCCCGAGTACACCGGCACCAGCTCTATCAAGTCATCATAGTTGGCCATGAATGCAAGACCTGTGTGCTCATCGGACAACACTCGATGTGAAGGATGCTCGGGGGAGAGGAATGTCTGTATCCATGCATCTGTCCATCCTCTCGAGGTACAATGCGACCAATCGCCATCCATACATGCTCCAGAGAAGCATGCAAACTGTTGTGTGTAAATCGTGGGGGCTGCCATGCATCTGATGGAATGTAAGCGCAAGGTGCTAGGTATTGTGTTCCAATCATGGGAGGCTCTACAGTCAATCATGCCACCATCCACATGCCAAAAAAATCTCCTAACAATCCGAGCATCACGTTTGGGATATGATGATGCTGCTCAAATGTTGGGAGCACCACTCGACTACATAGCCCACATCTCTGAACCACTCAGCATCTTGCCCGGTAGCAGCAGCAGCTGATGATGCCTCAGGGCACATTTCACACACGCGCACCATCATGCTCTCCCTTCCTGTGACCACTCTCAAAGAATGACCAAATCACTAGGATACTAGACTGCACATGCCACCTATAAATCTATAAAACAAAGTCTTAGTTATTGTTTTCTTTAAGATGTTCTAGTGAATTTACTTTAATTGTGAATATAAGAGAACCATAAGTACTACCTGTAGAGCCAATAGAGTTGTCGTAAATGACTTGAATTGTGCGCCACAACCATCCTACCAAACCCATATCGATGGCCACATGTGATCCCACAATCTCGTAAAAAATCATCATGGAGATGAAAACAGTGTTGCACAAAATGTGCATCATGTGAATGATCATCACTGATATAGAAATGATACTCTCGAATAATGACACGGGCCTCGAGGGTACTTGCTATCCCATCTACATGGGCCTCTGCATGTCGATAGCTAATGTGGACCGTAATAGCAACCTGGTGAGGTAAACAAGAGAGACAAATAGGACAAAAAAATCAAATAAGTAATATAGCTCAAACAACACCATATTAGTGAATTTGGGAATTTTTCGATTCCCATTTTTGAATACTTAAAAAAGGGGACATGGATAACATGTTTGTAAGTTTCTCAAAACCCTATCATATGACCTATCGTTGGAAAGCGCTTGAAAAATGGAATCTAAAGAGCTATAAAGCACTCATTTTGGATTAGTGGTGTTCAAGTTATGGTTAATCCAAACTTTTGACCACGTGTCCCAAACTTGCGGGAAATTCCCATATTCCCCAATATGGTGTTAAACACGAAACAAATATTATGAAATATAACCATTACCTGCTCCAAGAAGTAGTACTTAGATTGTATCTCCTGAAAAGGTATGAAGGTGTAGTTCTCTACAAAATCAATCATAGAGACGACCACACCAATAGGAAACTCTACCAGGCATGCTCGAAACTGAGATGATCCTGCCACTTGGCACAATGAATGTGCTGTATATAGGGGTAGATCTGCTCCCTAAATGTGGCTGTGAAGTGACAATAACATGTTTGTCCACGAGCTCCAACTTCCTGGACTGCCCACCACCACTTTGGAGCTAGTGTGTCACATACTCATAACGTTGCCATGGCACTATCTCTTGGTCACTTGCATCAAGATCTACCATCCGTAGATGTGCAAGTGAACCTGCGCAATTGCTCTCCACACAAGGCATCCTATGGAACTGGGCATCCTCCGTGTGTGCACACAAAAGAGAGTGGATGAAATCACGCGAGGACTACGAATGTAAGATTCCTCCCCCAACCCCCTTTTTGATGTCTAGCATCTTCCCCTGTAATCAATCCCTCTTCAGAAATATAAAGGCCTTGTTTCTAACTGTTTTAACCTAGAGAGAGAAAATATTCTAGAGAGAGAATATTCAGATTATGAATATTTTTGGATAGAAAAATAACTCATCTTATTAAAATAAGTTCCCCTGAAACAGAAATTTAAAAAGAATTTTCCAATGTGCAATTGGAATTAATTGGAAATAGGTATAAAGAACCTTAGTCTAAGGGCCTAGATTTTCAGAAATCTTTAGACTATGGTCCAATTAAGGTTTCTATGGGCCAATAGCATCAATCCATGTGTAGGGAGGAGATAAATCCAAATTGTAAAAGAAGATACCCAAAAATGAGTAAATGCTCACATAAGATGAAGAGTTGAAAATGTACAAGGTTTATTAGTAAATAAACTCATATGTAAGGAAGAGGAGTTCTTTAAAGGAGGTGCATATTTCACATAAGATGAAGAGTTGAAAATGTACAAGGTTTATTAGTAAATAAACACATATGTAAGGAAGGGGAGTTCTTTAAAGGAGGTGCATATTTCACATAAGATGAAGAGTTGAAAATGTACAAGGTTTATTAGTAAAAAAACTATGACACATATGTAAGGAAGAGGAGTTCTTTAAAGGAGGTGCACATTTCACATAAGATGAAGAGTTGAAAATGTACAAGGTTTATTAGTAAAAAAACTATGACACATATGTAAGGAAGAGGAGTTCTTTAAAGGAGGTGCACATTTCACATAAGATGAAGAGTTGAAAATGTACAAGGTTTATTAGTAAAAAACTATGAGCAATAAAATTTTGACACATATGTAAGGAAGGGGAATTCTTTAAAGGAGGTGCATATTTCACATGCTTGAATGAGTTTTAAACTCATAAAAAAATTGAGATATTTTATCTCTCCTCTCTCCTAATTCAAGTCTAGTTCCAAAAAGTTAGCTTAATTGACCTAAAAATGGTCAAAAAGTGACCAAACTGACTTGGAAAATTCTAGAATCGGTTTGTTTGGTTAGGAGCTCAAATTTTCCTATAAATAGAAGCCTCCCCTTGTTGAAAAAAATATAGTCTCTTATGCTTTGTTACTCTACTCCACCTAAGCCAAATTAGATAGTGTCTTATGCTTTGTTACTCTACTCCACCTAAGCTAAAATATATAGTGTCTTATGCCTTGTTACTCTACTCTACCTAAGCCAAGAACTGTGAATTCTTTAATAATTCACTAGTTTTTGATACTTCTCTCTTTCTTCAATCTCCATTGGTGGCTCCATCAACATACTAAACCAATTGATTGGTTGGGGGCCTCTACCGTGAATAAAGAATCAAGCAAATCATAAGGTAAGTATATTGAATTTTGATCTTTTCTATGATTTCTCAATGATTCTCTCTTCTCAACCCCTCTCAAGCTTGAGAAGTTTAATTGGTATGGTTTTTTTAAATGCTATTGAAGTTAATTGGTGAATAGTAGTGAAGAGTTACATAATTTAATAAATGCTATAGAAGTTAATTTTCACTTATATTTAAATTCTAATGGTTTTCATAAATTCTCTCTCTCACTTAAGAAATGGTCATACTCATGACCCATTCTCAATCCAAATGAAGCTTTTCATAAAGCTTTTCCTTAATCCAAGATTAAGCTATGCTTGAGGCCAAATTAATGGCTTTTTGCTATACTTTTAGTTTATGCACATTGATGATTCAATCCATTATGGATTGATGATCCAATTAGAGACCATTCTAATTGTTTTCTTAATGATCCAATTAGAGACCATTATGGATTGATGATCCAATTAGAGACCATTATGGATTGATGATCCAATTAGAGACCATTCTAATTGTTTTCTTAATGATCCAATTAGAGACCATTATGGATTGATGATCCAATTAGAGACCATTCTAATTGTTTTCTTAAGGATGCAATTAGAGACCATTATGGATTGATGATCTAATTAGAGACCATTCTAATTATTTCTTTAATAATGAGCTTTATCCCTTAGAAAAAAATTGAGATTTATCAATCATAGTAGCGGAGCTATGGCAAAATTTTTATAGAAATTACGCATAAAATAAATTCATTCAAAGCATAAAAAGAGGACTTCCTACCATATTCTAGGAACTATCATCCTAGATTAATTAAAAGAATTTTATTATGAATGGAGATATGGATGTTTGCATGTAGATGTAGAGGTATGGATGTGAGTGTGAATGTGGAGGTGGATGTATACATGTAGATGTAGATGTATAGATGTAGATGTGGATGTGGAGGTGGGTGGATGCATGTAGATGTAGATGTATAGGTGTAGGTGAGAATGGAGATGCGGATGTATATATGTAGATGTAGATGTATAGATGTAGATGTGAATAGAGATGTGGATGTATACATGTAGATGTAGATGTATAGATGTAGATGGGAATGGAGATGTGGATGTATACATGTAGATGTAGATGTATAGATGTAGATGTGAATGGAGATGTGGATGTATGCATGTAGATGTAGGTGTATAGACGTAGATGTGGATGTAGAGGTGGATGTATGCATGTAGATGTAGAGGTATAGATGTGGATGTGAATGTGGAGTGGATGTATGCATGTAGATGTAGATGTATGGAGGTGAATGTGAATGTGGATGTGGATGTATGCATAGGGATGTAGATGTATGCATGTAGATGTGAATGTACGCATATAGTTGTGGATGTATAGATGTGAATATACGATTGTGATGTGAGGGAATCTGAAGTGATGAGATGGAAATGATGTGATGGGATGAGTATACATATAAATGGAATATGGAATAAGTAATGTAGATTGAGGAGGGATAATGTGGAAAAATGAAAGTTAAAATAGAAATTGTATTGTAAACTGTTTGTAAATGCTGTTTGTAAATGCTGTTTGTAAATGATTGTTTTATGTCAAGAATGCTGGGGGGAGCATTTTGACCGTCTTGTGATTAAGGTCGTGATGAGAAAGTTGCAACTGCTGACGGGGAGTCAATGAAGGACGTCTCGCGTAGCAAGGTCGGCCGAGGTCTTGACCAGCCTCGGTGCGATTAAAATGGTGAGCTTCCGGTACGGTGGATGAGGGGCCAAGGAAGCGGCCTATGCGTGAAGCGCTAGGTTACCTGCGAAGGATCCTAGAGGGTGCTGACCATACGGTGCTCGGGCTCTGGGTCGCCTAGGATACCCACGCGTGCGTCGAGGAAGATATTGGAATAGAGTTGGAGTTGTTTTCTGAAATCGAGCATGGATCTGGTTGATTGACCTTGCTGGTCTTCAATGGATGAGTCCATGGCTCCTTATATGGATCTGTTGGTTGATCTTGCTGATCTTCAACGAGAGTCCATCTTGTTAAGTGATTATATTGCCAAGTATTATGGGCTAGGAACTATCGAAACGGCTCCTGAGCGTTCTAGTTGCCAATGATGCCATAGATACTCTGATGAAGGAATGATGGGAAATTAAGAATCAATTGGATAAATTGGAAGATGGTGATCAATGATACTATGGTTTTATTAAAGGATTGTTTTAAACTGGTTGAATCTGGTTGAAAAAGGCAATTTCATATTGGGTGTGTGAGTGGTGTGACTAGTTTTATTTTGCATGAACATCCGGCTAGGGGGCCTTGGAACTCTTTTCCTTGGTACCCGGGACAAAACCTAACCAAATTTTTAATTGGATCCCATCACTACAGTGGTTGGGCGGTTGGCTAACCCATGGGATTGGATGGGGTTAGGCTGGACTGATGGATCCGTAAATCGAGACTCAAACTTTTGTTTTTACGATAGAAAAAAATAAATCCCGGATAGTAACTGTTCTATGGATAGGAATCAACGGCTGTGCCTCTTGAATGGGGAAAAAAGCGTTGATCCCAATGATCCAAGTGCAAGTTTCTTCCTTGAACTGACTAAGTACCTTATAGATGTAATTGGATCATCTCGATCAGAAATGATCTTGACTACGTTAGAGTAAAAAGTTATCCTGGTGGAATCGCCCGTGCTTCCGGTTAAGAAAGTTTTTCCGGGTTCGATTTTGGAACAACCGACGGATTAGTCTCTTATCCGGATATCCGTGGGCGAGGCCCCGAGTGTGGGACCCCTGTCCCGCGCGAGAAGCGCTAATTCCGCTGCCAGTACCCCAAATCCGTTGCTCGGTGGGAACAGGGATCTTACAGTTGGTATCAGAGCATTTGGTTAATAAAGATCAACTGAGAAGACAAATATATCAAAAATTTATCAAGAAACACAAAAAGGTTATAATTGTGTGAGATAATTCATACAATTTGATATTCAAACTGAAACTCGTAATTTGGTAATTGGGTCTTCAGATGGAAGTACCGCAATTATATAGAATCCCTGACTTGCTTGAGGCCATGATAGTATTTACCTTATAATTCCAAGGGCCGTGACTACCCGTATATACCGAGAGTATACTGCAGCTCTTTACTGACAGTATATACGAGTAAATCTAAGACTTGAAATTATAAGCGTTAATGCTATCCAGATGATGATTTTGCATGTGATTGATATGATTTTTAATTCTGTTTGAGAATGGATGAATTGATTTGGATTCTGATTGAAAATGCTGATTGAAAATGCTGATTGAAAAATGTTGATTTTTAAAAAATTAGTTGAAATATAATGAAACCACAATGAGGGGGAATGGGACGAGTCCCTGTGATGATATTCATAACTAGAATGATGACAACGAATTCAGCAAATCACTATGAGATTAGTGGGTTGTGCTGTCAGATTGCTACTGTTAATATTTGACCGGTAGATCAAGTTAAGGGATGTCAAATTGAGAACTTGCTTGACTGAAATTTCCGTGGAGGAATGTTTCGAAGGAAATTTTTCGGTCTAATGGACCATTATCATGTTAAAGATATGAATGATATGATCTGAATGAATTGTTATTTAATAATGAGTTCTATATAAGGGATATTTATCCCAGTGTTCTGTTGGGTTGACCAGAATATAAGGAACCCCAGAATAAATTGGATCTTAAGAAAAAGAGTTGTCCTCTACTTGGCGAGATGAGGACATCTCGCATTTTTTTAAGTGGGGTAGAATGTAAGATTCCTCCCCAGCCTTCGAGGTATACAGGAGTAAGAATCTCCCTTTCTGATCTTATAATTATTCCCTCTCTAAAATAAAAGAAAGTTTCTGTTTAAAAAAAGGAAGACCCTTTCCCTAGAATACTTCTCAGGAGTCCCACCTGTTTTAAGGATTTAGAACAATGAGTTCAGAAGTGAGAATCGATGTTTTGGATACCAAGGTTTTGGTTTTCATTCGAGTACGGCCCAAAAGAAGTTCCTTATCTCTTGGGGAGTATAAGAAGTTATCCCCCAAATATTGTGACCCTTATATCTGAATTCAATGAAAATAGGTGACTTAGCCTACAAGCTTCTTTTATCTCCTCATCTCAAAATTATTAATGCCTTCTATAGAAAAATGTGTCAAACACGAATCATGGAAAGACGGTAAAACTTCAGTGGCAAGTTACCGTTGGCTTCTAGGTTACGCTAGCTCCTTCCTTTATATAAGTCGTAACTTTTACTTGTCGCTCACAGTAATCTTATTCCCATCAATCTCCTTTCTTTCTTAATCTCCTTCATGGCTTGGCAACAGGAATTAGTTTTATCCCTGATGATTTCTCACCTTCAAGACGCAAGAGAGTCTGTGAAGAAAGACTTTATAGAACAGTATGAGCGCTCACTTTTTCCTCACCTAGGAACTTCTGTAGCGCAGACCAAATGGCGGACCTATCAAAACATAACTAGGGTAACACCCTGGGGACAGCAGCACTTTCGTAACAATGTCCGCTTGGCCATGGTTATCGAAGCCTTGGGTTTGGGTCCCCGATACTACTGCGTCATGAGATCAAGGCATCTTGGGTTTTCTAAGCGGGTCTTCTTACTGGCGTGTTTTCTTTCTCATGAGAAGATATGCCTTTATCCCGTTTTTGGATTGCCTCTCAGAGGTCCTTTTGTTAGATCACCTCATACCACTGAGATAGGTGCGGCAATAACCAGCAGAATCATTCCCATAGATGAGTTACCCTATACTTGTGCAGCTTGTGAGGACTGCTTTTGTGACCATATGATGGACGGGCTTATGGAAGTGTAAAGAGTTCTTCTATCTTTACTGTATAAGTCCCGTAAATGAATAAAGTTTAAATCTTGTTCTTATTTTGAATCTTGCTCTCTTTAAGACTTTTCTTGGTGGTTAATCGTGATTAAAATTTTTCTCTAAGTCTCATATTCGTGCATCTTGCGAAATTATTCCAAGTTGCGAGATGAGGACATCTCGCGTTTTTTAAGTGGGGTAGAATGTAAGATTCCTCCCCCAACCCCCTTTTTGATGTCTAGCATCTTCCCCTGTAATCAATCCCTCTTCAGAAATATAAAGGCCTTGTTTCTAACTGTTTTAACCTAGAGAGAGAAAATATTCTAGAGAGAGAATATTCAGATTATGAATATTTTTGGATAGAAAAATAACTCATCTTATTAAAATAAGTTCCCCTGAAACAGAAATTTAAAAAGAATTTTCCAATGTGCAATTGGAATTAATTGGAAATAGGTATAAAGAACCTTAGTCTAAGGGCCTAGATTTTCAGAAATCTTTAGACTATGGTCCAATTAAGGTTTCTATGGGCCAATAGCATCAATCCATGTGTAGGGAGGAGATAAATCCAAATTGTAAAAGAAGATACCCAAAAATGAGTAAATGCTCACATAAGATGAAGAGTTGAAAATGTACAAGGTTTATTAGTAAATAAACTCATATGTAAGGAAGAGGAGTTCTTTAAAGGAGGTGCATATTTCACATAAGATGAAGAGTTGAAAATGTACAAGGTTTATTAGTAAATAAACACATATGTAAGGAAGGGGAGTTCTTTAAAGGAGGTGCATATTTCACATAAGATGAAGAGTTGAAAATGTACAAGGTTTATTAGTAAAAAAACTATGACACATATGTAAGGAAGAGGAGTTCTTTAAAGGAGGTGCACATTTCACATAAGATGAAGAGTTGAAAATGTACAAGGTTTATTAGTAAAAAAACTATGACACATATGTAAGGAAGAGGAGTTCTTTAAAGGAGGTGCACATTTCACATAAGATGAAGAGTTGAAAATGTACAAGGTTTATTAGTAAAAAACTATGAGCAATAAAATTTTGACACATATGTAAGGAAGGGGAATTCTTTAAAGGAGGTGCATATTTCACATGCTTGAATGAGTTTTAAACTCATAAAAAAATTGAGATATTTTATCTCTCCTCTCTCCTAATTCAAGTCTAGTTCCAAAAAGTTAGCTTAATTGACCTAAAAATGGTCAAAAAGTGACCAAACTGACTTGGAAAATTCTAGAATCGGTTTGTTTGGTTAGGAGCTCAAATTTTCCTATAAATAGAAGCCTCCCCTTGTTGAAAAAAATATAGTCTCTTATGCTTTGTTACTCTACTCCACCTAAGCCAAATTAGATAGTGTCTTATGCTTTGTTACTCTACTCCACCTAAGCTAAAATATATAGTGTCTTATGCCTTGTTACTCTACTCTACCTAAGCCAAGAACTGTGAATTCTTTAATAATTCACTAGTTTTTGATACTTCTCTCTTTCTTCAATCTCCATTGGTGGCTCCATCAACATACTAAACCAATTGATTGGTTGGGGGCCTCTACCGTGAATAAAGAATCAAGCAAATCATAAGGTAAGTATATTGAATTTTGATCTTTTCTATGATTTCTCAATGATTCTCTCTTCTCAACCCCTCTCAAGCTTGAGAAGTTTAATTGGTATGGTTTTTTTAAATGCTATTGAAGTTAATTGGTGAATAGTAGTGAAGAGTTACATAATTTAATAAATGCTATAGAAGTTAATTTTCACTTATATTTAAATTCTAATGGTTTTCATAAATTCTCTCTCTCACTTAAGAAATGGTCATACTCATGACCCATTCTCAATCCAAATGAAGCTTTTCATAAAGCTTTTCCTTAATCCAAGATTAAGCTATGCTTGAGGCCAAATTAATGGCTTTTTGCTATACTTTTAGTTTATGCACATTGATGATTCAATCCATTATGGATTGATGATCCAATTAGAGACCATTCTAATTGTTTTCTTAATGATCCAATTAGAGACCATTATGGATTGATGATCCAATTAGAGACCATTATGGATTGATGATCCAATTAGAGACCATTCTAATTGTTTTCTTAATGATCCAATTAGAGACCATTATGGATTGATGATCCAATTAGAGACCATTCTAATTGTTTTCTTAAGGATGCAATTAGAGACCATTATGGATTGATGATCTAATTAGAGACCATTCTAATTATTTCTTTAATAATGAGCTTTATCCCTTAGAAAAAAATTGAGATTTATCAATCATAGTAGCGGAGCTATGGCAAAATTTTTATAGAAATTACGCATAAAATAAATTCATTCAAAGCATAAAAAGAGGACTTCCTACCATATTCTAGGAACTATCATCCTAGATTAATTAAAAGAATTTTATTATGAATGGAGATATGGATGTTTGCATGTAGATGTAGAGGTATGGATGTGAGTGTGAATGTGGAGGTGGATGTATACATGTAGATGTAGATGTATAGATGTAGATGTGGATGTGGAGGTGGGTGGATGCATGTAGATGTAGATGTATAGGTGTAGGTGAGAATGGAGATGCGGATGTATATATGTAGATGTAGATGTATAGATGTAGATGTGAATAGAGATGTGGATGTATACATGTAGATGTAGATGTATAGATGTAGATGGGAATGGAGATGTGGATGTATACATGTAGATGTAGATGTATAGATGTAGATGTGAATGGAGATGTGGATGTATGCATGTAGATGTAGGTGTATAGACGTAGATGTGGATGTAGAGGTGGATGTATGCATGTAGATGTAGAGGTATAGATGTGGATGTGAATGTGGAGTGGATGTATGCATGTAGATGTAGATGTATGGAGGTGAATGTGAATGTGGATGTGGATGTATGCATAGGGATGTAGATGTATGCATGTAGATGTGAATGTACGCATATAGTTGTGGATGTATAGATGTGAATATACGATTGTGATGTGAGGGAATCTGAAGTGATGAGATGGAAATGATGTGATGGGATGAGTATACATATAAATGGAATATGGAATAAGTAATGTAGATTGAGGAGGGATAATGTGGAAAAATGAAAGTTAAAATAGAAATTGTATTGTAAACTGTTTGTAAATGCTGTTTGTAAATGCTGTTTGTAAATGATTGTTTTATGTCAAGAATGCTGGGGGGAGCATTTTGACCGTCTTGTGATTAAGGTCGTGATGAGAAAGTTGCAACTGCTGACGGGGAGTCAATGAAGGACGTCTCGCGTAGCAAGGTCGGCCGAGGTCTTGACCAGCCTCGGTGCGATTAAAATGGTGAGCTTCCGGTACGGTGGATGAGGGGCCAAGGAAGCGGCCTATGCGTGAAGCGCTAGGTTACCTGCGAAGGATCCTAGAGGGTGCTGACCATACGGTGCTCGGGCTCTGGGTCGCCTAGGATACCCACGCGTGCGTCGAGGAAGATATTGGAATAGAGTTGGAGTTGTTTTCTGAAATCGAGCATGGATCTGGTTGATTGACCTTGCTGGTCTTCAATGGATGAGTCCATGGCTCCTTATATGGATCTGTTGGTTGATCTTGCTGATCTTCAACGAGAGTCCATCTTGTTAAGTGATTATATTGCCAAGTATTATGGGCTAGGAACTATCGAAACGGCTCCTGAGCGTTCTAGTTGCCAATGATGCCATAGATACTCTGATGAAGGAATGATGGGAAATTAAGAATCAATTGGATAAATTGGAAGATGGTGATCAATGATACTATGGTTTTATTAAAGGATTGTTTTAAACTGGTTGAATCTGGTTGAAAAAGGCAATTTCATATTGGGTGTGTGAGTGGTGTGACTAGTTTTATTTTGCATGAACATCCGGCTAGGGGGCCTTGGAACTCTTTTCCTTGGTACCCGGGACAAAACCTAACCAAATTTTTAATTGGATCCCATCACTACAGTGGTTGGGCGGTTGGCTAACCCATGGGATTGGATGGGGTTAGGCTGGACTGATGGATCCGTAAATCGAGACTCAAACTTTTGTTTTTACGATAGAAAAAAATAAATCCCGGATAGTAACTGTTCTATGGATAGGAATCAACGGCTGTGCCTCTTGAATGGGGAAAAAAGCGTTGATCCCAATGATCCAAGTGCAAGTTTCTTCCTTGAACTGACTAAGTACCTTATAGATGTAATTGGATCATCTCGATCAGAAATGATCTTGACTACGTTAGAGTAAAAAGTTATCCTGGTGGAATCGCCCGTGCTTCCGGTTAAGAAAGTTTTTCCGGGTTCGATTTTGGAACAACCGACGGATTAGTCTCTTATCCGGATATCCGTGGGCGAGGCCCCGAGTGTGGGACCCCTGTCCCGCGCGAGAAGCGCTAATTCCGCTGCCAGTACCCCAAATCCGTTGCTCGGTGGGAACAGGGATCTTACAACGAAGGCAACTCTCTATGCCCACTAAGAGAACAGAACACATCATAAAAAGGTTTGAACTCAACATGGTAGCGACAACAACATGTGTCACACTGACGTGAGTACCTCACAAACCAAGGCTTACACCCCTCAAATGACCTTTGCCCAATTTTAAGCTCTGGATACGATAACACAAACTGAGAATACAACTCTATTTGGGTCATTTCAAGAAAGCAAGCACCGTGCTCAATGAACACTCCTCTTGTCACTCTCTTACGCAAAGCTTTCTTGAAAATTGGTGAGGCACGATAATTCTCCTCCCAAAAACTTTCTATCAAGGCTCTAGTGGTTTCATCTAGTAGGTGATCATGCCTAGCTACACGACCACCACTCTCCCACAAAGCACCAACCTCATGCCTAGCTACACGACCACCACTCTCCCACAAAGCACCAACCTCATTGGCATCTAAACTTTGTCATCTAATAGACCCAACTCTAAGTGCATGTGGTGCTATGGAAAGGATGCAAGATGTGGCACTCACCTTACCCTTCATTTGGGAGCTACTTATGGCTACCACAATAGCCCGTCGAGCAGCCAAAGCGTCCGTAGAGTTCCTCTTCTTGTTAACTGTATAGGAACGACGAACACTTTACGACGAACACTTTGTAGCACCGCCATGCCAACTCTCCTCTCTCTCTTCGACCTCTAATGTCAGAAACCACCCTACAGCAGCAGCTGGCCATGTTGGGCAGATCGATCAAAGCATCAAGCATGCATGCTTGTGATGAAGGCATGAGGTCTTTGAAATAGGAATGGGAGCTTGCATGGGCACGACGATGCGCCCCTGACTTTGATAGTTCTTAACTATCCACACTATGGGCACCCAAAGGAGGGGGTGGGTTCTTGTGGGAAAGAGAAGGGGGCTCAGGAAGGGTGGGTTCATGTGGATTATCTAAACTAAGGGGTAGTGGGGGGGAAGAGAGCGGAGGAAGAGGAAGTGGAAGAGGAGGAGCAAGGCTTGGATCATCGCCAACGGAAGATGTTGCTCATTGACGTGCTTTCCACTCTCTCTTTCTCTCACGAGCTACCCTTTTCCTCTCCTCCTCTTGAACTCGATGGACAGGGGAAAGTCTATTCCTATCATGTTTTCGACTCCTACGACTTTGAGAACCCATTCTCAAGGAAGCTAAGAGAGTAAAAATTATGAAGGCTCAATGATGGGATAGTACTAGAGATAAGTGTGGGATAGTACTTGAGATATGTGATTATATAGGGAAAATAGGTTATCCACTTCAATTCTCATTGGATTTCCTATCTAAGATTGATTGGATAATTAAGATAAACATAAAGATAATTAAAGATAAACTATTATTCACTTAAAAATTAATATTATTAATAATATTTATGAACAAGTCTAAATATTTATCATTACTAGATATATAAATATATCTTTAAATATATCTTTTGTTTTATAATTATATAATTATATTTTATTTTATAATATATTTTTTTGAAATTTTATTCAAAGGTTTATCTTACACATAAATATTTTCAAGAAATATGAAATTTAAAAAATTATTATTTTTAAATTAAATAACATGAACTTTAAAAATAATATTATTCATCTAATTTCAAAATATAATCCTTTAAAATTAGTGATTTTTAAATTCTTTTATATTAATAAGTTATATATATTTTATTATTTATATTTTATTTCTCTAAATTACTAAATTTACTTTTTCAAAAATATGTTTTTGAAAAAAAATGGGGAGGTGGGAAGGAGGTACCATGTGTCACATGCGTGCATGACACGTGTTATTTTCTTGACATGTGGCACTATTATGGCTGATTTGGTAAAATTCCATGATGTGGCATGCCATGTCACCAATGTAAAGGTGGCAAGAAGATGTGGCATTAATGATGACTAGGATGATGAGGTGGGGAGTCAACTAGGTTGATCATGTTAACATGGAGGGTGCAGGTGGCAAGGTGAGGTGGCAAGCTGCTTATGTGGATCCTCTCGAAGCTGATGTGGACATAAAGTGGCATGTATATATATAAGATTTGTGCCTACCCAAGCCTCACACATGGAATGATATCTAGGATTTAAAGTTTACCAAGCCTAGATTTTCAAACCTAACTAGGATTGGTTTTAGACTTGAAAAGGGGAGAGTGGACACAATATGGGAATTTTCACTTGGGAGGATTGAAAATGGACCTTCCCATACTCAAATTAAGCTAAATTTTTTTAAATAAATTCATGGCAACAATTATATTGATCCCTAGAGTTTTTAGATTGAAAGATTCAATATTTGATTTCCTAGAATTAAATTACAATTGATTTAATGGGCCTCTAACAGTCATAACAAATTTTCCAAAGTAAATCTACAAAAATCCAACTGTTAGATTTGTAATTTTATCTATTCTACTAATCTTCCCCAATCTAATCATCACTATATCCATAAGAATTGAGCATTTTAAATGGTAGATGTGGTGGGAGGACAAACTAGTATGTTTTTTTAACAATTCTAATGCCTTTTAAATAATATAGAAAATAGTAGAATACATAAAAAATTACTCGATAAATCAAGTTAAGCTCTATTTTAATTGAGTTTGTGATATGAAAAGTGGGAACATCATATGAGTAATAATGTAAAAGTTATAGGTAATTTACTGTAAGGTTCCTCCCTCTAAAAATGGGAGAAACACTTAAGATAGTCCGCTAAGTCTTATCTTGGGAAAAATTTCCTATTCATCGACACCTTGACCCTGTAGAGATTCAAGGATACGATTCATAGGTATGACCTAGCTCTATCCCGCAGGGGGAGCGTGATTTTCTAAACATCAAATCACCCATAGGGCAATTGATCAAAAATTGGGCAACTACTAGACTTGATTTCTAGAGACAACGCTTTTTTCCTCATCTTATGCAAGGCACAGCCGCTGACCTAGTCTTCTAGAATAGAGTTGCCCAAGAACCTAACTATCTAACGTAGGGCTTTCACTTAATCTGTTGGAAAGCTACCCGACTAATCGGGTCCACCCGTCCGTAGGATGGTACCGTCAGGGCATTCCATCCTCCCACTTTCCACCCTACTCACTCATCAATTTGTTTTCTAATTAATACTACCACACTGTTTGACATAAATAAACATATTCCTTAATTAGGCCCCTTCTTCACAAGGTTCGTTATAACAGCCTTCTTACACAATACAATCATACCAAAGACAAGATGCAATTATATAAAAAGTTTATACATGAATCCATTTCCATACAAGCCAATCCGGCTCTCTTATTCTTATTCTGCCGATGATCTAGAATTCGGCCTTCCAGCCTCTACATGCTGGGCATAACCCTACGGGACCATACACCTCATCGTCGGCTGGCAAGGACTCAAGCCGGCCTGTCGCCCTCTCAGGCTCCATCGCTCGATCCTCCCGTCCCTCAGAGGGATGTCTGCACACTAGGGTGGGCTTATTTACCGCACTAGCCTGGGCCCTCAGAACTAGGCAGCCTCATAATCTCTCGCCTCAATCGGCGATCCTTATTCTCCCAAAGGTATGAGGGATACCTTGGGCCATTCCCGGGCTTTGCTAATGACGCCGCCTGGCTACACAAGCACGGAACGGAGTTAGCATTGAAGCCAAAAAATCTTGAATTCCAAAGATAACAACTTCAATGCAATTTTCTAAGTATAGCATTCACAATTTATGAAGATAGCAATTTCAACGCAATTTATCGAAAACAACATCACATAATTCGTAATTTCATATAATTTTTATGTCCTCATTTTAAAAGAAAAAGACACCATTCATTAATACTAATTTAAGGAAAAATCTGTTCTTTTGAAAATTAACCCAGCTAACCTAGCCATCGTTTCCTTGAGGGGCTTGAAAAGGGAGGACTGGAGCCGCATTGGGCGCATCTCCCTCCATCTCGTTGTTACGTGCCCCTCTTGAGGCAATATTTTGCCGTCTCCGAGATGAGGCCATCTTAGGCATCGCCTTGTAGAGCTCGCTGCTGTGATCGAAACGCTTCAGTCGGATCTGAATGCCGAGCTCGTTTGCTCACCGTATGAGCAAAAGAATATGGCGCACGAACCCTCGCTTGAGTCAAAAAACCTTTACTAAAGTCTACGCAAATGGGGGGGGGAATTGTGAGATGTCCTTAAGGCCAAAGGCAAAAACGTGGAGAGGGCTGGGAGGGGTGGCTGCAAGCCTCTCTGTAAGTCTATTCACAGGGGGGGGGGAGAAGAGTTAAGGACACTGGCCTCGAGCAAGAAGGGGATGGAGGAAAATTAGCTTATCTGAAAAGAGCCAAATGAGGGGGTGTGAGAGGGGTGGCTGCAAGGGCGGCTGTACTTGCAGCAAGTACGCTACACAGGGACGGACGGCGGCACAACAAGGCATACGCTACACAGAAATGCGTGCCGACTGAGGAGCACCCCGGGGGTTTATATAGTTGAGGGGTGAGGGTACGGGCACTGCGCAAAGCAAGGACGAAAGGACGGTGTACCTTCAAAGGCTATGGATCAGTGGCCTGCATGGGTCTACGGGAAAGGTACGGTATCGGTTGTCTGGGAAAGGAGTGGTACGCATGTACCTTATCTGGTCTGGGTGTCCACCTAAGGGTACGCGTGGACCATACAGTGGGCAGCCATCCTTTGGTTCTTGGGCGGCCATTGTACGAGCGCCCTAGTAAGTGTGTACGGACCAAATTTTGGGACGGGGTATCCAAATTTGGGGCGCCCGCCTCGATTTGCGTGCCGGATCGCCCCGGGGGGCGAAAATTTTTTTTGTCCAGGAGGTTCTCCTGGTCGTAGGGGTTCAGACCGTTCGTCAATCGGATGCGCGGTCGTGCATTTATTAAGGTTCAAAGGTCGCCGTTTTTTTAACTAAAATGATTAAAATTAGCGTATATGCTTGATCCGGTGTCCGTTTTGGATGCTGTAAAATCCTATATTAGGGTAAAATCGCACGCAGATTCCAAATTTGGGCTCAGAATTTGAAGATTCTAAGTAGAAATGACTCAAATAATAAAATCATTGATATTTATACCATAAAAACTCCTAATTACATGGACATTTCTTTATTAGTGAAGATGGGTACGTTACATCCTTCCCCCCTTAAAGAAATCGAGATGTCCTCATCTCATCATGAATTGGGGATAATCCTTTAAGAGTGTAGCTTCATCTTCCCAAGTTGCATCCTCTTCAGGGTAATCTTTCCACTGAACTAGATGTTCTACAAGAGTTCTATTTCGGAGTTGCCTTTCCCTAGAATCTATGATGCTACTGGGCTGTAATTCAAGGACTCCTTGAGTAGGGATTACAACTTGTTCATCATCAAGAATATGATCGAGACTGGGGACATATGGTTTTAATAAACTTACATGAAATACATTATGGACTTTGATATGGGCTGGGAGTTGGAGTTTATAGGCACTTTTACCTAGACACTTGATAACTGTATAAGGACCACAATACCTAGGGCTGAGCTTCTTATATTTCCCAAGTGATAGAGAACTTCGTTTGGGTCGCACTCATAGAAGAACTTTATCTCCTTCCTTGAAGATCCTTTCAGACCTCTTGTTGTCAGCATAATGCTTTTGTCGATCTTGGGCAGCTTTAATATCCTTTTGGATAGTCTTGGTTTGTTCCTCCATTTCTTCGAGCATTTTCCTGGATGCCTCAACTCTTATGGTCGGATCAGAGAAATTTAGAGGAGACAAGCATTCTTGCCCATAGAGTGCTTTGAATGGTGACATTCCTATGCTCTGATGATAAGACGCATTGTAGGCAAATTCTATCAAAGGAAGGTATTGAATCCACCTTCTGGGTTCCCGTCCACAGTATGCTCTGAGAATGTCTTCAATTACTTGATTGACTCTTTCAGTCTGGCCATCGGTCTCTGGATGATAAGCTATGCTAAAGCAAAGTTGAGTCCCCAGAGCTTGAAATAGAGACTGCCAGAATTTTGAGGTGAAGTCAGAATCCCGATCACTTACTATCCTTTTTGGGAGACCATGAAGTTTAAGGACTTCCTTGATGAATATTCGAGCAACATCAGAAGCTTTGAAGGTCTTCTTTGCTGGTATAAGGTGAGCTACTTTGGTAAGTAAGTCCACTACTACTAGAATGGAGTCATATCCTCCTTGAACAGTGGGGAGACTTGTGACAAAATCCATACTAATGCACTCCCACTTCATTTGGGGAATATCTAAGGGTTGAAGCTTTCCAGGCATCTTGACCCTTTCAGCCTTGATCCTTTGGCATGAGAGACATTGTTTCAAGTACCGAAGCACATCATTTTTCAAGCCTGCCCAATGAAAGCTCCTTCTTACCGCATTTAATGTTTTTGCATAATCTGGGTGTCCTGCAGGCAGCAGGGCTATCATGGGCTTCATGGAGGATTAGTTTCTTTAAAGCAGGATCCTTAGGGATACATAGCCTGTGATTGAAGTAGAGGCTTCCTTCATGAGTGGAGTATCCCTTGATTAGATTCTTCTCTTTCTCTGAATGTCCCCCTTCTTCTACTAACTTTATCATCCTTTGATAATCTGGGTCATGAGATGAGACTTCTTCCACCTTGACCAGTATGGGATTATTTGGCATTGAAATTGCATTCAAGAAAGATTTGTGGCTAAGTGCATCAGCTACCACATTATCTTTCCCAGGACGGAATTTGATGTCGAAATCATATTCTTGTAGAATTTCAATCCATCTCCTTTGCCGCATGTTGAGGTTAGACTGGGTGAAGATCCACTTTAGACTTTTGTGGTCAGTTTACAAGCTGGAATTTACCTCCCAAGAGATAATGTCTCCATAATTTGAGGCAATGAACAACTGCTAGGAGTTCCAAATCATGGGTGGCATAGTTTGCTTCATATTGCTTCAGCTTGCAGGAAGTATAAGCGACTGGTCTGCCTTCTTGGCCTAAGACACCACCAAGTGCTAGACTACTAGCATCGGTAACCACTTCAAATTCCTTGGAGAAATCAGGAAGCTTTAAGACTGGGGCAGAAGTAATAATGACTTTCAGCTGATCAAAGCTGTTTTGATGGATTGGCAGCCACACTATTTTGCAATCCTTCTTAAGAAGATCTGTCAAGGGTGCAGCTACCAAGGCATAATCTTTGATAAAAATCCTATACCAACCCGTGATTCCCAAGAATCCACGAACTTCACGAACTGATTTAGGGGGTGGCCATTCTAGAATATCCTTGACCTTGGCGGGGTCTACTGAGATTGCATCTTTGGAGACGATGAATCCAAGATACTCAATTTGATGAGTAAAGAAGGTACATTTGCTCTTCTTGGCATAGAGTTTGTGTCTGCGCAGCAATTGCAGAACTCTACGCACATGCTCCTCATGCTCTTCCATTGATTTGGAGTAGATTAGGATGTCATCAAAGAAAACAAGCACAAACTCATCCAAGTACGGGCAGAATATATCTTGCATTAGGCGGTTGAAGGTTGCAGGAGCATTGGTTAACCCGAATGACATTACAGTAAACTCATAGTGGCCATAACGGGTATTAAAGGCTGTTTTGGGTATATCTGCTTCCTTGACTTTGATCTGATAGTAACCAGACCTCAAATCTATTTTTGAGAAGACTTTGGCCCCATGAAGCCTGTCAAGAAGTTCATCGATGCGAGGGATAGGATACTTATTCTTGACAGTGACTTGATTTAGCCCTCGATAATCTATGCAGAGGCGGAGAGTCCCGTCCTTCTTTTTTTGGAAAAGAACAGGTGCTCCCCACGGAGAGCTACTGGGGCGTACAAATCCTTGTTGAATGAGTTGGGAAAGTTGCTCCTTCAGTTCAATGGCTTCAGGAAGGGACATTTTATAGGGAGTTTTTGAGACGGGTTGAGCTCCAGGGATCACCTCGATTTCATGGTTGACTTCTCGAGGAGGCGGTAACCCTGTAAGCTTGTCAAGGAAGATGTCAAAGAATTCTTGGAGCCAAGAGGGTTCTGTCTCCATACTAGGTTCAATGACTTTGTTGAGCTTGACTAAGAAAACTTGCTGACCCTTACGTGTCCCCTTGAGAAGATGTTTTGCCTTGACTACCCTAGACTCAGGTTTTCCTGTGATTCCCTGAACAGATATTACTTGGCCATGCTCATTTTCAAAAGTGATACTCCCCTGGTTACAATGAATGCTAGCTTTGTTTGCAATTAACCAATCCATCCCAAGGATTCCATCATAAATTCCTAGTGGCAAGACTCTAAAGTGACCATGAGTTTGCTCATTACCCAGCTCAAAATCAAGGTTTCCTATAGAGTGGCAAGATACTACTTCTTTCCCACTGGCTAACTCTACAATCATTTTTCTAGCTGTTTTTTGACTCAAGTTTAATTTTTGCAAGCACCTAGGAGAAAGGAATGAATGGGTACTGCCACAATCAATCAAAAGCTGAAATGGCTTACCGTGATGAGTGGCGGGGGCTTGGATTACACCAAATTGTTTATTCGGACCTTGGTGTTCTACCGCCGCATGGACGGTGGCGCGCTCTTCTTCAGCCATTTCCAAGGTCGGTTCTTCACTTATAACACAGGCAGTTCTAGCAACTGTTCCTCCGCGGCCTTTGCCACGACCACTGCCTCTTGCACCTTGGTGGGTAGGGGTTCCATGGCCTTGATTTCCTCTGTTACCTTGGGGGAATCATGTTGCCATCTTAGGACAGTTGGCTCTAAAGTGTCCTGGCTCATTGCACTCAAAACACAGAGGGCCTTCTCTGGAAGAAGCAGCATACAAGCGGGGGGCAAAAGAGTTGCCTTGTCGCCCTCTGTTGTAGTAGGGAAAATTCTGTTGAGGTTTCTTGTAGGGTTGATCTCTAAGATTTGCTTCAGGGTAAGATCTCTTTTGATTCTTCGGTTTGTTAGCCTTCATTTCTTTCACAAGGGGCTTAGCTCGTATGAGAGCATCCTGTAATGTGCTTGGCCTCATTGCTTCAAGGCGGGAATCTAGGGGTTCATTTAGCCCTTGGCAGAAACGAGCCACTTGCTGGGAAGTAGTCATAGCTGGGGCATACTTCCGAAGGGTAATGAATTTAGAATAGTAGTCCTCAAGAGTTAAGCTGCACTGTCTAAGACTAAAGAACTCATTCATCTTTATGGATTCATGGAATGGAGGAAGATATCTTTCCTTCACTGCCTGCTTGATGTCTTCCCACGTTTGAGAATGCTCGGTGACTTCCTTGTCACGGCACCACTGTTTCCACCAGAGTTTAGCATCTCCAATGAGGCGAAACCGTGCGAGCATAGACTGATTTGCTACTCCAGTACCGGCAGCAGAGAAATAATCGTCCATCGCCTCAATCCAGACTTCAGCATCCTTCTCAACCTTTGAACCTTCTCCTTTAAAGGAGGGAGGTTGCATTTGCTTGAGCAGGAGCTTCTTCTCCTGGGTATCGATATAAAGCGCATTGGGAAGTGGAGGGTGGTCATCCTGGCCATCATTGTAAAAAACAATTTTTAAGATTACAAAATTCATATTTGCACAACGCTTAATTTTTGGAGAGTAAAACATTGAAATTATTTTATTTCCAAATATTTACAAGGACAAGTTTTATTACAAAGATCTGAGACTAATATAATTAGTCTTATTTGGCATCAAGGGAAATTCCTAGGCTTCACTGTGACATAAGGGTAGAGCGGTCCACATATGTGAAATATGGGGGTTCCGCTGTAGTTTCTAAGACTCTAAAAACTGATGGTAAGGGTGGTAAACTCTGGATTGGGGTAGATCCCAACACCGCTACTCTATCAGCAGGTAAGACCTGCATCACTTTGTCATACACCCAACGATCCTGAGGTATGCGAACCCCATCTATAGTCACCGAGGTGTCGGCCCTGGGGGTACCGACAAACCAAAATAAGCGGATCATCTTCAGCTTCTCAATCCAACGAATCCGCTTAAGGTCGGTGGTGAGGTTCCCAGTCTGATCTGCTCGAATGAAGAAGTATCTCGGCCCATGACTCCAAAAATCTTTGCCCCATCCTCTCTGAATACGAGAGAAATGAGGGAGGGATATCTTCTCTAATATCTGCACAATGGTGTTGCGAAACTCGAAATTCGAGGAGTGACTAGCAGTCTCGAAGATGCATTGGAAAACTAGAAATTTGGAGTAGGCATCTTCCTCTTCCTACAATCATTCAAACATCAATTTAACTTATTTGTTTAAGTAGGATATCTTTACTAATTAGCATTACGTTAGGTAAAACATTTATTACAAAACAGTCCTTAAACTGCAATTCCTAGGAGCCAAACTTGCTTTGATACCAATTGTAAGGTTCCTCCCTCTAAAAATGGAGAAACACTTAAGATAGTCCGCTAAGTCTTATCTTGGGAAAAATTTCCTATTCAGACACCTTGACCCTGTAGAGATTCAAGGATACAATTCATAGGTATGACCTAGCTCTATCCCGCAGGGGGAGCGTGATTTTCTAAACATCAAATCACCCATAGGGCAATTGATCAAAAATTGGGCAACTACTAGACTTGATTTCTAGAGACAACGCTTTTTTCCTCATCTTATGCAAGGCACAGCCCGCTGACCTAGTCTTCTAGAATAGAGTTGCCCAAGAACCTAACTATCTAACGTAGGGCTTTCACTTAATCTGTTGGAAAGCTACCCGACTAATCAGGTCCACCCATCCGTAGGATGGTGCCGTCAGGGCATTCCATCCTCCCACTTTCCACCCTACTCACGCATCAATTTGTTTTCTAATTAATACTACCACACTGTTTGACATAAATAAACATATTCCTTAATTAGGCCCCTTCTTCACAAGGTTCGTTATAACAGCCTTCTTACACAATACAATCATACCAAAGACAAGATGCAATTATATAAAAAGTTTATACATGAATCCATTTCCATACAAGCCAATCCGGCTCTCTTATTCTTATTCTGCCGATGATCTAGAATTCGGCCTTCCAGCCTCTACATGCTGGGCATAACCCTACGGGACCATACACCTCATCGTCGGCTGCTGGCGAGGACTCAAGCCGGCCTGTCGCCCTCTAAGGCTCCATCGCTCGATCCTCCCGCCCCTCAGAGGGATGTCTGCACACTAGGGTGGGCTTATTTACCGCACTAGCCTGGGCCCTCAGAACTAGGCAGCCTCATAATCTCTCGCCTCAATCGGCGATCCTTATTCTCCCAAAGGTATGAGGGATACCTTGGGCCATTCCCGGGCTTTGCTAATGACGTCGCCCGGCTACACAAGCATGGAATGGAGTTAGCGTTGAAGCCAAAAAGTCTTGAATTCCAAAGATAACAACTTCAATGCAATTTTCTAAGTATAGCATTCACAATTTATGAAGATAGCAATTTCAACGCAATTTATCGAAAACAACATCACATAATTCGTAATTTCATATAATTTTTATGTCCTCATTTTAAAAGAAAAAGACACCATTCATTAATACTAATTTAAGAAAAAATCTGTTCTTTTGAAAATTAACCCAGCTAACCTAGCCATCGTTTCCTTGAGGGGCTTGAAAAGGGAGGACTGGAGCCGCATTGGGCGCATCTCCCTCCATCTCGTTGTTACGTGCCCCTCTTGAGGCAATATTTTGCCGTCTCTGAGATGAGGCCATCTTAGGCGTCGCCTTGTAGAGCTCGCTGCTGTGATCGAAACGCTTCAGTCGGATCTGAATTCCGAGCTCGTTTGCTCACCGTATGAGCAAAAGAATATGACGCACGAACCCTCGCTTGAGTCAAAAAACCCTTACTAAAGTCTACGCAAAAGGGGGGGGGATTGTGAGATGTCCTTAAGGCCAAAGGCAAAAACGTGGAGAGGGCTGGGAGGGGTGGCTGCAAGCCTCTCTGTAAGTCTATTCACACCGGCGGGGGGAGAGAAGAGTTAAGGACACTGGCCTCGAGCAAGAAGGGGATGGAGGAAAATTGGCTTATCTGAAAAGAGCCAAATGAGGGGGTGTGAGAGGGGTGGCTGCAAGGGCGGCTGTACTTGCAGCAAGTACACTACACAGGGACGGACGACGGTACGGACGGCGGCACAACAGGGCATACGTTACACAGAAATGCGTGCCGATTGAGGAGCACCCCGGGGGTTTATATAGCTGAGGGGTGAGGGTACGGGCGCTGCGCAAAGCAAGGACGAAAGGACGGTGTACCTTCAAAGGCTATGGATCGGTGGCCTGCATGGGTCTACGGGAAAGGTACGGTATCGATTGTTTGGGAAAGGAGTGGTACGCATGTACCTTATCTGGTCTAAGGGTACGCGTGGACCATACAGTGGGCGGTCGTCCTTTGGTTCTTGGGCGGCCATTGTACGGGCGTCCTAGTAAGTGTGTACGGACCAAATTTTGGGGCGGGCACCCAAATTTGGGACGCCCGTCTCGATTTGCGTGCCGGACCGGGGGGCGAAAATTTTTTTTGTCCGGGAGGTTCTCCTGGTCGCAGGGGTTCAAACCGTTCGTCAATCGGACGCGCGGTCGTGCATTTATTAAGGTTTAAAGGTCACCGTTTTTTTAACTAAAATGATTAAATTAGCGTATAGGCTTGATCCGGTGTCCGTTTTGGATGCTATAAAATCCTATATTAGGGTAAAATCGCGCGCAGATTCCAGATTTGGACTCAGAATTTGAAGATTCTAAGTAGAAATGACTCAAATGATAAAATCATTGATATTTATACCATAAAAACTCCTAATTACATGGACATTTCTTTATTAGTGAAGATGGGTACGTTACATTTACTCACATTTAGTGTACCTGTCTAAACCTCCGACACAAGACTTGTATACAATTTTGGTTCCCAAAGAAAAGGGGGTTTGCAATTATTGGATATTCGATCAGATTATAGTTTTAGGTGCCCAACTTTGCATATGATGTTTCATTATAAGACCTTGAAGTGAAACTCCTTGGCTAACTAGGAGAGAGTGGCTATTCGTCTTGAAAAAATGCATGTTTTCAAGCTAAAGCCAAGAGCGCCCACTAAGTGAAACTAACCTCATCTTGTAACAACCCTAATGCTGCAATCTTTTCCATAAGTGTTATTCCAAAATGGGTAGATAAGATAGTTCATTTTCAAGCCAACGCACCCCTGGATCAACCCATTAACAAGGATTGGACTAGATGTTTGATCAAAAGAGTTCCACCTTATTAAATCATTGTAGGACTATACAAAACAAGGATAAGGTGGACCACTATTGTGTATTGAGAGCATGTGACAAGTACACCTCAACTCTTAAATTGGCTCATTCCAACCGAGCCTAGAGGGGGAACTTCGGCTGAGATTACTGCAAGGAAAGTTCTCCTTGTCTATAGGACTTTAATGGTCTACTCTTGTGAGACCCCTACCACCTCCGGCGGGGGCACTGGCGATGGAAGCGGCATCGGGCTCTTGCACGGGGTGGGGATCCACACTCGGGGCCTCACCCGCGGATGTCTTGATGAGAGACGAGCCCGGCGGTTCCTCCGAAATCGAGCCTGAAAAAACACCCCGAGCCCGGAAGGCACAGACGATTCCACCATGGGAAATTCTTCTAACGGGGAATTATCCTAATGAGTCAATGTCATCACTATTTAAACTGATATGACCGAACCTCAAGTCACATGGTCAGATCAAGAAGAAACTTGCACTTGGTCCATGGAATCACTGCTTTTTTTCTCCTTTAAAACGAGGCACAACCGTCACTGATCCCCTTCCACAGAATAAGGTCTTCTCAAGACTTAATCTAACTAAGGTAACTAATCACATCTTAATTGTTTCACAGGAATCCTCCGATCCAACCCCCGACCCCACTGTACTGGTGGGATTCCTTTATAAAGATTTGGTTATGTTTTACCCGGGTACCGAGGAAAAGAGTTCCCAAGCCCCCTAGCTGGCATTTCATGCAAAAATTAAAGTAGGCATTCCACATACACACCCAATATGAAATTGCCATCAATGATTTTATATTCACGTGATCACAAATTTTTTTTGTTAATAACATGTGTTAACATGTTATTAACATGTTAACATGTTAACATGTTCTCAAAAAAGCCGGTGGCAAGTGACCTGGTAACTGGATAAAATCCCGCCGGGCTTTTGCTATACCCGGCAGTCCCGCCGGGGAAACCTAAACCCCGGCGGGTCCCGGAGGGGTCGTCATCTAGCCCGGCGGGGTACAATTTCCTATATATATGGGCCCGCCGGGGGACCCTTTGGGAGTTCATTGCTGACAGCATACACAGGTAATGAAACTTGTGTGTGTGTATGTGGGTGTGTGTTCGTGCGGGCAGCCACCCACTGTCGCAATGCGCAGCAGGATGTGGGTGGTCCGCCACACGAGGGATGTGTGTGTGGGTGTGTGTTCGTGCGGGCAGCCGCCCATTGTCGCAATGCACGGCAGGATGTGGGTGGTCCGCCACACGACAGGTGTGTGTGTAAGGCCATTCTTCGGAATGGTGCTTACCCTGGGGCACTTAGTCGGTAACGTGGCTAGTCTATGTCCTATGGTAAGTATGGCACGCCGTAGCGGTACTAGTCGGTAACGCGGCAAGCATAGTATCATTATGGCGATGTCACCTTCCCTTCCCTTCCCTTTGTCAAATGCGGACATATGGTCGGTAATGCGGCCAGTGTATGTTCGTATCCTATTCGTATTTCCATAGAATTGGGCGGCATTTTGTCGTTAACGCGGCAAGTTGGTGTCGTCCGCTAGTGCATAAATTGTTTTTTTGCATATTGCGGCATTTGATCGTTAACGCGGTTGAAAAAATGTCGTAAATTTGCTTGCATATTACGGCATATGATCGTTAACGCGGTCGAAAAAATGTCGTAAATTTGTTTGATTTGACTTGTATTGTTTTTATTGTGTTTGATCCATGCGATACTTGGTTGCTAACGCGGCATGAGTATTTCATCGATCAAAGTTTACATCATATTGTCTAAACGTTTTATTTTATAATATCGTGATTCGTAACTCGAAAAATATGAATATCTCTCTCTCTTCCTGCCCCCCTCTTTCTCTCTCATGATACACTTCACAACTCTTTCTCTCTCTCTCTCTCATGATACACTTCACAACACGATAGATGTGTAGATAAGGATTTCTTTTTTTTTCTCTTAAAATATACATCATTCCTAATAATTTCTTTTTTCTCCCTCTATTTACTTAAAAATTAAAACAGTACATTATTTTCCTCTTTAGGAACTCACAAAAACATTAAAAATGTCATCTAATGTTTCTTCTCTCTATCTGTCACAACTCTCTCTTCCTCTCCTCTCTCTCTCTCTCTCTCATGATACACTTCACAATTCTCTCTCTCTCTCTCTCTCTCTCTCTCTCTCATGATACACTTCACAACTCTCTCTCTCTCTCATGATACATTTCACATCTCTCTCTCTATCACGATAGGTGTGTAGATGAGGAGTGCTGTAGGATTACAAAACATTATTTTTCTCTCTTTAGGAACTCACAAAACTATTAAAAATGTCATTTAATGTTCCCTCTCTCTCTATCTGTCACACCTCTCTCTCTTCCTCCCCCCCCCCTCTCTCTCTCTCGTTCGATAATGTATACACTTCATAAGTAATAATGCACTTGTTGCGGTTGTCTCACGTTCGATAATGTATTGCATGATATTGAGTTCAGTAATATTATTTGATATTCTGTTTTTGTTTGATCATTGATAAGTAATGATACACTTGTTGCTGTTCTCTCACGTTTGATGATGTATTGGATGATATTGAGTTCATTAAAATTATTTGATATTCCGTTTTTGTTTGAACATTGATAAGTAATGATACACTTGTTGCTGTTCTCTCACGTTTGCTTGATGTTGATTTCAGTAATGTTTGATATTCTATTTTTTTGTGTTTAGTGATATTTGCTAGATTTACGAAGACGACCAACATGCTTTTCCCCGAAGAGCGTAAAATCGTTCTATGAGCAATTCGCATTGAAGCAGTCATCACAGTGTCACAATGTGCTGATGATGTCGTCAAAAAAATCAATGAGTCTGAGATACTCATGCGAGATCTAATAGACCAGATATGGGAAAATGCACAACGTCGGCTTCGAAGCGGAGGCAACGCTGAGTTGCTTGATAGACAGAAGATAGCAGATTTCAACCATCAACATATAACACGAACCATTTTGGGGAGCATGCGTGTAGCATGCAGTGATCTTAGAGATGCTGCCCCGCCTAAAGCTAATATGCAACGTCTACAGTTATGGGACGTTGTATGGAGCGAGCAAAGAGCCAAGAGCAAGCGCATGAAGGCGTTGGATGCAGAGTCCCTCCCCAAAAGAGTGCGCATTGCCCAGGACGTCGCTGCAACGTCCAGCCAGGCAGATGCAAGTGGTACAGGTGTCATTAATCGTACCATCTACAATTCTATGTGCACACATCTCATTGGCATCCCGCACAAGGCTCTGTTGGAAGGGCAAACAATTGGCTCTGGTGTTTTTGGCACAGTAAAAGAGTATACAGTTAAAGGTATATCATTTTTACCGGAGCACATTACTTTTTGCGGAAAGCACTACAAAGGAGAAGGCAGCGCCAAGTTCGAGAGCTTCCAGGCAGAGCAGGGCATGCAAGTTCTACACCCATCGATTGTAAGGTGTATTGCCTTTACAAAAGAAACTCCTTGGATCACTATTTTCCCGTACTATAATGGCGGCTCTCTTGGTGATACTCTTCTGAAGGTTCCCTTCAGATTCAGTGAGTTCACCAGAGCAATTTTCCGTTTGGATCGAGGATGGAGACAACCCCCGCCTGATAATATTCCTTTAAGTCATCTAGAACTTTCTAAAATAAAACAAATAGTAATAACCATGCCACATATTATGCATGCCCTGGTGGAAGGCCTAGCGGCAGCACATCTGGCAGGAATTGTACATACCGACCTACATCCATTCAATGTAGTGTTGGATTTTACAAAAGAGTTGAAGCCACGCATAGGTATTATCGATTGGGGGTTACTGCTGAGAGCGCCCAAAAAATGGGTGTCTCTCAATTTTGTATTTGAAGCAGACAAGAACCCTGAGAAGGTGGCACAGGCGGTCTCCTACGCAGACAGAGAGCGAAATAAACGGCCGTGGATAGCCCCGGAGCTTTATGATCCGTTTTTGGTAGATGCATACACTCCTGCATCTGATGTTTTTGCCTTGGGATATTTATTACAAACTTTATATGACTTTTGGCAGAAAGTACAAGAGTTGTGGATGGATAATAGTTCTTATGATAAAGTTACCATGGATACTATTATTCATAGAGTCAAAAATTAGATGTTTCTGCCTAATCGTGATGAGCGAAAATCAATTTTGCAAGTATTTAATTTTTTAGATCACTAAATACTAACCCAACGAGGGCACAACGTTCTCTTCTAGAGCTATCGGTGTCATTCACCCCAATTTTGTAATGATACAGTATCAGGAGATTAAGTTTCAGGAATGGCATTTTGTTTCTCTCTTCAAAATTTGATGTGTCCATTGTTTGAAATACTATCTCATTGAGTCTTTGCAATATCTCTCTCCTCTTGTGGTGTTTAAGTTTATGTTTTCTCTTCAAAATTTGATGTGCGTGCATTGTTTGAAGTATTTTTGGAGTCAAGTGGATATTTCTCATTGAGTCTTTGCAATACATATCTCCTCGTGGTGTTTAACTTTAAGTTTTTGAGAGTAATGGTCAATTTATCTTACGTTGATCTTTACAGTTCATTAAAATCCTAAAGTCATTTATGTTTATGTAGATATGGCAGAGGCGCAAGCAAACGAGCATCAAGAGTTAGCCAAGAAGGCATATGAGCGAATGAAGGCCCTTGCACATGGCCTGACAGCCCGCGAAGCTACAAGAACAGCATGCAGGTTGTCGAAATGGACAAATCCAACTTATGCCCAATGGAAAGACATAAACAAACGCGTAACCACACAGAGATGATAAAGGAAATATGGCCATGTCCAGATGGCGAGATTAAGAAGGGAAGATGGAAGATTTCACGTTGCACTCACAATGATATCAAAACTAATGCCAAGCGCATTTTCTTGGAGGTGTACGGTCGTCCTCTCCATAACGCCGACGCTCCACTCTATTTTGCTAAGATGCTATATGCTCAATTTATCCTAGAAACTCCAGTGGACTTCGCCTCTAGAGAGGCCACTGTCAACACCCACGACATACGTGAAGAGACAGTGACATTCACAAGGGAAGAACTTGCTCTCATGGTGGAGGGCACTGGATTGGAGTTAAACAAGGTCAAAGAAAGCTTAGGGGCACAACTAGCAGAGAAGGAGAAAGAAGCTGAGCGATTAACTCAAGCGTCAACTCCTCCCCCGGCCAATAGAGGGATTTAAGAGTAGCTCACAAAGATTAGCCAAGATGTGCAGAGCATCTCTTCACGTATTGCTCCTGTGCGCCAAGGAAACCACATCTCTCATTTTTTGATACATCCTGATCTTGTGGGAGTTTCTGCTGAGGCTACTAGTTCCTCCACCCCCCAATGTCGTGTATGTTACAAAGTATTCGATGGGTGGAGCGGCCAGTATATACTACCCTGTGGACACTACTACCACTTAATATGTTTAGTGAGGCAAATGCAAAATACTTCCACATGTGCATTGTGCAGTGTCCCAATAAATCAAGGTATTTATACAGTGTTCAGCATGGCTAGCGATTATAAACCACCAGGACCTTTAGATGCAACTCCTAGTGCAATTCATAATTTATTTCAAGATGAAAGCTAAGAAAGACAAATCCTACTTTTGTAGTGATAATTTCTCCAAATACGATCATTTGTACAAGTACTTTTTATGAAATTAATGAAATGACTTCTTCCTCTATGTCAATATCTTGCTCCAAAATTCTTTCACCGTTTACTCTCTCGTCTGCTAAATTAAGCTCATCTAAGTCAATGTCTAAATTGTCTTCTATCTCAAGGGTGGTGCACAACGTGCGTCCAACATCAAAGTTCTCGTCTACTACATCATCACAATTGTACATCCATCTGGGCATATCTTCTTCATACTCTTCGCTTTCAATGTCTCGCAAGATCTTTTCATTGCAATACATGTAAACAAGTTTATCTGCTCGATCTGCAAGAAGTCGATTGCGAATAGTACTGTGAATATATTTGTACATGCTCCAGTTTCTTTCTGAGCCTGAGTTTGAAGAGCACTGACTTAGAACCTTCATCGCAAGGTTGCACAACAAAGCATAATGCTCACCACCATTCATCATCCACCACTTCCATGCAGGTTGCTCTTTAGCCATTTGTTGAACAAGGGAGTTGGAAAATAAACCCTCTTTCAATCGAAATGAGGTCATCTCCTTTATGCACTTTACACGATCATCATCATTATTATAGAAAGTGTTTACCACTTTATAAAAATCTTGCACCACCTCAACGTTGGACATCAAATCTATATTCCAATATTCAGGATCTAACATGTAAGCAGCACTGTGTAGTGGTGAATGCGCTCCAATCCATCTAGCATGAAAGTACTTCAATAGAACTTTTCTTTGTCTACTGGAGAATGGTACACGCCATTGCTTTTCCACCACTGAATGCTCTAATTTCTCAGGACACTCCAAACTCCGCTGGACAGTCCACCATTTCATCCATGCTTTTCCGAGATTAGGCGCTCTTTGATCAAGACTTCGTACGGCATACATAACAGGCATCATTACATGGTATGCATCCATCACATTGCTCCACCAACTTCTTCTCGTAAGCGCTGCCTTCAAGACTTTGATTTTCTCTTTCACTTTTTCAAGTTGAGTGTTCTCCCAGTCATGAAATGCCATGCATGTAAATGTTTCGCAAACTACATCTTTATTTCTAAGAAGAGGCTCAAAAGTGTAAAAGTGAGTGCAAAACCTAGTCTCCGCTGGAAGCTTTAACATAACTGACATGCGAGGTCGAAAAATATCTAACACTCTCTGTCTCTTGAGCATGAATCTCACAAGCTGGCGAGCAGTGTCGACGATTGAGGCAAACCATTTGGTATCATCAGATTTATACCAATCTTTTAATACAAGATTCAAACTATGAGTATTACAGCCTACCGGAAAAATATGTGGATATTGTCGCTGTAGGATTTTGGATGCATTTTTGTAATTTTTTGCATTGTCCATGACGACTTGGACTACATTTTTGGCACCCACTTCCTCTATCACAGAGCTAATGACTTGAGCAATGTAAGCCCCAGTTTTGATTGAACCAGCCGAATCCACGGCACGGATGAAAGTCTCACCTCTAGGTGTAATGGTTTTCTTTGCACATTAGACTATCCATCACTTACTATACTACATCCAGAAAGCTCTATATTTCTAAGAATTATTCTTTGTACACGTTCTTTTACTTGTGCATAACATTTCTCTAATAGATCATTTCGCATAGCATGGTACGTAGGCGGTGAAAACCCTGGTCCAAACTCACCAATTTTCTTCCATGCTCTCTTCCAATGCTCACTGTCCACCATCATCATAGCACTCCCAGAAAAGTAAATCGCTTCAGCAAGGGTGAGTTGTGCATCATCGAGTCGACCTTGACGTAGGCTTTCTTGCAATGAAGTTTGATGCATGGGTATATTTCCTACGTCAAAGTTTTGCTTGTAGGAAGATGCACTGGGTAGATTACTTTCTGGTTGCACATTGCCATTCGGGGTACAAGTAGGCGATGTAGCGGGATTTTGATGATTAGAACAACAGTGTTCTTGCTGCCTTGATACATTAACGGTATGAGTGTCATGTTTTCTTGAATCTTTCTTTTGAATTTCTTCTCTTATTCCACTATAGGTGCAGAGGGGTGGGTACATGAATTTTTCTTCGGTCCACCTAAAAAGTGTTCTCTTAGTCGAGGCGCCCCACCTGATTTTACTACATGGCATAGCTTACACTCCCAATCTATGAATCGATCACCAACGTTAATTGCATATTGCCACTCTATCACAGGTGCCTTTTTTTTCCTGCTATTTGAAATTTGGACTCTATTGGAGGTATCACTGGATCCAACATTGTCCTCCATCTCAACAAATAACCTATTCAACCAAGCATATAAGAATGAATACACAAATGAAAAAACAACAAATCACTCACGTATTACAAAACATACATTAGCAGACAAAGTACTTCGAAACTATCTCGACAAATACAGAAGATCATCACATAACACAAAACTACTTCAAACTATCTTGCAAAGTCTTACTACAAAACTACTTCGAAACTATCATGCACATTGCACCCCCAATGAAGGATGCCTTTTGTACCCAATTAAGGATACTTTACACAATCAAAGATCTATGCTTGCCCAATACTCTAGTATAGGACAATAGACCTTCTCTAACATTCACAAAGAAAATCAAAGATCTATGCTTGCCCAATACTCTAGTATAGGACAATAGACCCTTGTCTACTCTAAACTATATCAAGTATCAAGAACCAATACAAGCCCCTAAGCAGGACTCTTGGCTCCATCAAACCATTCATAAAGCAGAATGAGGTAGATTACGTACGTGGCTCAAATGCAAAGCTGAATGACTCCAAATTTGTCCCTAAATCTCCGCAAGTATTAGCTACGAACCACACCCTGCCCCCAATTCAAAGAACTAAGGACGAGTGGCTCAATAGCCTTAGGAGTGCCTACAAGGAAAGACGATAGCCCCTAAGATAAGGACATTCTTCCCAAGAGGACACTTCTAGCAACTCGAGAGCTCTACAAGTACTTTGAGGAGAGATATCACGCCCCCAAAACAAGGACTATCTCCCCAAAAGTTGTATGATGGGTGTTGGGCAGTGTTTATATACAGAATAGTACCCCGCCGGTGTTTCTTTTTTTCTCGGCGGGTGTTACGGGACTAGTGGGTTCTGGCAGGTCATTGCTCAGGTCATGTGAATATACAATGTGATCACAAGTTTTAATATGTTAACAATAGGTTTTGTTAACGTGATCACGAAATTGTGAAGACGTTAATGAAATCCCTGATTGCCATTTATAACAGTTTCGGTTGTCTTTAAAACAATCCTTCAATAGAAATCATAATAGTAGTGATCATCAGCCTCCAAAATTTTGAGTCCATTGTGTTACAAAATATGTCATCTAGACTCTCCGTTGAAGACCAGCTGGCCAACCAACGAGATCCAATATCAAAATTTGATTCCAAAAATATTTCTCTTTAGTCTATCCAAATCTTCCTCGACACACGCATGGGTGTCCTAGCAACCGCGAGCCCGTGCATCACCTGGTCAAAACCCTCTAGGATCCTTCTTAGGTGTCCTAGCACTTCACTCAGGGACCGCTTCGTCGGTCCTCACCCATCGTACCGGAAGTGCACCATTTTAATCGTACCGAGGCTGGTCAAGACCTCAACAGGCTTTGTCGCGAGCGACGTCCCTCGACGACTCCCCGTAAGCTGTTGCACAACGAACCTCCTCTTAGCAAAACACATGCCAAATGCTTCCTCTCGCATTCTGGCATAGAACAGTCCTTTTAATGAAAAGTAGAGGTTCTATGCAAGTAAAATTCCCAGTTTAAGATTGGTTCCACAAAACTCCTTTTTCCTTAATTCCCAATTTCATAATAAGAATCCTTGATCTCTCATTAGGGTAATCTACCCATCATTTGACTGATTGTCCAACTAGATTCTTGGTGATTTCGGTCAAAGGAAAACTAGTTTAGTTCAATGGTAGTCTATTCTTTGTATTTGGAAACTCAAATTGGCACGAAGTTTTTGCTTGATTCAGATTGAGAGATGGGCAAGTAGGTTTACTATCCGCCCCTCTCGTAGTCTAATCATTCGGTTTAGTTCAACAAGGATTTTCTTCATATAAATATCTATTTTTGGGTAAATACCAATTTAATGATTTAACCACATAAAATATCTAAAGATATTCTTTCTACCCTTTAATTTCTCAACCTTAAGTCCCTAGGTAGAATTATGGTAAAAAATCATCTTTTGACACCAAAAATTAATTCAAATAAATATCATAAAAATCCTTCTTTTAACTAAATACCAATATCTATTTTTTTGAATAAGCTTTAAATTCCTCTTTTTGAGTGCAATCCAATTATTATGGGAATTCCTCTTTTATCATAAACTAAATCTATCTAAAATTCCTCTTTAAATAAAATATAAAATATTCAATATTACAAATATACCAAGAATTCCACTTTTACCATTTAAAATGATTGAATTCCAAATATGATGGGAATTCCTCTTTTATCATTTAAATTTTTCTTATGCATAAAAATAAATTTAACTAAAATTTCTCTTAAAAATTAATTCAAAATATCCATTAATTCCATTATACTAAGAATTCCACTTTTCTCATTTAAATTATTGAATTCCAAATATGGTGGGAATTCCTCTTTTATCATTTAAATTTTTCTTATGCATAAAAATAAATTTAACTAAAATTTCTCTTAAAATTGAATAAAAATATCCATTAATCCAAATATGACAAGAATTCCACTTTTTTCATTTAAATGATTTAATTCAAATTATTATGGGAATTCCTCTTTTATCATTTAAATTTTTCATGCATAAAAATAATTTATCTAAAATTCTTCTTTAATTTTAAATAACATATCCATTATTTTAATATTCCAAATTTTCTCTTTCTCCATTGGAATACATGGATCTCCATTATCATGGGAATTCCTCTTTTATCATAAAAATGAAAGTATTTAAAATTTCTCTTTTTCTTTAATTAACTATTTATGCATAAATATTAAAATTAATTTTCCATGGATATGATGAGAATTATTCATTTAACATAAGATGACTAATCCTAGAATATGGTAGGAAGTCCTCTTTTCACATTATGTATAGAAATGATTTATGTGTTAATTTTTAAAAAATTTACCATAGCTCCGCTGTGCTATTACTGATAATTTTCAATAATTTTGAAAAGCATAAAAGTTAGTAATACAATACCATAAAATAACTATCATATGGACCAATATCCAATTTATGAACTTAACTCCTAAGTTTATCATAATTTATGTAACATAAAAGCATTAAAAAGCCATTTCTTTGGCCTCTAGCTTGACTAGCATAGAGTTTGCTTTTCGAATTAAGAATTGCTCCATGAGAAGCATCATTTGAATAGAGAATTGGTCATAGCAATGACCATTCTTTGGAGGAGAGGGAGATATTCTTCTACTAAACATTCTAATTAAGCATAAATGTAAACTTTATGTGATTAATCATTAAAATTAATTAAAGAGCTTCATTTGCACATTGAAAAAACATTCAATTGAATACTTCTCAAGCTTGAGAGGGGTTGAGAAGTGAAAAACATTTAGAAGATTAAGGAAAAACCATAAAGTCACACCTTACCTCTTGTTTTGCTTGATTCTCTATTTTTAGGAGAGGCCCCCAACCAATCAATTGGTTAGTATGTTGAGGAAAGCTCCAAGGAAGGTTGAAGAGAGAGAGAAGCTCCAATCTCTCCGAAATGTAGAGGATTTTTAAGGGATAATAGAAAATATGCTTATTCTAATGTAATACCAGCATGGTCTAGTTCACAGATGAGAATACAAAAGAATGTAATACTAATGTAATACTAGCATATGGTCTAAATCACAGATGAGAATACAAAATAATGAGGGTCTATTTATAGGTGAGGGAGGCCACTAACTGAGTCTAACTAAGTTCTAGAATTTTCCAACTTCAGTTTGGCTGAATTTGGACAAGATTTGGACCAGTTTGGCTCCCTTTTTTATTTGGTTTGATCCAGGAGAGAGGAGAGATAAAAATATCTTAATATTTTTTAATTTAAAAATCCTTCACATGTGTGAAATAGGCACCTCCTTGAAGGCTCCCCCTTTCCTTACCAAGGTGTCAAAATTGTATGATTACTCTAAAATATATTTTTTTTAGTAATATTTCATCTTACTATCCTCCAGGGTAAGCCATGCAATTTGAAGATTTCTTTAAGGAAAACTCTAGCAACATCCAGTGCAATGTATGTTTCTTTACTGGAATCAGATAGGCAACTTTGGTTAGTCTATCAACTACCACAAAAATGGAGTTGTAATCTGATTGCACTAACCTGATTGCACTAAAGGTAATCAAGTGACAAAGTCCATACTGATACATTCCCACTTCATCTGAGGAATGTCTAGAGGCTGCAGTTTCCCTGGGATCTTGACTCTCTCTGCCTTGACTCTTTGACACATTAAGCATTTCCGCACATGATCAAGTACATCCTTTTTGAGTCCTGGCCAGAAGTAGCTTTTCTTCATAGACATATAGGTTTTTATAAACCCTGGATGTCTAGCTATCAGTCTATCATGGGCTTCTCTCAGAATTCTTCCCTTTATTCCCTCATCATTGGGGATACATAGCCGATTATTATAATACATGCATCCTTCATCCAATTTGTACCCAAGAACTCGACTCATTTCTTGAGGAGTCTTGCTTTCCTACATCAGAAGGGTAGCAATAGGGGCAAAGAATTTGTCCTGCATGATTTTTTCCTTTGCTTCACTGATCAATGGATTTGACACCACTGTAATTGCAAGCAAGGAGGCTTTTCTGTGCTGAGTGTATCTACCACCACATTTTCTTTCCTCGACCATTAATTTCAAAATCGAATTCTTGCAGGGTTTGCATCCATCTTCTTTGACGCATGTTGAGATCCCTTTGGGTGACACATTGCAGTCCACTGAAAAAGGATACTCTTCTTGAGAAGGTTAGTTAAAGGGGATGCTATTTGAGCATACCTGGGTATAAAGATCCTATACCATCCGGTTAATCCTCTGAATCCTTTGACTTCCTTTATCGTCTTGGGTTCTGGCCATTCTACGACTGCTTCGATCTTTGTGAGGTCAGGAGAAATCCCATCCTTTGATACTGTGAATCCCAAGTATTCCACCTAGTCAACAGAGAAAGAACACTTACTCTTTTTTGCAAAGAGTTGGTGTTTCCTTAGGATTTCCAGGACCTTGCGCACATGATCTTCATGATCTGCAGCATTCTTTGAGTATACCAAGATATCATCAAGGAAGACAAGAACAAAATAATCCAAGTATTCTTGAAGAATCTCCTGCATAAGACGATTAAATGTCGCTAGGGCATTAGTCAATCCAAACGGCATGATTGTGAGCTCATAATGTCCATAGCGAGTATTGAATGCTGTCTTTGGGATGTCCTGCTACTTGATTCTAATTTGGTAGTAGTACCTAGATTTGAGATCTATCTTTGTGAACATTTGGGTCCCACTTAACCGATCCAAAAGTTCATCAATCCTAGGAATAGGATACTTATTCTTAATTGTTAATTGATTCAATCCTCTATAGTCAATATAGAGTCTTAACGTTCCATTTTTCTTCTTTTGAAAGAGAACAGACACACCCCAAGGTGAGACACTGGGTCTGACGAATCCCTGCTCTAACAGTTGTGTCTTAACTGCTCCTTAAGTTCTATGGCTTCACGGATTGGCATTTTGTATGCACGCTGAGCCACTAGCTGAGCTCCCGAGGTTAACTCAATCTCATGATCTACTTTGCGAGACAGAGGCATCTCAGTCAGCTCTTCAGGAAACACATCTGCATACTCACTTAACCACTCTGGCTCTTTAGCCTTGCATTTTATGTCTATTGGATTCATCTTAATGACATAAATAGCTTGCCTCTTTCTGAGCCCTTTTAATAATTTAGAAGCCTTGACTAATTGTAGCACTGGGGATCCAAAAATTCCAGTTCCTTGAACTTTATTCCCGTGAAGGTCAAGGAAAGAGATGGTTCCTTTGTGACAAAGAATATCAGCTTGATTCTTATGGAGCCAATCCATTCCAAGGATTCCATCATAGACTCCCAAGGGTAGGACTCTAAACTGGCACTCTGTTATGTTCCCATCTAGACTAAATTGAATAAGATCAGTCTCAAGGTGTGTGAAAAGAATCTTTCCATTGGCCAATTCCACTTGCATAGGTTTCCTTGATTTTTGATTTAGGACTAATTTACGCAGACATCCTGGGGAAATAAATGAATGAGTACTACCCGAATCAATCAAAATCTTGAATTTCTTACCCTGGTACTCTGGGAGTCTTGAGGATTGAGAATTGACAGTTATTCCCCTGATGCTCTATTGCTGCATAGATCTATCCTTTCTCTTCCTCCACTTCATCAGCTATAGTGACAGCTCTGGGTGCTACAGTCTGAGGTGGAACTCTCTCCCTCTGGTTGTTCCAATTCTGGGAGGGAGTTTAGAGACTTCTTTGCATGGAGGCTGCAAGCTAAGCTGGCACTCTTCTGGGGTTGCATTGATTTTGGCGCGAGGGACCCTGATTGGATTGATACGAAGGATTCTGTCTCTGAATTATGGGTCCCTAGCTTCCTTGGCCCATAGAAGGAGATGGGCAATCCTTGAGCTAGTGCCCAAACCCCTGACATCCGAAGCATCTGTTCTCGCTTCGAAGCTCTTCCCTTGGCATTCTTGAGAGAGCCAGAGTTTCTAAGGAAGTACTTGGAGGGAAAGGTCTTCCTTCATTCCTGAAGCTTCTCGTCTCCAGATTCTGGTTGGGACCTTGGTGTCTCTTTGGAGGTGGAAGGTTGGAAGAACTTCCCGGTGTCTGAAATCTCTTGAAGGATGAGGGAGCTGGCTTTGGCGAGACTTTTACGATGAAAGCTTTGGCGAAGTCCTTCGCCATTCTGATAGCTTCTGCCATGGACACTTGCTTGGCATTCTTGACCAGTGTTTCTAAGGGCTTGTTCATTCCCCGAATGAACATGGCCATAAGTTGCTCTTCATCTGAGGTGGTGAATACTTAAGTAGAAGATAAAATTCCTGGTGATATTCTTCTATGGTGCTCCCCTGGTTTAACTCTAAAAATTCATTCATTTTGGTTTCTAAAACCTCTTCCTTAAATAGGCTTTAAGATCGTTCCAGGATAAAGTATTCCTGTCCAGATGGTTGGTGTCACAATGGTTCCTCCATGCCACCCTGGCTGTTTCCACTATTTTCAGCCTGGTAAGAGCCATTTTTCTCCGCTCATTGTAGCCTTTGACATCAAAATACTCTTCCATGGCTTCCACCCATTTCTCCATAGTCTCGCCCAGAATCTCCCCTTCTCCTTTAAGGGTTCTGGCTGAGTTTTGTGAAGAGCTTTGAGAACGTTGGAGTCAAGCTCTCTTCTTCAGAGAGAGGGTCTGGCTGTGACAACCACGGTTTCCTCACCTCATGATTTTGCCAAAAATGATATATTATTAAATTTTTATTTTGATATCATCCACGAGATCCTAAGACTTAAGAGGTTTGAAAAATGCTGGTTGCAAGAGGCGTGGACATACTACCCTGCAAACCACTTGTGGTGTCGTCTCTCTGCTGGGTTAGGAAAATATATATCCTCGAAATGATCTGCGAGTCTGGCTCAGCTCGTTCGAGTTGTAGCGGAAGAGATGAGATGCTCGAAGGCGAACGTAGTCATGTCTTGTGGCTGGGTGAGGTCAGGAACACCAGATAAATGTGGAACTTCCATCTATAAAATCAAATTCTTTGATTAAAAATCTTCATTAATGAGGCTTATGGAATGAAAATACAAAATGTAAATGCTCTTTCTAAGTTTTTATTACAAATTTCTGATAAGAATTCATTTGTTTAGCTTTCAACAAAGCTCTGATACTAGCTGTGAGACCCCTCCCCCTCCGGGGGCGCCGGCTCTGCGGAAGCGGCGTCGGCCTCCCGCACGAGGTGGGGATCCACACTCGGGGCCTCCGCTCTGCAGATGTTCGGACGAGAGACTAGCTCGTCAGTTCCTCCGAAATCGAGCCCGGAAAAACTCCCCTCGCTCGGAAGGCATGGGCGATTCCACCATGGGAAAATCTTCTAATGGAGAATTATCCTAACGAGTCAAAGTCATCACTATTTAAACTGATCTGACGGAACTTGAAGTCAAATGGTCAAATCAAGAAGAAACTTGCACTTGGTCCATGGAATCATCGCTTTTTTCCTCCTTTAATGAGGCACAGCCGATGATCCCCTCCCATAGAACAAGGTCTTCTCAGGACTTAATCTAACTAACACGTAACGAATCGCATCATTTGGTTATGTTTTACCTGGGTACCGAGGAAAAGAGTTCCTAGGTCCCCTAGGTGGCGTTTCATGCAAAAATTAAAGTAGGCATTCCACATACACACCCAATATGAAATTGCCATTTATAATAGATTCAATTGTCTTTAAAACAATCCTTCAATAGAAATCATAATATTATTGATCATCATCATCCTCCAAAATTCTGAGTCCATTGTGTTACAAAATATGTCATCTAGACTCTCCGTTGAAGACCAGCTGGCCAACCAATCACGTCCCTCGATGACTCCCCGCCACCAGCTGTTGCAAACAAACCTCCTCTTAGTAAAACACATGCCAAATGCTTCCTCTAGCATTCTAGCATAAAACAGTCCTTTAAATGAAAAACAGAGGTTCTATACAAGTAAAATTCCCAGTTTGAGATTGGTTCCACAAAACCCCTTTTTCCTTAATTCCCAATTTCATTAATGAGAATCCTTGATCTCTCATCAGGGTAATCTACCCATCATTTGACTGATTGTCCAACTAGATTCTTGGTGATTTCGGTCAAAGGAAAACTAGTTTAGTTCAACGGTAGTCTATTCTTTATATTTGGAAACTGGAATTGGTCTCACGAAGTTTTTGCTTCATTCAGATCGAGAAATGGACAAGTAGGTTTACTGTCCGTCCCTCTCGTAGTCTAATCATTCGGTTTAGTTCTAACAAGGATTTTCTTCAGATAAACATCTATTTTTGGGTAAATACCAATTTAATGATTTAACCACATAAAATATCTAAAGATATTCTTTCTACCCTTTAATTTCTCAACCTTAATTCCCTAGGTAGAATTATGGTAAAAATTCATCTTTTGACACCAAAAATTAATTCAAATCTTTCTTTTCTTAAATATCATAAAAATCCTTCTTTTAAGTAAATAGCAATATCAATTTTTTTGAATAAGCTTTAAATTCCTCTTTTTAAGTGCAATCCAATTATTATGGGAATTCCTTTTTTATCATAAACTAAATCTATCTAAAATTTCTCTTTAAATAAAATAAAAAATATTCAATATTCCACATATACCAAGAATTCTACTTTTACCATTTAAATGATTGAATTCCAAATATGATGGAAATTTCTCTTTTATCGTTTAAATTTTTCTTATGCATAAAAATAAATTTAACTAAAATTTCTCTTAAAAAATAAATAAAAATATCCAATAATTCCATTATACTAAGAATTTCACTTTTCTCATTTAAATGATTGAATTCCAAATATGGTGGAAATTCTTCTTTTATCATTTAAATTTTTCTTATGCATAAATTTTTTTAAAACTAAAATTTCTCTTAAAATTGAATAAAAATATCCATTAATCCAAATATGACAAGAATTCCACTTTTTTCATTTAAATGATTGAATTCCAATTATGATGGGAGTTCCTCTTTTATCATTTAATTTTTTCATGTATAAAAATAATTTATCTAAAATTTTTCTTTAATTTTAAACAAAATATCGATTATTTTAGTATTCCAAATTTTCTCTTTCTCCATTGGAATACATGGATCTCCATTATCATGGGAATTCCTCTTTTATCCAAATGAAAGTATTAGAAATTTCTCTTTTTCTCTAATTAACTATTTATGCATAAATATTAAAATCAATTTTCCATGGATATGATGAGAATTATTCATTTAACATAGGATGACTAATCCTTGAATATGGTAGGAAGTCCTCTTTTCACATTATGCATAGAAATAATTTATGTATTAATTTTTAAAAATTTACCATAGCTCTGCTGGCTATTACTGATAATTTTTAATAATTTTAAAAAGCATAAGACTTAGTAATACAATATAATAGAATAACTATCATATGGACCAATATCCAATTTATGGACTTAATTCCTAAGTTTATCATAATTTATGTAACATAAAAGAATTAAAAGCCATTTCTTTGGGCTCTAGCTTGACTAGCTTAGAGTTTGCTTTTCGAATTAAGAATTGCTCCATGAGAAGCATCATTTTAATAGAGAATTGGTCATAGGAATAACCATTCTTTGGGGGAGAGAGAGATATGCTTTAAAAAAATTCTAATAAAGCATAAATGTAAACTTTATGTGATTAATCATTAAAATTCATTAAAGAGCTTCATTTGCATTGAAAAACCATTCAATTGAATACTTCTCAAGCTTGAGAGGGGTTGAGAAGTGAAAAACATTTAGAAGATTAAGGAAAAACCTAAAGTCAAACCTTAACTCTTGTTTTGCTTGATTCTCTATTCTTAGGAGAGGCCCCCAACCAATCAATTGGTTAGTATGTTGAGGAAAGCTCCAAGGAAGGTTGAAGAGAGAGAGAAGCTCCAATCTCTCCAAAATGTAGAGGATTTTTAGGAGGGGATAATAGAAAATATGCTTATTCTAATGTAATACTGGCATGGTCTAGTTCACAAATGAGAATACAAAAGAATGAGGGTTTATTTATAGGTGAGGGAGGCCACTAGCTGAGTCCAACTAAGTTCTAGAATTTTCCAGCTTCAGTTTGGCTGAATTTGGACAAGATTTGGAGACCAGTTTGGCTCTCTTTTTTATTTGGTTTAATCCAGGAGAGATAAAAATATCTTAATATTTTTGAATTTAAAACTCCTTCACATGTGTGAAATAGGTGCCTCCTTGAAGGCTCCCCCTTTCCTTACCAAGGTGTCAAAATTGTATGATTACTCTAAAATATCTCATTTTTTTAGTAATATTTCATAAATTTTAACTAATAAACCTTGTACTCAGTCAACTCTTCATCTTAAGTGGGCATTTACTCATTTTTGGGTATTTTCTTTTATTCATTGGATTTATCTCATCCCAACACTTGGATTAATCTTATTGGCCCATAGGAACCTTAATTGGACCATAATCCAAAAATTTCAAAAAATCTTGACCCTTAGGCTAAGGTCTTTTAAATCATTTTTAATTGATTCCTAATGCACCTTGGAAAATTTATTTTAAATTTTTGTTTCAAGAAAATATATTTTTGATATTTGTAAAATTTTTATATCCAAAAATATCTCAATATTGAATAACCACTCTCTAGAAATTTTCATCTCACTAGGCAAAAACAAGGAAAACTAATATTTTTTTGTATTCAGAAACAGGGAATGATTACAAGGTACTGAGGTAAAGGCTTATTCATTATTCAGGCCGAGGAGGAATCTTACAACTCTCTTTGGAGATACAACCGAATTCATAAAAGGATGTGATGAATGTGAAATAACTATTATTACACAATAAAAGCATAGGATGCCAAAAACCTAAGTAGTATTGTGGAGAAATGGGGCATAGATTTTATTGAACCTATAAGCCCCCCGTGCCACACATTACATGTGCAAGCACGATACATCATTGCCACAAAACAACAAACTATTCCACTAATAGTGCGTAGAGGCAAAAGAGACAAAGCTAGAGCAATAGCCAAGTTTCTATATGAGCATATCATCATCACTAGGTTAGGTGTCCTCTCAAACTAGTGAGTGAAAAAGGAACTCACTTCATCAATGATGTTGTGTGAGATTTCTTCTAAATGAGTTTATGATTGTACATAGGGAATCCTTTTCCTACTCTCCACCATAGGTCAATGGTGTCAAAGCCAAGAACGTGAACAAAGTGATTTATTTAATCCTAACTCTACGACGGTAGAAGTAAGCTGTGCAGTTGGGATGCATAGTTGAAGAAAAGCTTCTATCCACACTTTTAGGCATATCGAACGAAAATACAAGGTAGCCACAAAAATTACGATGCCATTGCACCTCACATATATGGGCTACGTGATATGTGGTCATGCTCATAGATTTTTGGTTCCTAACCTCCGTGTTGTAGTTAAAGAGAGTTATTAGTGGGAAGTTGTAAGATTCCTCCCCAACCTCTCAGATGTCCAGTATCTTCCCCTGTACTCAATCCCCTCTTCAGAAATATAAAAGATCTTGTTTCTGCCTGTTTTGGCCTAGAGAGAGAAAATTCTCTAGAGAGAGGTTATTTAGATTTTGAATATTTTTGGATGGAAAAATATCTCTTCTTATTAAAAAAGTTCCCCCAAAATAGAAGTTCAAAAAGATTTTCAGAAGGTGCATTAGAAATTAAGTATAATCTGTTCAAGAGGACTTATCCTAGGGGTCCAGATTTTTGAAAATTAAATTAAGGTTTTGAGGGGTCAATCAGATTCATCCAAATGTGTGGAGAAGATAAATAGAAGAAATAAAGAAAATCCCCCCTAAAATGAGTAAATATTCACATAAGATGAAGAGTGGACTAAGGACCAAAGGAATTACTAAAAAAATGGATTTTTGACACCTCATTATGAGAATTCCCCCCTCATGAAGGAGGCGCCTACTTCACATGTGTGGTGGAGTTTAAAATTATCAAAAATTGAGATATTTCATCTCTCCTCTCTCCTAATTCAAGTCTAGTTCTAAAAAGTAAACTAAACTGACTTAAAAATGGTTAAAAATTGACAAACTGATCTGAAAAATTCTAGAATCAGTTTGCTTGGTTAGAAATTGATGAGAATAACTCTTTTGAAATAAAAATAAATTCTTTATGCAACTTTTTATGCATAAAATCAAAATTGATGAGAATAACTCTTTTGAAATAAAAATAAATTCTTTATGCACCTTTCTATGCATAAAATCAAAATTGATGAGAATAACTCTTTTGAAATAAAAATAAATATCTTTATGCACCTTTCTATGCATAAAATCAAAATTGATGAGAATTAATCTTTTGAAATAAAAATAAATTTCTTTATGCACCTTTCTATGCATAAAATCAAAATTGATGAGAATAACTCTTTTAAAATAAAAAAAATTCTTTATGTACCTATTTATGCATAAAATCAAAATTGATGAGAATAACTCTTTTGAAATAAAAATAAATTTCTTTATGCACCTTTCTATGCATAGAATCAAAATAACACTTTTAGAATACACAAATGGTGGGGATTACTCTTTTTGAATAATAAAAGATAAACTTACTTCACCAGTTTTTAGAAAAATTTTCCATAACCTCCTTTGTATGGCTGACCATTTTTTAATTTTTCCTATCTTAAAATTACTTAAAATTATCCCCAAATGGTTTTAAGCACTCTAAACTAATCCATTTTCACTTTTAAAAGAGAAACAATATGAAAAGTTTAATTCCAACAATTAGATTACTTATCTAGGATAAAGAAGGGCTGAATTTAAGAATGAGAGAGGGGGAAAGCCTTTCCAGCAAGGCATAGTATCAGATTATCATTTTAATATAAAAAACTAGAAAAGCATTAAAATAATAAAGAAAAAGTAAGATTTCTACCTTACATAAATTTTTGAGAGCTTTCCTTTGGCTTGATGGTTTGAGGGATCTACTCTTGTTTGCAACAAGAGTGGCCACCAATTCTTTAGAAGAGGGAAAGGTCAAAAACTAATGAATTATTAAGAAATTCATAGTTCTAGACTTGGTGGAGCAAAGTAACAATGTATAAAACACTATTAAGCTTCAACAAAGGGGGAGGCTTCTATTTAAAGGAAAAAGTGATTTTATGCATAAATAGGTGCATAGAGAATTTATTTTTATTTCAAAAGAGTTATTCTCATCAATTTTGATTTTATGCATAAAAAGGTGCATAAAGAATTTATTTTTATTTCAAAAGGGTTATTCTCATCAATTTTGATTTTAGGCATAAATAGGTGCATAAAGAATTTATTTTTATTTCAAAAGAGTTATTCTCATCAATTTTGATTTCATGCATAGAATGATGCATAAAGAAATTTATTTTTATTTCAAAAGAGTTATTCTCATTAAAATTAAATTTATGCATAGAAAGGTGCATAAAAGATTTATTTTTATTTTGAAAGTGTTCTCCAAAAAATTAAATTATGCATAAATAGATGTGTAAAGAATCTTTATATAAAAAAAATAAGGATTCTCTTGCATTCTAAGAATGGATGTGATGAGATGGGATGTGAATCAGATAGATGAGAATGAATAGAGAATAGATGTGATGAAAATTGAAGTAATGAGAATGAGAGGTAGATAGATGTGATGATATATGATATGAATCAAATAGATTAGAATGAATGGATGGTTAGATGTGATGAGAATGAGAGGTAAATAGATGTGATGAGATGGGATGTGAATCAAATAGATGAGAATGAATGGATGGATGGATGTGATGAGAATAGGAGTGACGAGAATGTGAGGTGAATAGATGTGATGAGAAGTAATGTGAATATGATATATGGGAATGAATGGATGGATGGATGTGGATGTATGTGAAGAATAGAAGTGGATGTATGTTAAAGAATAGATGTTGGATGTGGATGTATGTGAAGGATGGATGTGGATGTATGTGAAAAAATGGATATGGATGTGTGTATGTGAAAGGATAGATGTGGATGTGTATGTGATAAGTATGTATGTGGATGTATATAAAAGGATAGATGTGGATGTGTATATGATAAGTATGGATGTGGATGTATGTGGGAGAATATATGTGGTTGTAAATGTGATGGATATGAACGAGAATTAAAGTGATGAGATGTGATGTAAATTGGATATATATGAATGATAAGGGATGTGAATGAATGTGATAGCATATGAATCGGGATGTGAATGATATAGGATGTGAATGAATGTGATAGCATATGAATCGGGATGTGAATGAATGTGATAGCATATGAATCGAGATGTGAATAAATGATATAGGATGTGAATGAATGATAAGGGATGTGATGTGAATCGGGATGTGAATGAATGATAAGGGATGTGAATGGATGTGATGTGATGTGAATCGAGATGTGAATGAATGATAAGGGATGTGAATGGATGTGATGTGATGTGAATTAGGATGTGAATAAATGATATAGGATGTGAATGAATGATAAGGGATGTGAATGGATGTGATGTGATGCGAATCGGGATGTGAATGGATGTGATGTGATGTGAATCAGGATATGAATGAACGATAAGCGACATGAATGAATGTGCTAGCATGTGAATCAGGATGTGAATGAATAAGATGTGATGTGAAATGAATGTGATAAGATGCGATGTAATGTTAATGTATGCGAAGTGATGAGATATATGCGTAGATGCAAGTGGGTGAGACCTGATGAGGTTAAATGAGGAAATAAGTGATGAGATAGAAAAAGATGTGATTAGATGAGAATGGGAATGCTTATGAAATGAGGTGGATCAACGTGTGGATAATGTGGATTGATGTGCATGGATGTTTGGATGATGTGGATTGATGTGTGGATTGATGTGGATGGATGTATGGAAGATATGGATAGATGTGTGGATAATGTGGATTGATGTGGAGATTGGTGTGTGAATAATGTGGATAATGTGGATTGATGTGGATGACGTGGATTGGTGTGTGTATGATGAGTGAATGATATGGATTGGTGTGGATGTTGTGGATTGGTGTGTGTATGATGAGTGAATGATGTGGATTGATGTGGATGGATGTGGATGGATGTATGGATTGATGTGGATTGATGTGGATGATATGGATGAGATGGATTGATGTGTGGATAATGTGGATTGATGTGCATGGATGTTTGAATGATGTGGATTGACGTGTGGATTGATGTGGATGGATGTATGGATGATGTGGATTGATGTGTGGATGATGCCATTGGATGTGATTTGATGTAGGAATGATGTGATGTGATAGGGACCGATGATGAAAATAAAATTGCGGTAAGATGAAAAAAAGATGGGGTCTAATGTGAAAGGATGCGGAGTAATGAGAAAAGATGGAAATATTGTTGGGACTGTATTTGTTTGTAAATGCGGTCTAATGTGAAAGGATGCGGAGTAATGAGAAAAGATGGAAATATTCTTAGGACTGTATTTGTTTGTGAAATCTGTTTTATGTCAAGAATGTTGGGAAAGCATTTTGACTGTCTTGTGAATGAGGTCGTAGAGACCTATCTTTTAAAGTTGCAACTACTGACGAAGAGTCATCAGAGGATGTCTCGCGTAGCAAGGTCGGCCGAGGTCTTAACGAGCCTCGGTTTGATTAAATGGTGAGCTTCTGGTACAGTGGATGAGGGACCAAGGAAGCGGCCTATGAGTGAAGTGCTAGGTGACCTGCGAAGGAGAGGGTGCTGACCATACGGTGCTCGAGCTCTGGGTCGCCGAAGATACCCACGAGTACATCGGGGAAGATATTAGAACAAGGAGTAAGAGTTGTTTTCTAAATTCGGGCATGGATCTGGTTGATTGACCGTACTGGTCCTCAATGGATGAGTCCATGGCTCTTTTATATGGATCTGTTGGTTGATCTTGCTGATCTTCAACGGAGATTCCATCTGGATATTTTTATGTGATTATATTGCCGGGTACTATTAGCTAGGAACTATAGAAAAGGCCCCTGAGTGAACAGGTGGTGAGCGTTCTGGTTGCCAATGATGCTATAGGTACACCGATGAAGGAAGGAATTAGAAATTAGGATTCAACTGGATAATTAGAGGATTATGATCAGTAACACTATGGTTTCATTAAATGATTATTTTAAAGATTGTTGAATCTGTGAAAAAGACAAGTTCATATTGCTTGTGTAAGTGGTGTGACTAGTTTTATGTTTGCATGAGTATCCAGCTAGGGGACGTGGGAAACTTTTTCCCTGGTACCCTAGACAAAACCTAACCAAATTCCTAATTGGATCCCATCACTACAGTGGTTGGGTGGTTGGCTAATCCATGGGACTGGATGGGGTTAGGCTAGACTGATAAATCAAGACTCAATTTCAGTATAGTACAATAGATGAGGTAAATCCTGGATAAAAATTGTTCTATGGAAAAGAATCAACGGCTGTGCCTCTCAATGAGGAAAAAAGCGTTGGTCTCTATGATCCAAGTATAGTCTTTTTCCTTGATTTGACTATGGGACTTACGGGTTCGGTTAGATGAGTTCAGTTAGTTAAGGCTTTTGACTACATTAGAGAAAAGTTATCCTGGAGGAATTGCCCGTGCTTTCTGGGCAAGGGAAGTTTTTCCGAGTTCGGTTTGGAAGAACTGATGGATTAGTCTCTTGTTTGGATATCCGTGGGGGCGAGGCCCCAAGGGTGGGACCCTGCCCCATGCAAGAAGTGCTACTTCCGTTGCTAGCATCCCCAAATTCGTTATGCAGTGGGGTCTGGGATCTTACAGCTAGTATCAAAGCAAATTGGCTAATGAGGATCAACCGAGAAGCCAAAAATGTCAAAAATTTTTGAAGAAGCAATACAAGGTTGTAATTGTGTGATAAAATTCATATAAATTAATATTCAAACTGAAATTCGTAAATTAGTAATTGGATCTTCAGATGAAAGTATGGCAATTGTATGGAATCCCTGACTTGCTTGAGGCCTAGACATGATGGTATTTACCTTATAGTTCCAAGGATTGTGACTACCTGTATATACCAAGGGTATAACTGTAGCTCCTTACTGGCAGTATATACGAGTAAATCTAAGACTTGAAATTGTAAGCATTAATACTATCTAGATGATGAACTCGAATGTGGTTGATATGATTTTAAATTATGATTGAGAACTGATGAGTTGATTTGGATTCTGATTGAAAAATGAAGATTTTTGAATTTTGGCTGAATTGTAATAACTAAGCAAAACCACAATAAGGATGAATGGGACGAGTCCCTGTGATAATGTTCGTAGCTTGAATAATGTTAATGACTTCAGCAAATCACTATGAGATTAGTGGATTGTGCTGGCAGATTGCTGCTGTTAACACTTGACCTAGTGGATCAAGTTAAGGGGTGTCAAATTAAAACTCTGTAAAATTGAAAATTTCCATGGGGGATTGTTCAGATAGAAATATCAATCTAATGGACCATTATTGTGATAAGGATTGAATGTTACGATCTGAGTGAATTATTATCTGATGATGAGTTTTATATAAGGGATCTTTATCCCAGGATTCTGTTGGGTTCTCTAGACTATAAGGAACCCAGAATCAGTTGGATCTTAAGGAAAAGAATTCTCCTCTAGTTTTGCGAGATGAGGACATCTCATATTTTTTAAGTGGTATAGAATGTAAGATTCCTCCCCAGCCTCTCAGATGTCCAGTATCTTTCCCTGTAATCAATCCCCTCTTCAAAAACATAAAAGATCTTGTTTCTGCCTGTTTTGGCCTAGAGAGAGAAAATGCTCTAGAGAGAGATTCAAATTTTGAATATTTTTGGATGGAAAAATATCTCTTCTTATTAAAATAAGTTTCCCCAAAACAGAAGTTCAAAAAGATTTTCAGAAGGTGCATTAGAAATCAAGTATAATCTGTTCAAGAGGCCTTATCCTAGGGGTCCAGATTTTTAAAAAATTTTAAATTAAGGTTTTGAGGGGCCAATCAGATTCATCCAAATGTGTGGAGAAGATAAATAGAAGAAATAAAGAAAATCTCCCCTAAAATGAGTAAATACTCACATAAGATGAAGAGTGGACCAAGGACCAAATGAATTACTAAAAAAATAGATTTTTGACACCTCACAATGGGAATTCCCTCCTCATGAAGGAGGCGCCTACTTCACATGTGTGGTGGAGTTTAAAATTATCAAAAATTGAGATATTTCATCTCTCCTCTCTCCTAATTCAAGTCTAGTTCTAAAAAGTAAACTAAACTGACCTAAAAATGATTAAAAATTGACCAAACTGATCTAAAAAATTCTAGAATCAGTTTGCTTGGTTAGAAGCTCACTTTTTCCTTTAAATAGAAGCCTCCCCCTTTGTTGAAGCTTAATAGTGTTTTATACACTGTTACTTTTCTCCACCGAGTCAAGAACTATGAATTTCTTAATAATTCATTAGTTTTTGACCTTTCCCTCTTCTAAAGAATTGGTGGCCACTCTTGTTGCAAACAAGAGTAGATCCCTCAAACCATCAAGCCAAAGGAAAGCTCTCAGAAATTTATGTAAGTTAGAAATCTTACTTTTTCTTTATTATTTTAATGGTTTTCTAAATTTTTATATTAAAATGATAATCTGGTGCTATGCCTTGCTAGAAAGGCTTTCCCCCTCTCTCATTCTTAAATTCAGCCCTTCTTTATCCTAGATAAGTAATCTAATTGTTGGAATTAAATTTTTCATATTGTTTCTCTTTTAAAAGTGAAAATGGATTAGTTTAGAGTGCTTAAAACCATTTGGGGATAATTTTAAGTAATTTTAAGATAGGAAAAATTGAAAAATGGTCAGCCATACAAAGGAGGTTATGGAAAAATTTTCTAAAAACTGGTGAAGTAAGTTTATCTTTTATTATTCAAAAAGAGTAATCCCCACCATTTGTGTAGTCTAAAAGTGTTATTTTGATTTTATGCATAGAAAGGTGCATAAAGAAATTTATTTTTATTTCAAAAGAGTTATTCTCATCAATTTTGATTTTATGCATAAATAGGTGCATAAAGAAATTTATTTTTATTTCAAAAGAGTTATTCTCATCAATTTTGATTTTATGCATAGAAAGGTGCATAAAGAATTTTTTTTTTATTTCAAAAGAGTTATTCTCATCAATTTTGATTTTATGAATAGAAAGGTGCATAAAGAAATGTATTTTTATTTCAAAAGAGTTATTCTCATCAATTTTGATTTTATGCATAGAAAGGTGCATAAAGATATTTTTTTATTTCAAAAGACTTATTCTCATCAATTTTGATTTTATGCATAAAAAGTTGCATAAAGAATTTATTTTTATTTCCCAAGAGTTATTCTCATCAAGTTTGATTTTATGCATAAATAGGTGCATAAAGAATTTATTTTTATTTCAAAAGAGTTATTCTCATCAATTTTGATTTTATGCATGAAAAGGTGCATAAAGAATTTATTTTTATTTCAAAAGAGTTATTCTCAATTTTGATTTTATGCATAAATAGGTACATAAAAAATTTATTTTTAATTTTGATTTTATGCATAGAATGATGCATAAAGAAATTTATTTTTATTTCAAAAGAGTTATTCTCATTAAAATTAAATTTATGCATAGAAAGATACATAAAAGATTTATTTTTATTTTGAAAGTGTTATTCTCCTAAAAATTAAAATTATGCATAAATAGATGTGTAAAGAATCTTTATATAAAAAAATAAGGATTCTCTTGCATTCTAAGAATGGATGTGATGAGATGGGATGTGAATCAGATAGATGAGAATGAATAGAGAATAGATGTGATGAAAATTGAAGTAATGAGAATGAGAGGTAGATAGATGTGATGATATGTGATATGAATCAAATAGATGAGGATGAATGGATGGTTAGATGTGATGAGAATAGATGTGATGAGAATGAGAGGTAAATAGATGTGATGAGATGGGATGCGAATCAAATAGATGAGAATGGATGGATGGATGGATGTGATGAGAATAGGAGTGACGAGAATGTGAGGTGAATAGATGTGATGAGAAGTAAGGTGAATAGATGTGATGGGAAGTAATGTGAATCTTATATATGGGAATGAATGGATGGATGGATGTGGATGTATGTGAAGAATAGAAGTGGATGTATGTTAAAGAATGGATGTGGATGTATGTGATAAGTATGGATGTGGATGTATGTGAAGGATGGATGTGGATGTATGTGAAAAAATGGATGTGGATGTGTGTATGTGAAAGGATAGATGTGGATGTGTATGTGATAAGTATGTATGTGGATGTATGTGAAAGGATAGATGTGGTATGTGGTTGTAAATAAGATGGATATGAACGAGAATTGAAGCGATGAGATGTGATATAAATTGGATAGATATGGATGATAAGGGATGTGAATGAATGATATAGGATGTGAATGAATGTGATAGCATATGAATCGGGATGTGAATGAATGATATAGGATGTGAATGAATGATAAGAGATGTGAATAGATGTGATGTGATGTGAATTGGGATGTGAATAAATGATATATGATGTGAATGAATGATAAGGGATGTGAATGGATGTGATGTGATGTGAATCGGGATGTGAATAAATGATAAGGGATGTGAATGGATGTGATGTGATGTGAATTAGGATGTGAATAAATGATATAGGATGTGAATGAATGATAAGGGATGTGAATGGATGTGATGTGATGCGAATCGGGATGTGAATAAATGATAAGGGATGTGAATGGATGTGATGTGATGTGAATCAGGATGTGAATGAATGAGATGTGATGTGAAATGAATGTGATAAGATGCGATGTAAACTGGATACATGCTAATGTATGCGAAGTGATGAGATATATGCGTAGATGCAAGTGGGTGAGACCTGATGAGGATAAATGAGGAAATAAGTGATGAGATAGAAAAAGATGTGATTAGATGAGAATGGGAATGCTTATGAAATGAGGTGGATTGATGTGTGGATAATGTGGATTGATGTGCATGGATGTTTGGATGATGTGGATTGACGTGTGGATTGATGTGGATGGATGTATGGAAGATATGGAAAGATGTGTGGATAATGTGGATTGATATGGATGATGTGGATTGGTGTGTGTATGATGAGTGAATGATATGGATTGATGTGGATGTTGTGGATTGGTGTGTGTATGATGAGTGAATGATGTGGATTGATGTGGATGATGTGGATGGATGTATGGATGAGGTGGATTGATGTGTGGATAATGTGGATTGATGTGCATGGATGTTTGAATGATGTGGATTGACATGTGGATTGATGTGGATGGATGTATGGATGATGTGGATTGATGTGTGGATGATGCCATTGGATGTGATTTGATGTAGGAATAATGTGATGTGATAGGAATCGATGATGAAAATAAAATTGCGGTAAGATAACAAAAAGATGGGGTCTAATGTGAAAGGATGCGGAGTAATGAGAAAAGATGGAAATATTGTTGGAACTGTATTTGTTTGTGAAATCTGTTTTTAAATGACTGTTTTATGTCAAGAATGCTGGGGAAGCATTTTGACTGTCTTGTGAATGAGGTCATGGAGACCTATCTGTTAAAATTGCAATTGCTGATGGTGGAGAGTCATCGGAGGACATCTCACGTAGCAAGGTCGGCTGAGGTCTTGACCAGCCTCAGTTTGATTAAATGGTGAGCTTCCGGTACAGTGGATGAGGGACCAAGGAAGCGGTCTATGAGTGAAGCGCTAGATGACCTCCGAAGGATCCTAGAGGGTGCTGACCATACGGTGCTCGGGCTCTGGGTCGTCGAAGATACCCATGAGTACGTCGGGGAAGATATTAGAACAAGGAGTAAGAGTTGTTTTCTGAATTCGGGCATGGATCTGGTTGATTGACCTTGTTGGTCCTCAACGGATGAGTCCATGGCTCTTTTATATGGATCTGTTGGTTGATCTTGCTGATCTTCAACGGAGATTCCATCTGGATATTTTTATGTGATTATACTACCGGGTACTATGAGCTAGGAACTATAGAAAAGGCCCCTGAGTGAACAAGTGGTGAGCGTTCTGGTTGCCAATGATGCCATAGGTACACCGATGAAGGAAGGAATTAGAAATTAGGATTCAATTGGATAACTAGAGGATTATGATCAGTAACACTATGGTTTCATTAAATGATTATTTTAAAGATTGTTGAATCTGTGAAAAAGGCAAGTTCATATTGGGTGTGTAAGTGGTGTGACTAGTTATATGTTTGCATGAGTATCCGGCTAGGGGGCGTGGGAACTTTTTTCCCTGGTACCCTGGACAAAACCTAACCGTAATTCCTAATTTGATCCCATCACTACACTGGTTGGGTGGTTGGCTAACCCATGGGACTGGATGGGGTTAGGCTGGACTGATGGATCTGTAAATCGAGACTCAATTTCAGTATAGTATGATAGATGAGGTAAATCTTGGATAAAAATTGTTCTATGGAAAAGAATCAATGACTGTGCCTCTCAATGAGAAAAAAAGCGTTGGTCTCTATGATCCAAGTACAGTCTTTTTCCTTGATTTGACTATGGGACCTACGAGTTCGGTCAGATGAGTTCAGTTAGTTAAGGCTTTTGACTACGTTAGAGAAAAGTTATCCTGGAGGAATCACCCGTGCTTTCTGGGCAAGGAAGTTTTTCCGAGTTTGGTTTTGGAAGAACCGATGGATTAGTCTCTTGTCTGGATATCCGTGGGCGAGGCCCCGAGTGTGGAACCCTGTCCCATGCAAGAAGTGTGACTTTCGCTGCTAGCACCCCCAAATTCGTTGCGCAGTGGGGTATGGGATCTTATAGAAGTGCCCTCTTACACAGATTGTTAGCTTGAGCAGCTTAAGAAAACTAGGATAAGGTCAGTCTATGGCATGATCATAGAAAAGCTAAAGTGAAAGTAGTGGTTTGATTAAGGGATAAGGCATCCAAGAAGAAATCCTGGTTCTTGGAATGAAGGGATGTAATACATGAAAAATATGAGTAATCACCATGTAAACATGATGCCTAAGTGTGTTTAGTCTCTCACCAAGAGAATGGAAATAGCCTTCCACAAGCCAAGAGAGAAGCCATGAGCTCCAAGAAACATAAATTTCCATTTCTAAAAATGATCATCAAAAGTTACAACCATGGTCCAAGTCCCCTCTTTTATACATGGACTTGTCCCATTATTAACCCTATTGAATAAAGTTCCTACTTTATTACAAACCATCCCTTCCCAAAGATTTTGTCCTCAAAATCAATAACATGTACAATCTCAAAGTATGAGACTCTAATGTAATCAATGGGAAGTGGTTAAGAGTTCTCAAGTACATCCACCAAAGCACATATACAATGAAAATCCGGATATATACAAGTCCACAAAGCTTCAAGCCCAAAGTGTATGAGTGGGACTGTTATGACAGCCCTTCTAGTCGATGAAGACCCTTGAAAATCCTTCATTTAGACTCCATATATTGGGCTGAAAATGATATGTACACTCAGCCATATGTAGCCCACATCATAATCTTTCATTAGGATACGCCATGAAGCTTGTTGGAGTAGAAAAATAGGCCCAATAGTAGACCTTCCCAAAGCTGTCCAGAAATTACAGCATGTATACTTCTCCTCATATTACCCAATTTGCTCAAGTAAACCATACCACTTGGTCACGGAAAGTCATCCACAAGTAAGCCATGTTGTTGGACATACTCCAATGATTGCCAAGTAGCCTCATCCATGGGTAATTGCTTCCATTTGACAAGGTATTCATCAATATTCCGATTCCTCAACTCTCTTGTCCTCTTGCCAATAACCCTCTCCGGCTCATAAATGATCTCACCTTCTTCATTCATGGGTGGAAGCTCTTCCATCTCTTGAGGCAAAGATCCCATAAACCTCTTAAGGTTAGATACATGAAACACATTATGGATCCTTGTCGAAGAAGGCAAATCCAACTTGTAGGCCAAATCACCAACCCTCTTGATAATCAAGTATGGTCCATAATACTTATGAGCCAATTTTGAGTTGGTTACACCTTTGAGAGTGTTATGCCGACTCTTGGGAAGCTTCAATAGCACATAATCATCCTCTTGAAACTCCACATTCCTTCTATGAACATCCGCATTAGCCTTCATGACATCTTGAGCCTTCTTCATATTGTCCTTGCAAAGTTGAAGAAGTTGTCTCATTCTTTCCAACTCTTCTTTTGCCAATGGATTGACCACTTTGTCTTCATGGAAGGCTATCGATGGCACATGTACTTGATATCCATAGAAAGCCTCAAATGGTGACATGCCAATACTCAAATGCTTGCTTGAATTATGGCAAAATTCAGCAAGATAAAGCCACTCATCCCAAGATGTTTGCATGTCATGACAATAGTGCCTCAAGTACACCTCAAGCCAATTGTTTGTGCACTCCGTTTGCCCATCCGTTTGAGGGTGATAGGCCGTAGATGGAGTGATTTGAGTACCCAAGCTCTCATATAATGACCTCCAAAAAGTCCCCATGAACTTGGTATCTTGATCACAAACTATGTTGAGTGGCAAGCCATGTATCTTGAATACATGTTCCAAAAATTGCTTGGCAATATGAGATGCTCCATAAGTGGTCTTTGAAGCAATGAAATGGGCTGATTTTGTAAGCCTATCAATCACCACAAATATTTGATCCCATCCATGCTTTGTCTTTGGTAGACCCGTGATGAAGTCCATAGAAATGTGAGTCCATTTACCATCCGAAATAGGTAATGGATGAAGTAAACCACTTGGGAGTTGATGGCTATCCTTATTCTTTTGACAAGAAGCACATTCCATCACAAACTTCTTCACATCTCCCCATATACCTTTCCAATAAAAACTCTTGCTCACTTTATCATAGGTTTTGAGTACACCAAGATGGCCCGAAAGTGGTGAGGAATGCATCTCATGAAGCACCTTTGGTATGTAGAATGAGGTAGGAACCAAATACACCTTATCCTTGTACCACAAGAGACCATTGTGAAGCTTGTAATGAGGAAACTCTCCACCATCACCTTGCTGTAATTTGGTATAAATATGGGCAACACCTTCATTGATGAGGTATTCCTCTTGAATCCCCTTGATCCATTCACTATATACCTCCATGATTGAAGTTGTAGCGCATGCCCACATTCTAGACAATGCATCCGCCACTACATTGTCCTTCCCAGGTGTGTAGGATATCTCAAAATCATATCCTTGAAGTGTGGCCAGCCATCTCTTTTGCTTTGGAGAAAGATTTGGTTGGGAGAGGAAAAATTTCAGCACCCTATGATCACTTCTCACCTTGAAATGAGCACCATAAAGATAGTGATGCCACTTCTTGATGGCATGAAGTATGGCTAGCATCTCTTGCTCATAAACATGAAGCCCCATCTCCTTTTCGGTAAGCTTTCTGCTTTCAAATGCAATGACTCCATGCTCTTGATACAAAACTGCCCCAATTCCTCTACCACTTGCATCCGTCCTCACATAAAATGTCTTTGCAAAATCCGGACATACAAGTATAGGGGCTGAAGTGAGCAACTCCTTGAGCTCATTGAAGCTCTTGTTGGCAATGGAATCCCAAAAGAAAGCCTCCCTCTTGAGCAAATCGGTAAGAGGTGCCGCAATGGATGCATAATGTTGCATGAATCTTCTATAGAAAGAAGATAATCCCAAAAATCCTCTCAATTGAGTTGTATTGCTTGGTGTTGGCCACTCTTTGACACATGCCACTTTCTTAGGATCAGCCCTTATGCCATTCTCACCCACCAAGTGTCCAAGATATTCCACTTCATTGACCATGAATGTGCATTTGCTCTCCTTTGCATAAAGCTTGTGCTTCCTCAACACTTCAAACACTTGCTTCACATGACATAGATGTTCCCCTTTGCTCTTGCTATAGATCAAGATGTCATCGAAGAACACTAGCACAAACTTGAAAAGAAGGGGAGCCAATATCCGATTCATCAATGCTTGAAAAATGGCCGGAGCATTTGTAAGACCAAAGGGCATCACCATGAAGTGAAACAATCCCCTTTCCGTCCTAAATGCTGTCTTCTCTTCATCACCTTCCTTCATCCTTATTTGATGATATCCCGATCTCAAATCAATCTTGGTGAAGAACTTTGCCCCTTTGAGCTCATCAAGAAGATCATCAATGCGAGGTATGGGATACCTATTCTTGATTGTGACCTTGTTCAAGTCACGATAATCAATGCACATGCGAAAGGATCCATCCTTCTTCTTCACCAAGAGAACGGGAGATGCAAATGGAGATTGTGAAGGTTGAATAAGACCCATAGCAAGCAAATCTTGCACTTGCTTAGCCACTTTCTCTCTTTCTACCTTAGACAAACGGTATGGAGGCTTGTTGACAACCTTTGCATTCGCGGTTCAAGTACTATGGCATGGTCAATCTCCCTCTTAGGTGGTAGACTCTTTGGCACTTGCAAAATATCTTCATACTCCTTAAGAAGAGTTGCCATTTCCTCATCTATGTGCTGTCCACTGCCTTCCATCCCCTCTTGGGTAACATGTAACACATAGATAGTGCCAAAAGCCTTAATCTCTTTCTTGAGTCGCCTTGGAGTGATCAAAGAGAGCTTCTTAGGTGCATTTGCAGCAAGTACCACTTGTTGCCCATGATGTAGAAAGCTCATGAAACCTTGTTGAAGGTTCATGTGAATGTCACCAAGTGAAGCCAACCAATCACACCCCATGATAATGTCGATGGGACCCATATCCAAAACCACCAAATCACCTTCCCAAGTGTATGAAGAGGATAAAACCACTTTGTAGAAGGGCAAACCAAGCTAGTCTTCTCACTTTCCCCATTTGCCACTTGCACTTGGAACGTTGTAGGTGTCTTCTTTGTGTTGAGTTTGAGAGAGTTGATGGATTTAGAGTTGATGAAGCTATGAGTGCTCCCGGAATCCACAAGAATATGTGCAACCCTCCCATTGATGGTCCCCACCAACCTTAGTGTGCTTGGGTTCTTGCAACCCGCCAACAACTCTTGTGAGATAGAGCATATGCAAGCTGAAATTTCTGCATTGGTAGGCATGTCTCCGTCCACAAGGCTTTCCTTAACTCCACCTCCCAGATCAAACGGAAACTCACCATCCTCCGTGATGAAAGAATGGTCTTCAAGTGACTCCTCATGTGCTTCTTCATTGCAATCCTCCCATTCCTCAATGTCATGAGAGTCATCCTTGTTCTCTTCCTCATCCATGAGGATCATAGTGGCCACAATCTTCTTTGATTTGCACACATGCCCGGGTGACCACCTCTCTTTGCACTTGAAACATAGCCCTTTGCTTCTCAACTCCTCAATCTTTGGATCATCCATTCTTTGAGTCTTCTTGAAGGGTTGAAAGGGCTTCTTCTTCATGAAGTCACTACTCTTTTTGGCATCAAATTGATGTATCCCATTCTTTGGCTGTCCACCCCCAAATGATGTAGGAGTTCTTGGATTAGAGGATGGTAATGTAGAGGTAGGACCTTTCCCAAAATTGTAAGAAGTAGTGGTTGGTTTGAGTGTGTCTTTGGTGAAGGTCATGGGTTGAGACCTCTTGTACTTTGGCTCATAGAGTTTGGCTAACCTCATAGCTTCTTTGAGAGAGCTAGGCCTTTGAGCCGACACATCCGCCTTGATGAAGTGTTCAAGCCCATGCACAAACTTTTTCATCTTCATGTCTTCACTCAAGCCTTCCATGTACATTGAAAGCTTCAAAAATCTCTTGATGTAACCTCTCACCATCATCCCCTTTTGAGAAAGCTCATACCATTCTTCATGGTATCGGTCGAGCACTAAGGGTGAAATGAAGGCCAAGTTCATCTCCCGCTTCAATCCTTCCCAAGTTGATGGCGTGTTCCCTTGTTTGACCAAGTGCCTCCACCATTGATGAGCATAATCTTCAAGATGTAAGGAGAAAAATTGTACCATATCACGCTCACTTTTTGGGTAAAGTTGGAAATCAAGCTCCAAGCCCCCTTGAGTGTGCCCCATGCCCCTATTATATAGGAGGGCCCTCAAGTGACTCTTGACTTTCCATTCCTCATGTGTGACCCTTGGATGCCTGACCCTAACCTTAAACCTTAAGGTTAGTCCTAACCCATGCTCCACTAGAGCTTGTTCCCATGCTCCCATGCTCACAAGCCTAATGTGGGTTAGCCTCCTAGTATATGCACACATAATGTGTATATAACATAGCACACATAATGTACATATAACATACTTTCCCTCTCTCAAAACATTGCACTCTTGCAATGAAAAGAAGGAGAACTGCGCTGAACAATCTCAACCGACTCCCAAGTCGAATTCTCAACTTCCTTATCTTTCCACCTAATTTTAACCTCAGGGATTAGTCAACTACAAAGTTTCCTTTCCCTAAATTCAAGTACCTTATCAGGTTCATGTGGAACATAGGATAATTCATCGACTTCAACGAGTTCTTGAGGAGTAACTGTGTTATCCTCACCTCCTAGTTTTCCTTTCAATCTATCAATATGAAAGACTGGATGAACTCTAACAATTGGAGGTAGTTTTAGTTCATACGCAACCGTACCAATCCGATATATAACTCGAAATGGACCACAATATCTAGGAGATAAATTCGAGCATTTTTCCATTGACAAAGTCTCAGAATCTTTAAGAACATTAAAATAAATCAACGCTCCTGGTTCAAAAGACCGAGATGAGCGTCCCCTATCAGCATAAAACCATGCCCTATCATGAGCACTCCTGATAGAATCCCGAGCTTTGGTCAGAATTTCCTACATATCTCGTAAGAAATCCCTCGATGCATCAAGCTCGATGTCCTTAAGACTGACATCAATACGTGCTCTGGGTTAATACCCACACATAAGTATGCACGGACTAAAAAAAATAATAGCCGTAAATTTAGAACTGTTATAGGCAAATTCCATCATTGGAAGATATTTTTTCTAATATGATGATTTTCTAGAGACATATACATGAAGCATATACACTATAATCTGATTCATACACTCTGTTTGCCCATCAGACTACTATGGATGATCAGAACAATTCACATTCAAAGTAACTTCCTCGTTGTAAACCATTCGGAATAAAGTAGGAAAACATGGCATTATAACAGCAGAAACCAGGGATTCATCGACGCCCCGACATATCCACATCTGCATATGGAATAATCAACGTCTCGAGTTATCCATATCAACATAGAGAATCATCAACGTCTCAATGAGACACATATGTCCATCCGTAAACCTATCAGGTTGATTGTGTAAATCACCTAAAATATGGAACTAGAGAAAGAAATGCCAACAAATTAGGAAGAATCCAAATTTCCTTATCCAAACACAACAAGATAAACTTGTTTGAACTCTAAAGAAAGAGACTTCAACAAGTAAAAATGCCGACGAGATTACCCTCATTAAAACATGCAGGCTATAGATAAAAGATGTTTATCTAGAGAATGCCCACAGTATAACTTCTAGTGAATTTAGAAAATAAGATTGTCTTTGAATGTTGAGGTCAACATGCTAAGTGATGTAAGCAAAGCAACAATCTTGAGCCCAAATTATCCCATAAGATAATATATGTGAGGGATCCCTAGCATCCCATTCCACCATGATACCACCCATACATACCATAACAATTTGAAACTCCCTAGTATGTCGTCTAGGAAAATATGAATAAAATCCTGTATAAAAGGAATAAGATGGCCTTATCCAGACTTTCACATACTAAACCTGTCTCTATATACTTGAGACTACATCAAGGAATAACTCCTTCTGAGTACATCATCAGAAAAGAAATTGAATTATTGGCGCCTTTCTAATGATAACTACCCAAAACACAATAAAGTTAGGGTAGAAAAATAACTCACCTAGATACATAAGCAACTAGGTATCCGAGTTGGAATATATACAAGAGTATAAGAAATATACTCCAAAATTATGTGCAGGCAAATGCTACCTTCAAGCACATGTAAATATTCAAAAGATCAAAAGATCCTTATAAAACCATGGATAAAAGCATAGAAGCTCCTTAAATCCATAAAAACCATAGTTGATCATAAAAATCAATGCATACCATCTAATGGACATAAATCATGCCAAAAGAAGCATTAAAATTGGTGGCCAACTCATCAATCCGGAGTATATGAACATTGTGTTGTTCAAATAAAACTCCAAAGTAAGAAAGTGAAACATATGTGTGTAGCACTCAATAAAAAAAACCCTAGACATAAGTGATCTAGGCAAAACCTGATGAGTCCATATAAAACTTGGAAAACATCCAAAATCCACCACCGATCAACTAACCCATGATAGAGGCTTAAGAAATTAAGCAGAATCCACACTTTAATAAGTGCCAAAATAAATTATCATGGAAAAATGTCAAAGGTGAAACACACTTTGAACGAAATTTATAGCCATCAAAAGAAATTAAGGAACATGTCCAAAAAGAATGGCTAAAAAATCATGAATACATCGTTTAGAATTAATCCAAACATAAATATCCATTAATACGAGGTATAATCGTATTAATAAAATATGCGAATAACCCGCATCTATCTAATGTCAGCACAAGAAAACGTACTTCGACATTAAATAACCCTCGAAAATATTAAATTCTCGAGAAAAAGAATTATCATGATTTTTTTCTAATTTTTCCTAATTTATAAGGCCTCAAAATATAATAATTTTGAATTCCACCAAACCTATCTCATGGCATTCCAAACCTATATTTTTCCAGAAAATTTTTAGCAATTTGATTTGCCAAAATACCATTGATATTTTAAAAATACCAATTTTTAGGATTTCTAAAAATAATTTCTAGAAATTTCCTAATTTTCCCTGAGAATCCCATCGTTCACGAAATTTCCAATTTCGCCCGACCATTCTCAGATCCAATGAAAATTTTCAATTTTAATGGATTTTTCTAATTTTTTGGTTCAAAAAATATATTTTTAAAGGAATTTGAATGGTCATGGGCGCCCGAATGGACACACCACATGCCAAACACCAACCCCACATTTTCTCGAAATTTAAAATAACCTTTGTCTAATTTTCCACTAATTTTCAAGAATTTTTTGAAATTTTTAATCAACCCCGAACGCATTTAGAATACGAACGGTCAAAAAATTTCGGAATTCCAACGGTTTTCCCGGAATACGGAAAGCCAAAAGTTTTGGGAAAATGAAAAGACAAAAAAAATTCGGAATGTGAAAGGTCAAAAGTTTTTCCGGAATTCGGAAAGTCAAAAGTTTTTCCGGAATTCGGAAAGCCAAAAGGTTTCGGGAAAACGGAAAGCCAAAGGTTTTCCGGAAGTTGAAAAGCCAAAATTTGTCAATAAGAAATTTCCAGGAATTTTCATGGATTTGTTTCCTCAAATTCCAAATTTTTCAGTAATTTTCAGGCTTTCTCCAAGCTTTTTTCTGAAATATATTCAAAAGCTTTTTTTTGAAAATAAAAAACTCATTTTTTTAAAAAAATAAAAAATAGGCTTTTTAGCTTATAACCAACTTGATTTTTTTAGGGGGGGGGCGATTTTTTCCGCCCGGCTGCAGCGCAGCCCCCCCCCTCCCGTCGCCTACGTGAATGAGAGAGAGAGAGATGAGATCTCTCTTCTCCCCTCTCCATTTCCATCTCTCCATTTCCATCTCTCCTCAATCTCTTCTCTCTCTCTCTCTCTGTTAATCAGAGAGAGATTAGCTTAATCTTTGATTAAGATTTTTAATTAAACTTTCTTTTAATCATAATTATAATTAATTATGATTTATGCTTGAAAATCATTTTAAAGAGATTTTTCACCCGGAAAAGAGAAAGAAAAATCAGATTTGAGAGGCGGAGAGGACCCCATGCACACGGGAGAGCAATTTATGCATCAACACGCTGTCCCCTACTGAATTTCAGTAGCAAATTGACAGAAATTTGATCGCATTCCCGCGGAAAAAACCCGCAAAAATATATAAAAATACATTTTTAATCATAAAAATGCTCAAAAATTCCTAAAAAATTAGAAAAAAATTTCTAAAAATTCTAGAAATTCAGGGAATCCATTCTACAAAAATATCCACCATAAACTTTATGGTATTTTTGTAAAAAATTCCATTAATGCTTGATTTTAACCATAAAAAATAGAGAAAAATAGCATTAACTCACGGAATTTCCCCGCAACGTCGATTCGTCCATTGAATTGTAGTTACACACGTTCCAATCACCACATCGATGATCCGCGTGCAATTCATCAACACAAATCAACAAAAGATAACATTTTATTAGTAAATATTAAAATTTACTTAAAAAATCAACAATTAAATAGAGATTGCTCTGATACCACTGTTAAAACCCTAAGATCTCTCTAGATAATTGCTATGCATAAAAAATGCATAAATCAGGCATAAACTCAACCACCCAACCACCCCCGAGCCCAAGGGATGCACACATGAATAATGAATGAAATACATCATACCTCTACCTTGATGTCCCATACCATCAAGAGGTATAACACAATCCAATAGCATGTAGCTATAGTGTGAAATGGTAGGTGAGTAGATATGGACCTCTACACAAGAGACCATTGCATAAGCCTCCAAGCCCTCAAGCTCCAAGCCCCCTTGAGTGTGCCCCATGCCCCTATTATATAGGAGGGCCCTCAAGTGACTCTTGACTTTCCATTCCTCATGTGTGACCCTTGGATGCCTGACCCTAACCTTAAACCTTAAGATTAGTCCTAACCCATGCTCCACTAGAGCTTGTTCCCATGCTCCCATGCTCACAAGCCTAATGTGGGTTAGCCTCCTAGTATATGCACACATAATGTGTATATAACATAGCACACATAATGTACATATAACAGATGACCCGTCACCTTTGAACTTTGATAGTGAGATTTTGTCTTTGACATCCTTGGAAGATATGTGGGATGGGTTATCATGTTGGGTAGAGGGCTTGAATCTTTGCATCTTCGAGTATGACTCCATAAATTGTGCAAAGTCTTTGTAATCCCTCTTGATGATATTCGACAATTCCATCCACTTCTCGTGAGCATCCCTTTGTCTTTGGGCAAAGGACATTTGATTCCAATCGAGTGCAATCTCCTCATCATTCACAAACACCTCATCCTCTTCCCTTGAATGCATTGCCCTAGAAAAGGTAGGACCCTTTGATGCATTGAGGTAAGATAAACCCGAATGAAAAGAAGGAGGAAACATGTCCTTGACAAGAGGTCTCCGTGCATCCGCCATGAATCCCCGAGTGGATGCTCCCAATGGATCCTCTTGTACGGCCTTCATGGAATCCTCATTCAAGATGCCCTTGCCTTTTCTTTGCTCATAGTCACCATAATTCCCATGCTTTTCTTGTGCTTGAGACTTCCCAAACTTGTCCTCCATCACACCAATCCATGAGGATAATGTTTCAAAATGAGAATCAAGCTTGGAGTCTAAGGTCTCCAACCGTTGTACAAGCATTTGCATGAGGGTGTCATGGTTAACCGCCGCTTGTGTCCCTTGAGAAATTTGATTATGTACATTGCCCCCATTGTCTTCATTGATGAATGCATCCCTTGCATCCATATTACCTTCCATGTCCTCATCACCAATGATCATTTCTTGCACAACATCCCCACCCTTGCGTGGTCTTCCCTTCGGTATAGTGAAGAAATGCAAGATGTTGGTAGAATGCCCAAATGATGTAGGAATTAGACAAAAGAAGGTTCTATGGGTAGGTAATGGTGTCTACTATCCTCCCAAATGAACACAATAAGAATTAGGTGTGGGCAAGTACTCTCTGTTTTAGGGTTTGTGCGGGACAGCTGAAAGTAGTAATTTGGCTCTAAAACGCAAAATATATGTCAGAATTAGGATTTTGACGGCTCTATAGAAAGCTAACGGAAGATAGAACCTACCCCTAAAAGCATTTTGATTCAGTCAAAGTGGAAGTATATTCTGTTTGACTTTGACCAAAAAGTCAACATGACTACTTTGATCGAGATTGTGATATCCGATTAAGGGGTTCTATGGCTCATTTGAAAACTCTCAAGGAGTAGAATAGAGTCGTGTAATCACTCGGACCTAATCCCAAAAACCCTAGGACTGAATTAGGGTTTTGTAAAATCCCAGAAATTCCCAAAATTCGGTCCCAAAGCTCAATCCGGCTACAAATGATTGGTGTTTCTCCCCTTGGTAGTTGTGAATAACTCTTCAAGTGTATCCATGGGGTAAATCTCCAATCAATAAGCTTGTTTGGCTCCCTTGTTGGAAAAATTCCGCCAGAGTCTCCTTTGTAATTGGAACCAAATCTCAAATGAAAATGCAACTTCTCAAATCACAATGCAATACTCTTTGTATCCCACAATGTCATGAAAGATCATATGCACTCTTTGTTCATCAAAGCATTTGCAATATCCACACAATATGACGGAAAAGGGGCCCCATTGCCCAAATGCATCCACAAAGTTGATGGTGAGGATTGTTGAGGACGCGCGTTGAAGCTTGCCAATCTCCCGGCCAAGCTCTTCTCACCCCTTCACCGAGTTTTCCTCCAAGGTGAAGGTTGAGGCCATTTCTTCACACCGGTGTACCTAATCCCCCTTTGTACCACTTTACCAAGAAATCACGGCACAAAGAGTTCAAGCCATTCTCCCCTTGGCCTCTCCAACCAATGCCAAGGTACCCTCACACATTGCTAGATTCTATAGAAACTTGAAGTGGTAGCAATGGTGAGTGTAGGTACAAAATGATGTGGATAATATCAAATGATAGAACAAGTTTGTTGGCTTACAAGTATTGAGCATGACTCATGCCCTTTTACAATTTAGAACTCATCAATAAAGCATGGACTCATGCCTCAATCCATCATCCAAAAGCTCCAACACAAACCAACAATTCACAATGCCCTCACCATGGCATTTGCATAAGCATTTGTTAACCACAATCAAGGCATTTGCAATTGCATTCCAACAATCCCTTTCACATCATATTGACAAATGCATGCTTCCAAAACTTATGCTCTCTTATGCCCATGTGTAAAACATAGCATTGGCATGGCTATGTATAGCATCCATAGTGTCCATATGGCATCAAGATGAGCATGAGGGACTCCAAAAACATTGCATAAGCTTGCTATTCCATCAATGGCATGCCAAATGAGACATAATGAAGAAAATCCCCCAAAATGTGATCTATGAATTGGCCAAGCTCATGTGGAATCAATTCCTTTCACCATTGCCATCAATAATGCATGGAGAAGCAATATTGGCATGTGAATGGTCAAGCTTTAATGGTTAATTTCTGAAAATTAGGGGAGTTTGAATGTGTCCAACCCTAATCCATTCCCAAGCTCCACCAAATGCTTCAAACTTGCAAGGGATTGATCAAACCACTCACCAATGTCATCCGGAAAGCTTCAATGGTAGAAAATGTTGAAGAAGCCTCTTGTTGAAGAAAAACGTGGCCCCTTTTTGCTCCCTGATTTGCAGCCATTAAAGACCTCCCATGTGCAAAGAAGATGGCTTGAAATAAGCTTCAAACAATGGCTAAGCTTCATAGCTTGGAGGAGGCATGGAAGAGGCGACGAAATAAGCGAAATTCAGCCTCGAAATTCAGCGTGGAAGTGAAAAATCAGCCCCATTGCTAGTCTCCATGCTCATTGAGAGAAGAAATCACCATAATATGATGCTTGCAGCCATCTATGTTGAGTAGAACTTGGCAATGAAAGCTCAACTTTCAGCCATGGAGAAAGGTTCACAAGCTCCCAAATCTTGAGAAAAAATTTGCAAGAAAGAGGCTCAAATGAAAGATCTCAAGACGCTCTACAAAAGCCCTAAGGTTTGGCATCAAAACGGGTAGAGGAAGAGCATCCCATGGCTATGGAAAGTTTGAGGAAGAAGAAGATGATTACTAAACATGATTAGCAGAAAAGTTAATTGCAATTAGTCACTTGCCCTAAGTTTTGGCCCTACTGCCCCAAATTTTTGGTCCAGAGGCCCAAAATTTGGTCCAAAAATGGCAAAATTGGCCAAAATCACTCAAAATTCAAGCAATTTCCATGAAATGCTCACCATCTCCATGAGATTAAGCAAGATTAGAGAAGATTTGTCAAGAATCACTCAAGGATTACAAGAAAATGAGAAAAAAAATGAAAGAAACTCAAATTTTCAAGCAAATTTTCCCAACAACCCATGCATGCCCATGATCAAAATCAAGAGCTCTGATACCAATTGGAATGAAGGGATGTAATGCATGAAAAATATGAGTAATCACCATGTAAACATGATGCCTAAGTGTGTTTAGTCTCTCACCAAGAGAATGGAAATAGCCTTCCACAAGCCAAGAGAGAAGCCATGAGCTCCAAGAAACATAAATTTCCATTTCTAAAAATGATCATCAAAAGTTACAACCATGGTCCAAGTCCCCTCTTTTATACATGGACTTGTCCCATTATTAACCCTATTGAATAAAGTTCCTACTTTATTACAGTTCTCATGTATAGCATGAAGAACTAAAAGCGAAATTTGAAATATAGAGGATGGGGACCCTTTTGGGTGACTAAAATTACTCTATAAGGCGTAGTGCATCTGTCTACACTTGATGGGATGGAGATGGGTGGTTACAATTACCTAAAACTCTTCCATGAAGGTTTAATAGAGTTCACACTATGAGCCTTGCATGCAAGGTAGCAAAAGAAGAAGAAAGAGGCTAAGAACGCAAGCATAAAGCTCAGAGGGAAGCCAAGGCCAGGTAAGAGAAACTAAAAGGAAAGATAATTAGAATCAATATGGTGTAAGTAATTGACCTCCAAGGAGGAGTGGGAAATCCAACCCGCCCACCCCTAGATAGGCATGGCAACCCCTAATGGAAAGAAATAAAGACTATCACTCAGTTGACATAGGGAAAATCCATAACCTTATGTTCTTTAGGACATCCAACTTTGACTAACAGTAAAGCCTACGTGAAATGGATTCCTAAGAGGTATACAATGGATCCACCACCATCAACAACACCAACCCCTCAGAGGAAGAGTAACCATAGAAGAAAGACCAAAAAAGAAAAACCAACACCGAGCAAACATGGAAGGTCTCATAAGCTCTTCTAAAGGCACAAAGGGAATAGATTGATATGGTTTCCAAAGGCTCGGCGGTGGCAGAGCCAATGTATCAAAAGAAAAAAAGCCTACAAAGGTAACCTCACCAAACCAGCAAAGGTAACCTCACCACACGAGCTCAAGTCCCTTCCACTCTCATTACAACAAAATTAAATATGGGCTCCAACAAAGGCTACAAAGAACATATCCATTAGGGGGCATTTGAGCATAAAAAGGGCCTTGTAAGAATCCCTAATTTTAAGGAACTAAGACTAATTTTTTTGAGGTTTAAGGAGACAAAGTCATAATGAAGCCTACTTTTGGCCCTAAAAGTAAGGGATCTCTCTAGTTTTCCCTCTCTAGGATTTTCACTATAGGATTCTCTTTCTAGCCACCACTAAAACTCTCGAAACATCATCAATCTCGTCCATATAGGGGTCCCAAAAATATTTTTTCTTACAATTCAAAATAATTGTCTCAAAATAACTTTCAATCACATTTAATGCACTTTCATTGCATTTTTTAAGTTTCCTCTAAATTCCATATCAACAGCCATTAAAAGACAATCTCGTTTAATACACTTTCATTGCGTTTTTTAAGTTCCCACAAATTCTAAATCAACAGTCATAAAAAGACAAGGAAAACTTACGTTTTTTTATTTTTTCACTTTTAAATGCATAAAACATAAAAAGTTTAATTTAAATTTAAATTTTCGGATAGGCTAGCAATTTAAAATTTATATTTTATAGCAAACCCACCTAAAAACCATTTTCTTCATTGATTACTATCACATCTCCTCTCTGTTCGACTCAACAACTAAAAGATTCTCTCTCTCTCTCTCTCTCTCTCTCTCTCTCTCTCTCTCTCAGTCTCTCCCTCCCAAGCCCTTCTCTCATTGCAGTAGGTCTCTTTCAAGCTTCTCTTTGGGATCCAAGCTACCTACCACCTTCCATTATGTCTACTATGGCACTCATAGAAATAACAAACACCTCAAATTCATCATCACGAGTGAGGAAGGTAGACTTGCATATTCGCAACTTGAATGAATATGCACCTATCAGAAAAGAACGTCTAAACACACAGGAGAAGTAAGAACGAAGACAGCAAGGTTATTGTAATGTGGATCTTTGGGTTGATGGGTGGGTATTTATATCCTAATGATCCTTCTTCAAATTTCTCTCCACCTTTCATAGACCTACCCTCATTCATTCATTTTGTTGGTGGAGAGGGTGAGAATGGGCTCCTTGGATATTGCAAATGCTTAAGCATATGTGATGCATGGAAGGTTCAATTTCTAAACTCACAAATTCATAGCTTGCAAGTCACTTTGAGTAGTGTGCAACAAGCTCTCGAAATTGCACAGAATAATATTTTACAGCTACAGAGAGAGGGCAAAGAGAAAGAGGACCAAATCCTGAAGTTACAGGATACAATCTCGCGTATGAAGAGCACACCCATGGGAGCCAGAGAGCGAAAGAGGACAATGAACAACATTCAGACACTTGCAATTGGTGGTGGTGCTCTCAAGCAAAGAATTCATGTAGCAAGGTTTGCTTTCTATTCATCTTTTTGGTTATAAGTTATTCTTATTAGAGTGTATCTATTATTTGATTTTTTTTGTTAACTGTTAATTCATTATATAATATTGCTGCTAAAGTAATCTTTGTTAGTTCATTACAGGACCTTTCTTAAAGATGCGTGTGGTGATAATGGTTCTCAAGATATTGCACATATGTTACATAGTTGCGTGAGAAAACATGACATTCTTTCCATAGTTCGAGATCCACGCTACAAGAAGATACGACAGATACTTGCAAATGAGATAATGAAAGATATAACTAACATTTTAGGCATTGAGGAAGTTCAGAATGCATGCGATGAAGTGGGAATAAGCACAAAAGGATACCAGGCTCTCCATCAATTACTGCAAGATACACTTCGCAAACAAGGCATCACACGAAATATTTTTCCTGTCCCAAGAAGATTAAGATTAGCAAAGAGGACACGCAATGAAGATGTGCAACATAAGATTGGAGAGTACTACTACGTCAATGATGTGTTGACCATTAGAGCTTGGGGAAAAAAGCGAGGCAACAATGGTAATATTGTGGTTCCTTACAACGAGTTCAACAATATATTTGTTGATCTACAACGTCTTCACAAAGTATATATTTGTTGATCTACAACGTCTTCACAAAGTTATGATCTTATTCTATGGATTACCTAATAATTATAAGTAACTTTTATATCTCTTGAAAACTAGTTGAAAAAGTCTATGAAAAATCAAAGCTTATTTAATTTTGTTTGTCATGCAAGGTGACAAAGTTAGCTTTGTGCTAAAAATGGATGAGTGCCAGATTGTGAAAGGAAAGAGGATAGAACGAATGAGTATCACACTCATGAATGAGGCTATTGCATATGCAAAAAGTTCAGAGTTGTCTTTTCTTAGTGAAGACACATTTGAGGGGAATACTAAGATTAACCAAACTCCTGATAGGGATAGGATTTGCAAGCTAGACTTTCCCTCATATAGTGTCCAATCTGAGAAAGAGATATGGTGGCTTGGGGCATTTGAAGTACCAAAAGAGACACATGAAGTTCTCGCTTGGATGTTTGATATAGGATACCCTGGATTACCACTGTCCAAAAGCATATAGTGTCCAATCTGAGAAAGAGATATGGTGACTTGGGGCATTTGAAGTACCAAAAGAGACACATGAAGTTCTTGCTTGGATGTTTGATAGGATACCCTGGATTACCACTATCATCAAAGCATAGATTCAGGGAGAAAAACTTGAGGTAGAGGGCAAGGGTACTTATACAGTAGATTGGCATTTGGGGGGTGACCTGAAGACAATAAAGTGCTTGCTTGGGTGTCCAAAAGGTGCTAACACCCCGAATACTTGTCCGTGGTGCATGAGAATGGTGAGGGAAAACAAACAAAATTTGGGAACGAAGAGGATGCTTGAGAATCAAGATATTGAGCAGCACAACCCCATGGACAATGATGCCGGCAATTGGGTTGGAGGTATCTTATCTATCAACATGCTAGCTATGCCAAACATGAATGGAATCCTATAATTCCATTTGAACTGAAGAATGTCCACTTCTGTACACTGCATGAATTCATGCGTGTGTTTGACCGCTTGCTCAAGTGTCACATAGATTATGCATTTACCATGCAAGGCAAAGAACGACAAGAAGAAGCTCTTCATAAAATAGAGCAACTACTCAACTAAATTGGGTGCCATGGTGGCAATGTGCAGATTACTGCTAATAAAAAGACCTCTGGCATGAATCATGAGGTTGCAGAACAAGTGTCCATGAGTGGAAATAAAGCAAGACGTTTTCTGGAGAAGCCAAAAAATGCAAAGGACTCAACCAAGCCTTGGAACTTGTGGAAGGATTTATGCAAATGTACAACATTTGATTGCACCAATTGAAGCCTTGTAATTCTACGCGAGAAGGTTTGGTTAGACTTCAATAAGATAGTGAAACTTTTGACCAAATGCAGGACAACCTTAGAGGAGCGACAAAAAATTCAAGACAAGCTTTCTAATTTTTACGAAGTCCATGGTTGATACATGGGGTGAAACCAACATTACGCACTACATGGTAAACACATTTGCTCCTTCCTACTACTGGATATTAAGAAACGAGTATGAATAAATGTTGAATCTGTCTTAATTTTTGTGTAGCACATTCTTTATGTTCATGGTGCAGACTTCATGAATGAGTACAGTTTCTAGACATGTGGAGCACACAAGGAATGGAGAAATCTCACTATCGAGATAGAGTATATTTTAAAAACATCCGGCATGGAGGAGGGAAGACTCGTACAAGTTACCTCAAGGAGATGTTTAACTGGTTTTACATATACACTTTTGGGCAAAAATTATCCATGGAAAGAGCACGTAGGAGTAATCTAGCAAGGGCAGCACGAAATAATGCCAAACAGAGAAGATCACTAAAGTGGAAAGCTAGTGTGAGGTGAAAAAAAGAAGAAAGAACCTGCCTCTATAGCTCTTCCACCTCCCAAACTTGGAAAAACTACCACAAACGGGGCACCACCAGCCACCGGCTGGAACACTCTCTCACCATTCGCCACCCACCCACACCATAAGACAGCTCAGAACCACAACGAACAGATGATCATTCAGCAAAAAACACAGCACCATACACACTGTATAAACACAGCAAATACACCAAAGACCAGGACTCTGGCCAGGATTTACTGCCAAGGGAATCACACCCTTGCGTCTGACGACCAAGCCTCTGTCTTCCGGTCCCTGTAATCTCCAGAGGGCGCCCACACCAGCAACTCTTCTTCACTTCCTCTGTAGCCTGGCTACTCTCTGTCTGCTGCTACCTGCCAATTGTCGTAGGCGAGCCCCACTGTCTCCAGCCCACACATCAGCACCACTTTTGCATCCAACACACACAAAAACCCAAGGCTCCCTCTCTGGTCAGCATCCACGCACTGCCTGCAATCACCGCCCACACAAGACCAGCTACTCTCACCAGAAGGCGCCCACACCAGCAAACCTTCACTCAGCAGCTCCCACTCTCTGTATGTCGTGACCAGCAGCTCACCAACCACCAGAGCCTCACACAATCTCTTCACCACGAACCACTGCTCACCGCAGCATCCTCAGATATCTAGCCCAAGCCACATCTTCCTCAGTCCTTTCCAAACAGCAGCCCTCTCTGCTGCTCCAATCACCAGGCTCTCTCTCTCTTTGCTTCTGCAGCTATCACCAGAGTACTCTCCACAACGAGGCAGTCACCACCTTATCTCTCTCTCTCTGCAGAGTCATCCCTTGCGAAGGCGACGAGCAGCTCTCCTCTTAGCAAGGGTCCGCCCCTTTACTGTACCTGGCTCCTCTTAAAAAAGGCCACCTTCCCTTTCCCTTCTCTGCAGCAAGCGCCACACCAACTATCACCTGCCAACCACCTTACACATACAATACAACAAGGCCCCCCGGCTCTTCCTCACTTCAAAGTGATGCCACCGCCTCTGCTGCCCTCCAGCCTTTCTGCAGCAAGCGCTGACTCCACGTCTTTCACTTCAAAGCGGCTGCCTCCAGTTCAACACAGCAGCCCTCTTTGTAGAGTCCACCAGTTCTCCTTTCCTCAGCACCCTCCAAACCTTCGCCAGCCACCACCTGCAGTTTGTCGTGAGCCCGACCGCTTATCTCTGCACTGCACCCGGTTACCTCCTCTGCAGCAGCTGGCGACCCCCTTTTCTCCTGATGCAAGCGACGCCTGCCAGCCTATGCCTCTTCACTCGCTGCAGCGCCTTTGCAAGGGCCAGCCACCTTACCGCACCCGGATCCCTCTCTCTCTGCAGGATGGTCACCTCCAGCTCTCAACTCTACTCGTCAAAGGCGGCCCCCTTTCCCTTCGCCTGGCTCCCCTTTTCTCCAATCTCACCACCCCATCACCTTCTCGAAGATCTGCTGCTGGCCGCCACCTTTCCCTTCCATGTGGCCTTCTAATTTGGCCATATACAATATTTTTTATTATTTTTTTAAAAGCCCCCAAACACAAAATGATGGCCACCCTCAAATAATAAAAGAGCCCCTTCTTCTCCTTTCTTCTCTAGAAAATACGGTGCCCGCTCAGCTTCCAGATATAATGCGAGAGCTACCCACAACCCCATGATCAGCATCATCATCATACTAAATCCGTCAATTTCCCAGTTGGTGTTCTGCTTTCAGCAACCATCCGCACACCACATTATTGCCATAAAACTTCAGATCTCCAGCGTCTGCTCCGGAAAACAAGACACGTGCACATTCCAGCTTTCTACCAAACCACTCGGCCTGTACACTTGCCAGGGCATTCAGAGCAAATTTTATTCACACACCACACGCACCATATATACACTGACCAAAAACACCTTTCAGATTTTAGCCTGACATACTTTGCCCAACCCCTAACCTGCTGAATCATTTATGATCAGCAGAAAGCATATAACCATGTTTTCCTCCGATGACCACGTTTCCCTCCATCAATTCTCTGAGCATCATATAGTGTAACCAGCACATCTCTGTTCCAGGTGATCCAAGAAACTCTGTCATCTTCCAAAGGCATAATTTTCCATCCCATATCCCACAACATAACACCATAACCTCTCGAAACAAAGCTTCTGACATACACACCATCCTGCCTCATCTCAATTCCAAAATCCCTGATACGATCAGCACCAATATCGGAGAACCAGTGTAGCAACTCTTGCTGAGGGTAAAAATTGATGAAAGCTTCATAAAAAAAACCTGTTGTGCCATAACACTTTCCTGTCCATCCACATGAGAAGCCTCACCATCAAAACCAGCTACCACAGGCAAAACAAACTCCCCTTCAACAGGCACCATTGCCAAAGCATCCACCTCAGTTCCTGTATCCTCATCTTCATCAAGGTTACCAAGAGATTCACCTATTACAGCATCCATAGACTCATCCATAGCATCAGCATCATTCAAAGTTTTTTGGTGTTTCTCTTTCTTCATAGTCTCAATTCTGATCATGGCTTTTTTAACATTTATGCACATCTCATCATCCAGTTCCAACTCAGGCTCATCATCCTGTAGACTGTCTATTTCCCACTCATCCCACACAGGTTCATTATCCAAAGACTTAAAAGCAAGCTCTTTCACATCACATGCATACCTTTGTTCAGAATCCACTTGTACCTCCTCGCATTCCTCATGTATGGCTTCTTCTTGTTCAACAACCTCATCACTAAGCATTTCCTCATCAATAACCACGGCATCCATCTCTGCATCCTCCTCACTAGATGAAGTATCCTCTGTTTCCTCACTAGTAGTGGTGCTACTGGTATCATCACTCGAATCAGCTTCACTCTCTTCTTCATCATTGACAGGCTTTTGGTTATTCATATTAAATTGCTTCTTATCCCCTCTCCTGTCATACAGAGTAATAACCCCTTTCCTCCAATCCTGAACAGCCTTCACTGCTCTCAGCCATGGTCTTCCCAAAATAATGGGGAATGCACCCATTCCTGCAGGCATAACATGACAATCCACAAGCACCTTCACATCAAAAGCTTCCAATTCCAATTCCTTAATCATACCTAAGCATTTGACTTTCTGATGATTAGCCAGCCGAATTCGAAATCCAGACGCTTCAGTAAAATCAAGACCAAGCCTTTCCACAGCAGCTAATGTGATCACACAAATCTGTGCTCCACCATCTATGTATGCCTCCCCCAGATTCTTCCCTTTATACCACACATTCACCACAGGACATATGTCAGGTAACTCCTGGACAGATAGAACAGTCACTATCCCTTTGGCAGGCTCCTTCTCTCTCGGGTTCACAAGTCTTTTCCACTGACGCTTCAAATTAGGAGCTAACTCTATCAATTGCCCAAAAGTAATGTTAGCCTTCCTTCCAGCCATGTCCTCCTGCAAACTATAGCTCTCCTGCCCACCCCCTAGTGGAAAATTAGTTACCTGAAACTTCCTACGAGGCTTCCTCTTCTGCTTGACCTTCACATCTTCTCCTTCTTTCACTTTTCCCTTCTTCTTGCTGGGTCCTGCAGCATCCTTGCTTTCCCTTTCCTGTGGCATCCGTTTCCCCAAAGGCATCACATCAGCCTCTGCCTCCTTCGTCTTCTCAAGGGTGACCACATCTATCACCTTAGTTTTACCCTTCTCTTCAGCTGTAATTCCACTCGGACCTCCTTGATCCCTGATATCAATACCATAATCATTTGACCTGTCAGGTAGCTGTGAAGGTAGTGGGTACATGTCACCACCCATACGTTGAGGCTTATCACAATCTGTACTCAGATGACCTAGCTCACCACAATTCCAGCATGTAGGAATGAAATGACGGCCCCTACCGCGACCACGTCCATACCCTGCTTGTCCATCTCCCCCTTCAGGATTATTACCACGGCCTCTACCACGTCCACCACCTGTACTTCCCATTAAATTTAAGCTCAAATTCTTCATAAGATCAACCATCTGTTTCATATCCTGCCGCAATCCCTCATCAGAACCTGCAGGAACCATAGGTACTCCCTGACTAGCTTGTGGCACCATCTGCATAGCTTGACCTTCAGTGGGCTTCATCCTCTCCATCACTGCACTCATGGGTGTAGCTTCCACTCTACGAATCTCCGGTTGTGCTACAACTGGAATCATCCCTAGCTGATTCATCCGTTGCAGTTTCCAATCTTTTGACTTAGCAATCTCCACCGCATCCTCAAAAGACCTGGGCTTCTTCAATTCCACTTTCCAGCGAATACTCCTTTTAAGTCCAGCTACAAACTTGTTCTTTTTCATCATATCAGGCGGCACCTGGTCTTCTCCCAAAGCCCTGCATAGAGTCTCCCATAGCAAAGAAAATTTCTTCATATAATCATCTATTGATTCAAACTCACCTTGTGTCAGAGCTTGCACCTCATGCCAAACCTTGTCGGGGTCTTCTACCTTCTTGAACCTGTTGCTAAGTGCTGTCTTCAATCCATCCTCACTCATCTCAATGCGTGGAATAGCATCCCTCAATGACTCCTCATAAGCCCTGTACCAGGTCCTTGCATCCCCTTTCAAACAGATGCTCAATAGCCGCAACACCTGTATCGACTCACTGATATGGTTGCTTATACATGCAACCTCCATCCTTTCCAAGAAGTCTGCCACATCCTCATTCGGACCACCATAAAACTTTGGATAAGACATCATCTTGATCCCAAACTTCACTTCCAATCCCAAGCAAAAACCCAAACACCGTCCTTCAATCTCTCACTCTGGGGCATACACCCTCGTAAGAGAAATATCTGAGCTATCCTCTGTCAACTGAGCCACTCCTCAGTCACACAATGCCAGAGCCACTCCTCAGTGGGGGCACCAGAAGGATGTGAGGTGAAAAAAAGAAGAAAGAACCTGCCTCTATAGCTCTTCCACCTCCCAAACTTGGAAAAACTACCACGAACGGGGCACCACCAGCCACCGGCTGGAACACTCTCTCACCATTCGCCACCCACCCACACCATAAGACAGCTCAGAACCACAACGAACAGATGATCATTCAGCAAAAAACACAGCACCATACACACTGTATAAACACAGCAAATACACCAAAGACCAGGACTCTGGCCAGGATTTACTGCCAAGGGAATCACACCCTTGCGTCTGACGACCAAGCCTCTGTCTTCCGGTCCCTGTAATCTCCAGAGGGCGCCCACACCAGCAACCCTTCTTCACTTCCTCTGTAGCCTGGCTACTCTCTGTCTGCTGCTACCTGCCAATTGTCGTAGGCGAGCCCCACTGTCTCCAGCCCACACATCAGCACCACTTCTGCATCCAACACACACAAAAACCCAAGGCTCCCTCTCTGGTCAGCATCCACGCACTGCCTGCAATCACCGCCCACACAAGACCAGCTACTCTCACCAGAAGGCGCCCACACCAACAAACCTTCACTCAGCAGCTCCCACTCTCTGTATGTCGTGACCAGCAGCTCACCAACCACCAGCGCCTCGCACAATCTCTTCACCACGAACCACTGCTCACCGCAGCATCCTCAGATATCTAGCCCAAGCCACATCTTCCTCAGTCCTTTCCAAACAGCAGCCCTCTCTGCTGCTCCAATCACCAGGCTCTCTCTCTCTTTGCTTCTGCAGCTATCACCAGAGTACTCTCCACAACGAGGCAGTCACCACCTTATCTCTCTCTCTCTGCAGAGTCATCCCTTGCGAAGGCGACGAGCAGCTCTCCTCTTAGCAAGGGTCCGCCCCTTTACTGTACCTGGCTCCTCTTAAAAAACGGCCACCTTCCCTTTCCCTTCTCTGCAGCAAGCGCCACACCAACTATCACCTGCCAACCACCTTACACATACAATACAACAAGGCCCCCCGGCTCTTCCTCACTTCAAAGCGATGCCACCGCCTCTGCTGCCCTCCAGCCTTTCTGCAGCAAGCGCTGACTCCACGTCTTTCACTTCAAAGCGGCTGCCTCCAGTTCAACACAGCAGCCCTCTTTGTAGAGTCCACCGGTTCTCCTTTCCTCAGCACCCTCCAAACCTTCGCCAGCCACCACCTGCAGTTTGTCGTGAGCCCGACCGCTTATCTCTGCACTGCACCCGGTTACCTCCTCTGCAGCAGCTGGCGACCCCCTTTTCTCCTGATGCAAGCGACGCCCGCCAGCCTATGCCTCTTCACTCGCTGCAGCGCCTTTGCAAGGGCCAGCCACCTTACCGCACCCGGATCCCTCTCTCTCTGCAGGATGGTCACCTCCAGCTCTCACCTCTACTCGTCAAAGGCGGCCCCCTTTCCCTTCGCTTGGCTCCCCTTTTCTCCAATCTCACCACCCCATCACCTTCTCGAAGATCTGCTGTTGGCCGCCACCTTTCCCTTCCATGTGGCCTTCTAATTTGGCCATATACAATATTTTTTATTATTTTTTTAAAAGCCCCCAAACACAAAATGATGGCCACCCTCAAATAATAAAAGAGCCCCTTCTTCTCCTTTCTTCTCCAGAAAATACGGTGCCCGCTCAGCTTCCAGATATAATGCGAGAGCTACCCACAACCCCATGATCAGCATCATCATCATACTAAATCCGTCAATTTCCCAGTTGGTGTTCTGCTTTCAGCAACCATCCGCACACCACATTATTGCCATAAAACTTCAGATCTCCAGCGTCTGCTCCGGAAAACAAGACACGTGCACATTCCAGCTTTCTACCAAACCACTCGGCCTGTACACTTGCCAGGGCATTCAGAGAAAATTTTATTCACACACCACACGCACCATATATACACTGACCAAAAACACCTTTCAGATTTTAGCCTGACAGCTGGCATAGGACCAGTATGTCATGCAGCATGGAGATCTTCACGAAGATGCATAGGAAGAATTTGGAAGTAGAAACAACACTTTGAAGTTGAAAGTATTTTGAATAAAGTTGTAAACATTTTTGACTTAGGAAGTAGACAACATTTAGAAGAAAGTTGTAAAGCTTTTTGACTTGAAAATAAAAATAATTGCACCATTCCATTATATTGAAGATTTACAGTGAAAATATTTACAACAAAAAGAGCTAATTGCTCTTGAGTCTCTTCTCTTCTTGCTCCCCCTCTTCGGTAGACATTTTCCATCTATAATGCAAAAACCACTTTACTATTATAGCCCTTAAGTGACTTTACATCCTCCACTCCTGCACCTAGGGCATATCTTGAATAACATAGGAAATAACTTGCTCGAGAAGGCCAAAAACCAGGGCCGTATCCAAAGATATGGATGGTAGCACACTTCTCTATAAGCATGACTTTATGTATATTATAAGGTATAAATGCATACCCTGTATACCTAGATAGGGCTTTCAGTGTAAGGAGTGGAATCTCTGCATCCCTGGAGTACTTGCTATGATATGTAATAAATATATTTTTGTTGATAGAAGAGACGTAGTGTGCTGCAAGAGCGGCATCTTGCCCAACTCTTGCACGACTAGCAGCACCTCATCCAAGAAATCCATCGGCGTCGTCAAGCTCTATCTGCATTAACAAAGAACTAGGAGGGAACAAACTAAAGTAAGAAATAATTCAAACAAACTGAAGAAATAAGGATTAAACCAAACAAACTAAAGCAATAAGAATTAAACCAAACAAACTTAAGAAATAATTTACCTTCTGGTTCTCATCCTCCTCCAACTTGGCTACATCCCAAAGGTTGATGGAGCCCTCTTCGTTTTCTTGGTCAAGTTCGGGAGGAAGTTCCGTGCCCAAACTCAAAAATGCCCATATCCTGTTTTTGCTGAAGGGCTTGAAATTCTTCCCTCTAAAGGAAGAGAAGCTTCATTCTCCTTGGCTTTTTTAAAGCACAAGGACATTGCTTCTGGGGCCTCTATGAAGTTTTATGTCACTTCCGTGTCCAATGCGAGAAATTCATCCTTATGCTCATTCTCTACATCGAGAACACCGGATGTAGCTTCATAACCATCTGCTATTATAGAAGCAAGATAGTAATCCTCCCTAAAATTGTAGAGTTTTTGAATGTGGGAGAGGAGGAGGTAATACTTCCCATTAATTAGGAAGGACGGTAGCCCCAAGGATGATAAAATTGGATGTCAATCGCTCCCCATGGATGGATGACGTTCCTTCATCAATGACGCTGGAGGCCTTAAACTCTGCCACATCAAAATTTGTGCTAAGGAGTTCCTCCTCCTTCTCAGACATAAGGTCCAGGACCTCTTCTTCTCAGACATAAGGTCCAGGACTTCTTCTTCTACAGACTGAGCACTTGAAATAAAGGACTTCTCTGTCCTTAAGGTTTGAGCTCCTCCTTTGTGTAATCCTCCTTATTAGCATGAAGAAAGAGGTAGGCAACAAACCCAAAATAATATTCTAGCAACCTGCATTTCCTGCCATGCACTGGGCACATGTCAACACATATCTTGGTATGTTGATCATCTGAGTAAGTGTCCCACCTCTTTGACATGCTTGCATTCTGAGACGAGATGACTGCGAAGCTCAACATGTGGACATACGTAATGGACCCTTCCAAGATAGTACCTCCACCAGTTGACCAACCTGCAATACTCTGTCCACTCTCCCTCCAGCGATGTCCTTGCCATGTCCTTGATAATATCCTCCAGACTGAAAGGAACGTTGAACATAGGCTCTACATGGGAAAGGGATTTCTCCTGCCCAGCCCACCTTAGCAGATCAAAGAGATGCTCTGTGGCACTGGGCTTGTCCCCTTAAACTCCTCCAGCAAATAAATCATCCACGTCATCCTGTAGAATTGTGCAAGTGAGAACTCTTACCTCCATCGCTTTCTGCTGTGATCTGGCTGGAAATCGTTCACCATCGTGCAATACGGGGAAAGCAAAGGAGGGCGAATGCAGCTATCGTGCCATGAACAGTATGGGCCGTACTCGCACCGTTGATGATATGGAAGGTGAGAAATTTTTGAGCACAAAGAAGTAAATTTTTGAGCGCAGAGAAAAGCATAGAAAAAAAAGACTCGCACCATGGCCGTGGACGGTATGGAAATTATCAAAAGACATCTTTATATAGGTCAAATAATAGGGCTGACATCACATGATTAAGGATCGAACGCCACGTGTGGTAGGGCTTATGTCATTGTCCATTCACAAATTGCCACGTGTAGGGATTGACGCTATCGACGTTGTCATGATTGCGTTTTGCTCTATAAAAAGGAGGAATATTTTTTTTCCACGCTTTTTTTTTTCAGCCTTTTTTTTGCATTTCTCCACGCTTTGCTCCTGTAGCTTGCCAAACAGCTCAATCCTTCTATACCAGCCCCTACATCCCAACCCTTGTAGGTTTTTTGCTCTCTTCGCCTTGTATTTTGCTCTCTTCGTTCACCTCTTCGTTCACGGTGCGATATGGCCATTCTACAACTTTTGGAATCGTCATATCGCTCTGTGGATGGTTTGAGTTAATTTTATTACCACATTATTGTTTCATTCACCGCACGATATTTATATTGGTCCACATTGTTTTGTTCACCATGCGATATGGCCATTCTCCAACTTTTGGAATTGTCATATCGCTTTGTGGGACGGTTTGGGTTAATTTTATTGCCACATTATTGTTTTGTTCACCGCCCGATATTTATATTGGTCCACATTTGGATTCACCATATCGTGCAATGGATGGTTATCGACTGGCTACTAATTCTGCCTTCTCTTTTCTAGTACTACCATGGCCCACACAAAACGGATTGTTAGGAGAGTTTCAGTGCCAGCACCAGATCCAACACCAACTCCAGCGTCAGTTCCAGACCTTTCAGAAGACATTCCAAAGGACCTCGCGAACCTGTGCTCCCTGAGGTCAAACCTAGTAGTAGCAGCAAGAATATTTCAAAGGCCCAGGTCTCTTTGCAGAGGCAAAGGAAAATGTTTGTGGAGATAAGGAAGGCATAGGCGGCTGTGAATCTCCTCATCCCCAAAGCTCCTTTCTTGAGGATTGTCAGATCCATTAGCCGAATAGAATAAAGATGAAAGGTTACTTTAAATGGTAGAGTAGTTCCATTGCATGTCTTCAAGAGTCATGTGAGGACTTCCTTATAGACTTATTGAATGATAGTAACATTTGTGATGCCCATGCCAGGAGGGTCACACTAATGGACAAGGACATGATAATATAAGCAGAGCTAAGTATAGGTATGATAAGTTCATGCAACCTCTACCATTCAGGGATATGAAGGCAGCAAAAATCCTCTCCGTTCCTCCTACTGCTTTGAAGAGGAAGAGGGCTACTGACAAGGTGGTGATTGAAGGGGTGACAACACGAGGTCCACAAAGTGGGAAGAGGCTGGTAAAGGGGGTGGATTTGAAAGGAAAGGAGACATTTTTAGAAGAGAATGTGGTTAGGGATGAATTGGGAGAAAACCTTCTGGAGTTGGTGGAGACAAAGAATAATGACAGACTTACAGCAGTGCCTGATCAGATCATATATGCAATGTCTCGTACACCACCGCCGAGCAGGAGGAGTACCTCCATATCACTCCAACGGATGCTTATATGCTCGTTGAAAAGAATAGGGAGATCAATGATAGTATTTTTCTTACTTGTTTAAGGTGTGTACTCTTCACCTTTTTTTTAATGCTTCTTTATTTTGATTTCTTTTTCCCTTTCCTAATGTTTTTAAACCAATCTGCAGGGCACTGTTGAAAGAGCTTTTGCCAAACCAAGCAAAGCAAGTATATATTTGTGATCCTTTGGTATCAACTATCCTAATTGACCCATCGAGGTCTGAAGAGGACCTTGCTCCTTATTTCCAGGGAGTTAGTTTGGTACCTGCTTTGTTGTGCTGCCATATGTAGAGAAGTATGTATTTTCTTTGGATTTCAAGCTGTTTGATGGAATTTAAATTATTAGTTGCTTGTGTTAGGTTTCTTATATTTTTTGTTTACTTTCTCAATTTTAGAGGGCACTCGTCTACTTTTTTAATTAATGTGGTGAAATGTCGGACAATTTTTATGAATAGCCTTCTCAAAATGCACAGACAGTGTCTAAATTGTAAGTCATTATACTTTATATCGTCTAGTAAGTCATTCTTACTTTATATCGTTGACTATAGGGCATGTAAGAGGGCGGTTGCATTGATTGAAACTCTATGTCCTGAATTGAAAAAGGATATAGAGTGGAAATTTCTCAACCAACCCGTTCCTATGCAAAGGATTCGCACTCTTGTGGGCTGGCATGTAGTCGCAAATGTTTGGAAGTTCCTCCTTTCCAAGTACACTAATTTTGACAGCCATGTAAGTTTCTTATGTCATTGTAATATAATTTCTCTATGTTCATTTCATGAGAGATCCTGCATTATTCTAATTGACTTTTATGTTGTTTTGTAGTCTATTCACTCAGACGAGTTATGGCTATGGAGTGTGCAGGCAAAGGCAATAAGCATTATCCTCAAACAATGCAATTACGCCTGATGACCCTGACTCGCCACTTCCACCAGCTGGTAGCACTAGTGCATCAAAGAAGAGAAAAAAGATGTCGTTTCGTTCTCCTATGAAGCATTTTAGCTTTAAACAAGGAGTCCCTGAGAAGGAAAGCAAGGGCAAGGCAAAGAGGAAGCTTTCATTTGCAGGCAAGGGCAAGGACAAGGCAGGCAAGGTGCCAACAACAAAGGAGACAGAGCCAAAGGGGCTGAGTCAAAGGAGGAGGCCAAGGCTGAGGCTACAGAGCCCAAAACCACTTAGAAGCATTTTGTATATGTCCAGAGCCAAAGCGTTATAAAGATTCTGTATTTTTATTGAGCTCAACTCATTTTTGCATAAACATTCTGAATTTTTATTGAACCCTACTCATTTTTGTATTTTATGAGTACTCTGCTTTGCCATAATAAAATACATTGTTGAGAATTTTTATTCTCATAACTTATCTTTGGTTAAAACTGAATTTTAAAGATGTTTACTTCAAAATCATTATGAGTACTTTGTAGACACATGTCCATGTAGAAATTTTTCATCACATTAGTCATTGCTAATATACAACAGTTCAGTACAAGTCTTACAATGACTTCTATTGGGCCTAAGTCCCTCATCAATACAAGACCTATCTAATTTTGCACGACAAATTTTTCCTCAGTCTCCTTCTCTGGGTTGTTCATCTGAAGAATTCTTTGATGCACCTCTTTGGCTTCATCTATCAGTTTATCTACATCTTCAAGGTCTTTCTTGAAGCTTTCAGATATCTGGATAGGTTTATCATCTGTATCCCCAATAGAGGAATAGGAGTCATCATCATCAGAAACAGTTGAAATAGCTGGCCTAGTAACCTTGCTAGGAACAGTCCTCTTAGAAGAATTTGCATCCACGGGCGGCTTTTGTATAGATCTTATAAGTTGTAAGATATTATGTTCTCAATTCCCTTAGGACTAGTCGGTCTTTATGTACTATTTTGGATGGACTCCAAAATCTTGCTAGGAACAGTCCTCTTAGAAGAATTTGCATCCGCGGGCGGCTTTTGTATAGATCTTATAAGTTGTAAGATATTATGTTCTCAAATCCCTTAGGACTAGTCGGTCTTTATGTACTATTTTGGATGGACTCCAAAACCATCGACATAAAAAAACCATGTGTTGTAAATCTGTGTGCCACTAAACCATTTTGGAATTGGAACCCTAGTACCTACACTAAGCTGACCATTAATGTGCACATACAAGACAACTTTAGAGTAAATTTGTTGAGCTATATTATAACTTTAATATAAAAATCTAACAAGAATTCTAAATTCATAGCTATTACAAGATAAAAATTCATTGCTCTGAACACTTTTTTGATGGCAAGGACTTTACAAAATTTACATACTTGAAGTAGCTTCAAAATTCAAAATCTCCATTAACTGAGCGATATACCATCAACATCCCAATCAAGATCTACTAAGGTATTTGGCTCTAGTCTTTTTCGAATCTTCCTATTGTTCACCTTGAATTGTGCTCTGCTAATATCCTCACCTCCCATGATATTGAGGTGCTCTCTAATATTTAGGAGGCTCCAATGTCTACTTGCACCTACAACTTCCACTGCACCACCAGGCAACCGAACACATATCTCAAGAGGCAAAACAACTTGTTCATCTGTGTTGCCGGCATTGGGACCCAACAACTATTCTTTTTCATCCACCGCTCATAATAGAAGCGTATGTATAGTGTGGCACGAGCTTTGTGATACCGAAATGAGACACTAGATTCTACTATATTGCACTTGAATGTGTCATCCTATGTATCCCTTCTATAGCAGTGGTCTCCAAGCAAGGCTACCATGTCATCACCTAATACCTTCTTGCACACAAACATGGTAGGTGTTTGTGTGCAAAACAAAATTGATCGAACATCTTGGCAAAAAGATGTATTTTGCATACCCAAATAAGACCCACAAATCGAGAGGGCTTTGCAAACTTGAAAGACCATTGTATATCACAAAGTATCTTTGATTTCATGACCATTACAATCCAAGCATCTAGAATTGGCCATTCTACAGAAGATAGGGGTGGAGATGTGATTATCTGTAGCTTACCAAACCCACCATCCTGCTTTAACACACCAAATAGGAGTGCCGGTAAAAGAAGACCTTTTCCTTAAGAAGTATGCACTTGTTTTACAAGAAAACATTGCCTCACCAATGTCTGCATGCAATGCTTGAAATGTTCCAGCGGAGGTAAGGCTTTCCAATGGATGCTCCTCTACCATGTTTGAAGGAAAAATATCTGCAAAACAAGAAATAAATTCACTTAGATTGAAACATCTCTGTCATAAAATCTCACATGCCCCTTTCTACCCGCGATACTTACAATTGCATGGAAATCGAGTTTTGGCGAAGATGGATATCTCATGCTGTGTAAACATGTTGTACCATGGCCACTTGTTTTCCATTGCTTGCCTTCTTGAAGCCTTGTAAACAACCTTTCCAATGGTGCTCCAATACATTTCGCCACCATCGAACTCGGTGAGGTCCGATTGCAGCAAGCTATAGATAAACCCAAGCGCTCTTATGAACCGGTGTACGCAGGTCCATGAGAGCTAGATACCCTATTGACAAGTTGAGATATGATGGATATACAACCCATCATTATGCTTACATGGTAAAAGTAATACAGGAGATTGAGCCCACTTGATTTGAGCAGGCAATTGGAAATAAGAAATGGGAAGATGCCATGGATGAGGAGATGGCAGCATTGGATGTAAATACAACATGGGAGTTAGTGCCTCTGACTAAGGAAAAGAAGTCAATTGGATGTAAGTTGTAAGTGGGTGTATAAAGTCAAGCACAATGCTGATGGTTCAGTGTGAGCAGGTACAAGGCAAGATTGGTTTACAAGGGCTATGCACAGACTTATGGCATAGACTATGAGGAGAAATTCAGCCTAGTTTGCAAGAATGGAATCCATGAGAGCTGTCATTGCTATGGCTGCAGAGCGAAGGGTTGGTCTTTATATCAAATGGATGTAAAGAATGCTTTCTTGCATGGTGATTTGCAAGAAGAAGTGTACATCATGCAGCCACCAGGTTATGAGAGTGATGCACATCCAGATTTTGTGTGTAGGTTATGCAAAGCCTTATATGGCTTGAAGCAGGCACCCAGAACATGGTCAAACAAGATCGGGAAGTACCATTAGATTTAAAATATCCAATGTAGATTTTTTACTATATGTGAAAAAGACAAATAGAGGGATCATGCTATTAGTCATCTATGTGGACGACTTGATTATCTGGTGATAGTGATGCAGACATGATGTCAGGATTCTTTTGAAGCAGAAGTTTGAGATGAAGGATTTGGGTAAGCTACAGTATTTCTTGGGCATAGAGGTGGTGAGATCACCTCATAAAATTTTGTTATTTGCAAAGGTAGTATGGCTTGGACATGTTGTCCAAGTATGGTATGACAGGCTGTAAGCCTATTTCAGTGCCATTGGAGCAAAACACAAAGCTTTCCGCAGATACAGGTGAGCTTTTGGAGGACCCCACTACATACAGGGCGCATAGTGGGTAGTTTGATCTACATGACCATTATAAGGCCACACTTGAGCTATGATGTTAGACTTGTGAGTCAGTTTATGGAGGCCCCTAGGAAGCCACACTTGGATGCAGCTAGATGGATCCTCAGGTACATAAAGTTCACACTTGATTATGGACTTTTCTATGAGGCTAGTACAGAGATACAGTTGCATGGATACACAGATGCTAATTGGGCTGGTAGTATTGTAGATATGAGATCTACTAGTGGTTTTATGTTCTCATTTGGGAGTGCTACTGTAAGTTGGAGCAGTAAGAAGCAGCCATCCAACAGTTGCCTTGTCGAGTACAGGGGTGCTGCTATGGCAGCTTGTGAGGTAACTTGGTTTCATAAGCTACTTGGTGACATGGGAGAGCCCATGGATAGGGTAGTTGTCATATATCGTGACAACATGAGTAGCATATAGTTGACCAATAACCCAATATATCATGCTAGAACAAAGCACATTGAGGTGCATTATCACTTTGTGAGGGAGAAGGTTCTGGCAAGAGATGTAGATCTGGTATATGTCAGCACAGAGGATTATGTAGCTGACATCTTCACAAAGGCATTGGGCATAGAGAAGCTCTATAGGTTTAGGACCTTACTTGGAATGTAGTGTGTGGAGTTGAGCTCGAGGGGGAGTGTTGAGATATCGAGCTCAACTAGTGCTACGGTAGACATTGATGACCCGCCTGGGTGATAGCTTCTGCATCTACACCACTAGCATGGTTGGTGAGATTATGGGTGATATGTGGCCAATGGGATGACAAGCTGCGTGACAGCAGGCGTTTTGGATTACTAGAGACTGGCATTGTTATAGTGTTGCTAGATCATTTAGTCGGGTTCACATTATGGACCGAGCCTTGTATGTTGTTGTAGTTGAGTACTAACCCATATAGTGTGCACTCTTATCTTTATGTAATGTTGATTGAGTAGAGAAGAAGAAGATAGAATAAAATTTAGCTGTCCATCTCTCTCTTGTGTCTTGCTCTCTCTTGTGTGTGTGTGTTTGCTTGCTGGGGTTTGAAGCTCTCCCACATTCTCTTTACTATCATCCCTTCTCATAGCCTTTCACGATATTGTTTATGCAGATGAGTGGATAGCCCAGCATCGCACTGCTCCCTTGTCACATGGCCTGACATATCATCAGGTCTGTGATCTTGGTCCGATTAGGGATGGAGTCTACTTAGACCTTTTCCTTGATAGCCATGGCATGCGACTTGGGGTAGGAAAGCCCCTTACTATTTCATGGTGTTCGCATCCTCATATGGTGACACATATCTATAGTCGATATGTTGCCGCATATGGGAGGATGCCGAACAACTGCCAGATTCCCATATACTTCGCAAAGCAATTATATGTGAAGTTTGTCTTAGGGGAGGCAGTTCTAGCCGAAGTTATCTCCAGGACAGGGTAGGCGGCCTCCACCAGCCCTTCATGTAGCTGCTACTACACAGATCCTACGTTTGTGCCTTTGTCGATAGTCAAGGCACTTGGCACCCAGGTGGGTATCTACATATGGATTACTACGGAGAGCATCCAGCACGTGGTGTGCTTGTTCTTGTTAAAAAATAGGTAGAGGGAGAGGAGACACACACACAGGAGCAAACCCTAATGTATGTTGCAAACCCTAACCATAGAGGGAAGCCATCTCCCTTCTCACACAATGCAAAAAGCCATAATCCATAATACACAATACACACTATGAGTTGTGTCCACACACACCACACACTATGACCAGCTGGACGCGGTCATTTATGTCTCACACATGCGGCTACTTAACATGCCAGCACATAGCACAGCTGGCACACACACTGACATAGAGCTTGAATCTCAACAGCCCCTCTCAAGCTCATGATGTACTGCCATAGATGAAGAAGTAGATGAGCTTGGGCTATCAAAGCTCTCAACACTCAAGCTCATCCCACATACTCCCAACATAGTACGGAAGTACTCAAACTTCTTTCTGCTAAGTGGCTTTGTAAAGATGTCAGGCCACATGCTCTTCAATCTTCACATACTGTAGATCCACTGTACCATCGAGCACTTTCTCTCTCATCCCACATACTCCCAACATAGTACGGAAGTACTCAAACTTCTTTCTGCTAAGTGGCTTTTTAAAGATGTCAGGCCACATGCTCTTCAATCTTCACATACTGTAGATCCACTGTACCATCGAGCACTTTCTCTCTGACAAAGTGATAATGGATCTCTATGTGTTTGGTCCGCGCATGAAATACTGGATTCTTGGCCAACTGTATGTTGTCACAATGAATGACAACTTTGCCATCAATAGGCTCACCCAAATCCTCAAAGAGATTCTTTAACCATATTCCTTCATAAGTAGTAATGGCTGCACCCCTATATTCAGCCTCTGTATTGGATAAAGCAATAGTAGGTTGCTTCTTGATACTCCAACCCACCACGGCACTTCCAAGTGTAAAGGCATAACCACTAGTAGACCTCCTGTGAGCTGCCTGCCCAATCAGCATCTCTGTAGCCATGTATATCCAAGCCTTTACCATGCTCATAAAGAAGACCATAATGTGCAGTGGTCTTTACATATCGCATAATGCGTCTCACTCTGCATCCAAATGAGGTTTTCTAGGGCTCTGCATAAATTGGCTTACTAGCCCCACAGCATAACTCAAATCTGGGAGTGTGATAGTCATGTAAATGAGACTACCAACCATCTTTCTGTACATAGATGGATCATCCAACTCCTCACCAAAATTAGCCCGCAACTTCACATTTTGCTCCAAAGGTGTATTCATTGGCTTACACCCTGTCATCCCATACTTTGCCAACATATCCAATGCATATTTTACATCTAACCCTAGCTAATGTGTCCACACACTATGACCAGCTGGACGTGGTCATTTATGTCTCACACATGCTGCCACTACCTAACATGCCAGCACATAGCACAGCTGGCACACACACTGACATCGAGCTTGAATCTCAATAGTTCTCACGATCGATACCGACAGATGTGGAGGTATTTACACATATTTATTACTTCTTAAGTTTTTTCAGTCATTTGTTTACATGTTTATATGTACTTTTTTATATTTTTAAAATGAGCGACATGGTTGATTGTGCCACGTAGGGTCCCCACCTACCAGTGAGAGACTCACTTAGGAGTTGATAGAGGAGATTCACCACCTTACAGCTGCATTGTGGATGGCAGAGGTAGCCACTGCAAAGGCACACCAGTCTGACATCCAGTAGGTAGGTTTCTCTTGTACATAAAAGAGTTATAATTAAGGTCTAAAGTTATAAATTTATTTAAGTAATACCTAATGAGAGAGACTAATCAATTATTTATATGCTTTACTTTTTGAGTAGGCTCGGACTGAGGTAAAGAGTTCTAGAGCTGAGGCGGAGTAGCACATGATTATGGAGCTGATTGTACATAGCATAGGGTAGAGCAGTTGATGATGCATATTCGGGAGTTCCGTAGATCTTTAGACGTGATAGTGGCTTACTTGCCTCTATATCCATGGCATGTTACAGAGGTTTTTTGATGACCTCTCCCTTAGGATGCACCACCATTCCTCCGACGCGCCTGCTACGCTCTATGCCTCGAGGACAATGATAGTACTAGTGGATATGCTCTAGGATGTGGACATTTTTTCCATTTGTCTTGCATCACCTAGGAGCTAGTATGCTTCTCAGCATGTCCCTATTTGCTGAGCACGCATTGACCTATCAACATACAAAGTTTTGGGCATTGACGATCTTCACCCTGGCTTCGCTCAAGTAGATGCTAGGACTGGCAGGCCACTTGATTTTACCTCAGATTTCTACTGACTTAGGACTCGACGTTGTCGATGATAGAGATCAGGAGCCTACTGTGCCTCTAGAGATTAAGAGGAGTGCACACGAGTTCAATGCATACCAAAGATTCCTTCAAGAGAGCCAACTCACAGCACACGAGCGTGTGGGTGGTGTTGCTCCTAGTGGCACCTCGGGTGATGGTGCTGCAGCAGTGCTGCTTCTTCATGAGAGCAGCGTGTCCTTATTGCAAAGGAGCTTACATGTGTAGAGTGGCAGGCACGTACCATTACCGATTATAGATTTTGGGTTTTGTACCATTATCGATTATAGATTTTGGGTTTACATATAGAGACATCTTGCAGTAGCACAACGTAGAGAGAGGGAGAGGGCTGTAGTAGCTTATGGGACTCGTGAGCTCCCGAGTACACCACCACCAGCTTATGATCTTGCCTTTAAGGCAGACCTCCCCGTATATATTTGACGACCCCCGACAGAGTAGCTAGCAGAGCTTCCTCGATGTGCATAGCAGCCTCGACCCCATGCTACATGTTGACCACCAGTCAGGGATGATGATATTGTTTGGGTTCCCATTGAAAGTGACTAAACTCGGGCTAGCTGAGTTAGCTCATTTACATTGTACTTAGATTTATTGGCAGTGAATAATCTCAGACTATCTGGGATAGCTCATTTTCATTATGCCTTGATCTATTGAGTTAGTGGCTAAACCCAGAGTAGCTGGGTTAGCTCACATTATAATGTACTTAGTTGATGTTTATATCATTATGAGTGTTTTCATTATTGAGGATCATTACATTTTAGCTGATGTTCATGGTTTTTTGATTTTTTTTACACTTTGGCTATCACATTGTTTGTTGAAAATCACCATGGCATCATACCCAAACATGCTCTGATGGTGATGAAACTTTATGAGCATATAGGGGGACCCACCCCCACATTCTTGCAAAGTTTGGTCTCCCATCAGAGCATGTTTGGGTTAGCAATTAGTGCCTAGTGCAAATTTTTCAAGTCTTGGTGCTTGAGAGGCCATGGAAAATCCTACTCTTTCCCACACCATTGTACCCAAACATGCTCTGATGGTGACCAAACTTTACGAGCATGTGGGGGGGATCCACCCCCACTACCCCCACATGCTTGCAAAGTTTGGTCCCCATTGGAGCATGTTTGGATTAGCAATTAGCGCCCAGTGTGGATTTTTCAAGTCTCTTGATTCTTGAGAGGCCATGGGAAATCCCGCTCTTCCCCATACCATCGTACCCAAACATGCTCCGATGGTGACCAAACTTTGCAAGCATGTCGGGGACCCACCCCCACATGCTCGCAAAGTTGGTCCCCATTGGAGCATATGGGGGAGACCCACCCCCATATGCTCGCAAAGTTTAGTCCCCATCCGAATAAGTTTGGATTAGCAATTACCTCCCAGTGTAGAGTTTTCAAATCTCGGTGCTTGAGAGACCATGGAAAATCCCGCTCTTCCCCGTACTGTCGTTACCTAAACATGCTCCGATGGGGACCAAACTTTGCAAGCATGTGGAGAGGACCCACCTTCACATGCTCACAAACTTTGTTCACCATCGGAGCATGTTTAGACTAACAATTAGCACTCAGTGTGGATTTTTCGTGCGGATTTTTCAAGTCTCTTGGTGCTTGAGAGGCCATGGAAAATCCCGCTCTTCCCCATACCATCGTACCAAACATGCTTCGATGGATACCAAACTTTACAAGCATGTGGGAGGGACCCACCCCACATGCTTGCAAAGTTTGGTCCCCATCGGAGCATGTTTGGGTTAGCAATTAGCGCCTAGTGTGGATTTTTCAAGTCTCATGGTGCTTAACAGGCCATGGAAAATCCCACTCTTCCCCATACCATCATACCTAAACATGCTCCGATGGGGACCAAACTTTGCAAGCTTTCCCCCACATGCTTGCAAAGTTTGGTCACCATCAAAGCATGTTTAGATTAGCAATTAGTGCCTAGTGCGGATTTTTCAAGTCTCTTGGTGCTTGAGATGCCATGGAAAATCCCGCTCTTCCCCATACCATCATACCTAAACCTGCTTTGATGGGAACCAAACTTTGCAATCATGTGGCGAGGACCCACCCCCACATGCTTGCAAATTTTAGTCCCCATCAGAGCATGTTTGGGTTAGCAAAATTAGTGCCTAGTGCAGATTTTTCAAGTATCTTGGTGCTTGAGAGGCCATGAAAAATCTCACTCTTCCCCATGCCATCGTACCCAAACATTCTCCGATGGTGACGAAACTTTGCGAGCATGTGGGGGGCCCACCCCCACATTGCCCGCTTGCAAAGTTTGGTCCCCATCGAAGCATGTTTGGGTTAGCATCTAGTGCCCAGTGTGGATTTTTCAAGTCTCTTGATACTTGAGAGGCCATGGAAAATCTTGCTCTTCACCTTGCCATCATACCTAAACATGCTCCGATGGGGGACCAAACTTTGCAAGCATGTGGGGGTGGTTCTTGAGAGGCCTTGGAAAATCCCGCTCTTCTCCATACCATCATACCCAAACATGCTCTGATGCGGACCAAACTTTACAAGCATGTGGGGAGGCCTCTCAAGAACCAAGAGACTTGAAAAATCCACACTAGGAGCTAATTGGCTAATCCAAACATGCTGTGATGGTTGGGGACCAAATTTTGTGAGTATGTGAGGGTGGTCAAGGCCACATGCTTACAAAGTTTGGTCACCATCGGAGCATGTTAGGGTACAATGGCATGGTGAAGAGCAAGATTTTCCATGGCCTCTCAAGTACCACAAGAGACTTGAAAAATACACTCTAGGCACTAATTGCTATTCCAAATATGCTCCGATGGTGACCAAACTTTGCAAGCATGTGGGGGCGGGTCCCCCCACACGCTCGTAAAGTTTGGTCACCATTGGAGCATGTTGGGGTATGATGGCATGGGGATTTTCAACAAACAATATGATAGCCAAAGTTTGGTCACCATTAGAGCATGCTCGTAAAGTTTGGTCACCGTTGGAGCATGTTGGGGTATAATGGCATGGGGATTTTCAACAAACAATATGATAGCCAATGGAGCATGTTAGGGTATGATGGCATGGGGATTTTCAACAAACAATATGATAGCCAGTGTTAAAAAATCCAAAATACATGAACATCAACTAAAATGCAATGATCCTCAATAATGAAAAAACTCATAATGATAAAAAAATTAACTAAGTACATCAGAATGTGAGCTAATCCAACCAACCGGGCGAAAAAAATTGTTTCCCCCCTCCCCTTAAAAAAATCAAATTGGCTATAAGCCAATAAACCTTATTTTTTTATTTTTTTTAGTTTTTTAAAAAAATGAGTTTTTTATTTCAAAAAAAAAGCTTTTGAATTTTTTTCAAAAAAAGCTTGGAAAAAAAGCCTGAAAATTATGGGATTCTCTGAAAAATTACCAGAAATTTCTTCTCAACTTTTTTTTTCTGGCTTTTCATCTTCCGGAAAACCTTTGGCTTTCCGTTTTCCCGAAACCTTTTAGCTTTCCGAATTCCAAAAAAACTTTTGACCTTCCGTATTCTGGAAACTTTTGACCTTTCACATTCCAATTTTTTTTTGTCTTTTCATTTTCCCAAAACTTTTGGCTTTCTGTATTCCGAGAAAACTGTTGGAATTCCGAAATTTTTTGACTGTTCGTATTCTAAATGCGTTCAGGATAATTTAAAAATTTTAAAAAATTCCTGAAAATTAGTGGAAAATTAGACAAAGGTTATTTTAAATTTCGAAAAAATGTGGGGTTAGTGTTTAGCATGTGGTGTGTCCATTCGGGCACCCGTGATCATTCAAATTTCTTTAAAAATATATTTTTTGACAAAAAATTAAAAAATCCATTAAAATTAAAAAAAATAGATTTGAGAATTGTCGGGTGGAATTGGAAATTTCGTGAACGATGGGATTCTCGGAAAAAATTAGGAATATTCTAGATATTATTTTTAGAAATCCTAAAAATTGGTATTTTTTAAAATATCAATGGTATTTTGGTAAAATAAATTGCTAAAAAGTTTCTGGAAAAATATAGATTTGGAATGCCATAAGATAGGTTTGGTGGAATTCAAAATTATTATATTTTGAGGCCCTAGAAAATTAGAAAAAATTAGGAAAAAATCATGATAATTCTTTTTCTTATCGAGAATTTAATATTTTCGAGGATTATTTAATGTTGAAGTACATTTTCTCGTGCTGACATTAGATAGATGCAAGTTATTCGCATATTATTAATACGATTATACCTCGTATTAATGGATATTTATGTTTGGATTAATTCTAAACGATGTATTCATGATTTTTTTTTTAGCCATTCTTTTTGGACATGTTCCTTAATTTCTTTTAATGGCTATAATTTGCGTTCAAAGTGTGTTTCACCTTTGACACTTTTCCATGATAATTTATTTTGCACTTTTTTAAGTGTGGTTTGTGCTTAATTTCTTAAGCCTCTATCATGGGTTAGTTGATCGGTTTGTTTTGGTGGATTTTATTAGATGTTTTTCAAGTTTTATATGGACTCATCAGGTTCTACCTAGATCACTTGTGTCTAGGGGTTTATTATTGAGTACTACACACATGTGTTTCACTTTCTTGCTTTGGAGTTTTATTTGAACAACACAATGTTCATATACTCCGGATTGATGAGGTGGCCACCAATTTTAATGCTTCTTTTGGCATAATTAATGTCCATTAGATGATATGCATTGATTTTTATGATCAACTATGGTTTTAATGGATTAGAGGAGCTTCTATGCTTTTATCCATGGTTTTATAAGGATCTTTTGATCTTTTAAATAATTACATGTGCTTTGAAGGTAGCATTTGCCTTTGTTTTTTTTTCACGTAATTTTGGAGTATATTTTTTGTACTCTTGTACATATTCCAACTCGGATATCTAGTTACTTATATATCTAGGTGAGTTATTTTTCTACCCTAACTTTATTGTGTTTTGGGTAGTTATCATTAGAAAGGCGCCAATAATTCAATTTCTTTTCTAATGATATACTTAGAAGGATTTATTCCTTGATGTAGTCTTAAGTATATAGAGACAGGGTTAGTATGTGAAAGTCTGGATAAGGCCATCTTATTCCTTTTATACAGGAATTTGTTCATATTTTTCTAGACGGCATACTAGGGAGTTTCAAATTGTTAAGGTATGTATGGGTGGTATCATGGTGGTATGGGACACTAGTGATCCCTCACATATATTATCTTATGGGATAATTTGGGCTCAAGATTGTTGCTTTGCTTACATCACTTAGCATGTTGACCTCAACATTCAAAGACAATCTTATTTTCTAAATTCACTAGAAGTTATAGTGTGGGCATTCTCTAGATAAACTTCTTTTATCTATAGCCTGGATGTTATGATGAGGGTAATCTCATCGGCATTTTCACTTGTTGAAATCTCTTTCTTTAGAGTTCAAACAAGTTTATCTTGTTGTGTTCGGATAAGGAAATTTGGATTCTTCCTTTGTTGGCATTTCTTTCTCTAGTTTCGTACTTTAGGTGATTTACACAATCAACCTGATAGGTTTACAGATGGATATATGTGACTCATCGAGACGTTGATGACTCTCTATGTTGATATGGGTAACTCGAGACGTTGATTATTCCATATGCAGATGTGGGTATGTCGGGGCGCCGATGAATCCCTGGTTTCTGCTATTATAATGCCATGCTTTCCTACTTTATTCCGAAAGGTTTACAACGAGGAAGTTACTTTGAATATGAATTGCTCTGATCATCCACAGTAGTCTGATGGGCAAACAGAGTGTATGAATCAGATTATAGTGTATATGCTTCGTGCATATGTCTCTAGAAAATCATCATATTGGAAAAAATATCTTCCAATGATGGAATTTGCCTATAACAGTTCTAAATTTATGGCTATTATTTTTTAGTCCGTGCATACTTATGTATGGGTATCAACCCAGGGCACCTATTGATGTCGGTCTTAAGGACATCGAGCTTGATGCATCGAGGGATTTCTTGCGTGTTATGTAGGAAATGCTGACCGAAGCTCGGGATTCTATCAGGAGTGCTCATGATAGGGCACAGTTTTATGCTGATAGGGGGCGCTCATCTCGGTCTTTTGAACCAAGAGCGTTGGTTTATTTTAATGTTCCTAAAGATTTTTAGACTTTGTCAATGGAAAAATGCTCGAATTTATCTCCTAGCTATTGTGGTCCATTTCGAGTTATACATCGGATTGGCACGGTTGCATTTGAACTTCATCCAGTCTTTCATATCAATATATTGAAAGAGAAACTGGGAGGTGAGGATAGCACAGTTACTCCTCAAGAACTCTTTGAAGTCGATGAATTATCCTATGTTCCACATGAATCTGATAAGGTACTTAAATTTAGGGAAAGGAAACTTTGTAGTTGACTAATCCCTGAGGTTAAAATTAGGTGGAAAGATAGGGAAATTGAGGATTCGACTTAGGAGTCGGTTGAGATTGTTCAGCGCAGTTCTCCTTCTTTTCATTGCAAGAGTGCAATGTTTTGAGAGAGGGGAAGTATGTTATATGTACATTATGTGTGCTATGTTATATACACATTATGTGTGCATATACTAGGAGGCTAACCCACATTAGGCTTGTGAGCATGGGAGCATGGGAACAAGCTCTAGTGGAGCATGGGTTAGGACTAACCTTAAGGGTTAAGGTTAGGGTCAGGCATCCAAGGGTCACACATGAGAAATGGAAAGTCAAGAGTCACTTGAGGGTCCTCCTATATAATAGGGGCATGGGGCACACTCACAAGGGGGCTTGGGGGCTTTGAGGTTTGGGCTCCATGAGGCCAAGGCTATGTTAAGCTCTCTTGTGTAGAGGTTCATATCTACTCTTCTACCATTTCACACTTTAGCTACATGCTATTGGATTGGAGTCATACCTCTTGATGGTATGGGACATCAAGGTAGAGGTATGATGTATTTCATTTATTATTCATGTGTGCATCCCTTGGGCTCGGGGGTGGTTGGGTGGTTGAGTTTATGCCTGATTTATGCATGTTTATGCATAACAATTATCTAGAGAGATCTTAGGGTTTTAACAATGAGGAACAAGATGTGCATACACTTGACTCCATCTATCCAAGTCAACACTACAGGAAAACACTATGCACATATCATCCATGTTTTGGGGCAAGTTGCAAGTAGACCCTTTAGAGGTCGAGGGTGCCAGCAAGCTTGGCTGTGGGGTAGGGCCTAGAAAAGGCCTCCCAATCTTACAGGACCTACTCAAGGAGTTGTAAATCTCCAGTGGCCCTAAGAAGCAATGGCATTAGGATTGAAAAAAAAACACGATAAGAGTTGTAGGGGGTGGTTGCAAGATGAGGTTATCTAGTTTCATTGTAACATACCCATCTTCACTAATAAAGAAATGTCCATGTAATTATGAGTTTTTATGGTATAAATATCAATGATTTTATTATTTGAGTCATTTCTACTTAGAATCTTCAAATTTTGAGCCCAAATTTGGAATCTGCGCGCGATTTTACCCTAATATACGATTTTACAGCATCCAAAACGGACACCAGATCAAGCCTATACGCTAATTTCAACCATTTTAGTTAAAAAACGACGACCTTTAAACCTTAATAAATACACGACCGCACGTCTGATTGACGAACGGTCTGAACCCCTGCGACCAGGAGAACCTCCCGGACAAAAAAAATTTCGCCCCCCGGGGCGGTCCGGCACGCAAATCGAGGCGAGCGCCCCAAATTTGGGTACCCCGCCCCAAAAATTTGGTCCGTACACACTTACTAGGGCGCCCGTACAATGGCCGCCCAAGAACCAAAGGACGGCCGCCCACTGTATGGTCCACACGTACCCTTAGGTGGACACCAGACCGGATAAGGTACATGCGTACCACTCCTTTCCCAGACAACCGACACCGTACCTTTCCCGTAGACCCATGCAGGCCACTGATCCATAGCCTTTGAAGGTACACCGTCCTTTCGTCCCTGCTTTGCGCAGCGCCCGTACCCTCACCCCTCAGCTATATAAACCCCCAGGGTGCTCCTCAGTCTCGGCACGCACTTCTGTGTAGCGTATGCCGTGTTGTGCCGCCGTCCGTACCGCCGTAGCGTACTTGCTGCAAGTACAGCCGCCCTTGCAGCCACCCCTCTCACACCCCCTCATTTGGCTCTTTTCAGATAAGCCAATTTTCCTCCATCCTCCTCTTGCCATGGACCAGTGTCCTTAACTCTTCTCCCCCCCCCCCCTCCCCCCGTGTGAATAGACTTACAGAGAGGCTTGCAGCAACCCCTCCCAGCCCTCTCCACGTTTTTGCCTTTGGCCTTAAGGACATCTCAAAATTCCCCCCCCCCATTTGCGTAGACTTTAGTAAGGGATTTTTGGCTTAAGCGAGTGTTCGTGCGCCATATTCTTTTGCTCATACGGTGAGCAAACGAGCTCGGAATTCAGATCCGACTGAAGCGTTTCGATCGCAGCAGCGAGCTCTACAAGGCGACGCCTAAGATGGCCTCATCCCAGAGACGGTAAAATATTGCCTCAAGAGGCGCACGTAACAACGAGATGGAGGGAGATGCGCCCAATGCGGCTCCAGTCCTCCCTTTTCAAGTCCCTCAAGGAAACGGTGGCCAGGTTAGCTTGGTTAATTTTCAAAAGAAGAGAATTTTTCTTAAATTAGTATTAATGAATGGTGTCTTTTTCTTTTAAAACGAGGACCTAAAAGTTATATGAAATTACGAATTATGTGATGTTGTTTTCGATAAATTGCGTTGAAATTGCTATCTTCATGAATTGTGAATGCTATACTTAGAAAATTGCATTGAAGTTGTTATCTTTGAAATTCAAGATTTCTTTTGGCTTCAACGCTAACTCCGTTCCGTGCTTGTGTAGCCGGGCGGCGTCATTAGCAAAGCCCGGGAATGGCCCAAGGTATCCCTCATACCTTTGGGAGAATAAGGATCGCCGATTGAGGCGAGAGATTATGAGGCTGCCTAGTTCTGAGGGCCCAGGCTAGTGCGGTAAATAAGCCCACCCTAGTGTGCAGACATCCCTCTGAGGGGCGGGAGGATCGAGCGATGGAGCCTGAGAGGGCGACAGGCCGGCTTGAGTCCTCGCCAGCGGCCGACGATGAGGTGTATGGTCCCGTAGGGTTTTGCCCAGCATGTAGAGGCTGGAAGGCCGAATTCTAGATCATCGACAGAATAAGAATAAGAGAGCCGGATTGGCTTGTATGGAAATGGATTCATGTATAAACTTTTTATATAATTGCATCTTGTCTTTAGTATGATTGTATTATGTAAGAAGGCTGTTATAACGAACCTTGTGAAGAAGGGCCCTAATTAAGGAATATGTTTATTTATGTCAAACAGTGTGGTAGTATTAATTAGAAAACAAATTGATGCGTGAGTAGGGTGGAAAGTGGGAGGATGGAATGCCCTGACGGCACCATCCTACGGACGGGTGGACCCGATTAGTCGGGTAGCTTTCCAACAAATTAAGTGAAAGCCCTACGTTAGATAGTTAGGTTCTTGGGCAACTCTATTCTAGAAGACTAGGTCAGCGGCTGTGCCTTGCATAAGATTAGGAAAAAAGCGTTGTCTCTAGAAATCAAGTCTAGTAGTTGCCCAATTTTTGATCAATTGCCCTATGGGTGATTTGATGTTTAGAAAATCACGCTTCCCCTACGGGATAGAGCTAGGTCATACCTATGAATCGTATCCTTGAATCTCTACAGGGTCAAGGTGTCGATGAATAGGAAATTTTTCCCAAGATAAGACTTAGCGGACTATCTTAAGTGTTTCTCCCATTTTTAGAGAGAGGAACCTTACAATTGGTATCAGAGCCTGTTTGGCTCCTAGGAATTGCTGTTTAAGGACTGTTTTGTAATAAATGTTTTACCTAACGTAATGCTAATTAGAAAAGATATCCTACTTAAACAAATAAGTTAAATTGATGTTTGAATGATTGTAGGAAGAGGAAGATGTCTACTCCAAATTTCTAGTTTTCCAATGCATCTTCGAGACTGCTAGTCACTCCTCGAATTTCGAGTTTCGCGACACCATGGTGCAGATATTAGAGAAGATATCCCTCCCTCATTTCTCTCGTATTCAGAGAGGATGGGGTAGAGATTTCTGGAGTCGTGGGCCGAGATACTTCATCATCCGAGCATATCAGATTGGGAACCTTACCACCGACCTTAAGCGGATTCGTTGGATTGAGAAGCTGAAGATGATCCGCTTATTTTGGTTTGTCGGTACCCCAGGGCCGACACCTCGGTGACTATAGATGGGGTTCGCATACCTCAGGATCGTTGGGTGTATGACAAAGTGATGCAGGTCTTACCTGCTGATAGAGTAGCAGTGTTGTGACCTACCCCAATCCCGAGCTTACCACCCTTACCATCAATTTTTAGAGTCTTAGAAACTACAGCGGAACCCCCATATTTCACATATGTGGACCGCTCTACCCTTATGTCACAGTGAAGCCTAGGAATTTCCCTTGATGTCAAATAAGACTAATTATATTATTCTCAGATCCTTGTAATAAAACTTGTCCTTGTAAATATTTGGAAATAAAATAATTTCAATGGTTTTACTCTCCAAAAATTAAGCGTTGTGTAAATATGAATCTTGTAATCTTAAAAATTGTTTTTACGATGATGGCCAGGATGACCACCCTCCACTTCCCAATGTGCTTTATATCGATACCCAAGAGAAGAAGCTCCTGCTCAAGCAAATGCAACCTCCCTCCTTTAAAGGGGAAGGTTCAAAGGTTGAGAAGGATGCTGAAGTCTGGATCGAGGCGATGGACGATTATTTCTCTGCTGCCGGTACTGGAGTAGCAAATCAATCTATGCTCGCACGGTTTCGCCTCACTGGAGATGCTAAACTCTGGTGGAAACAGTGGTGCCGTGACAAGGAAGTCACCGAGCATTCTCAAACATGGGAAGACATCAAGCAGGCAGTGAAGGAAAGATATCTTCCTCTATCCCATGAGTCCATAAAGATGAATGAATTCTTTAGTCTTAGACAGTGCAGCTTAACTCTTGAGGACTACTATTCCAAATTCATTACCCTTCGGAAGTATGCCCCAGCCATGACTACTTCCCAGCAAGTGGCCCGTTTCTGCCAAGGGCTAAATGAACCCCTAGATTCCCGCCTTGAAGCAATGAGGCCAAGCACATTACAGGATGCTCTCATACGAGCTAAGCCCCTTGTGAAAGAAATGAAGGCTAACAAACCGAAGAATCAAAAGAGATCTTACCCTGAGGCAAACCTTAGAGATCAACCCTACAAGAAACCTCAACAGAATTTTCCCTACTACAACAGAGGGCGACAAGGCAACTCTTTTGCCCCCCGCTCGTATGCTGCTTCTTCCAGAGAAGGCCCTCTGTGTTTTGAGTGCAATGAGCCGGGACACTTTAGAGCCAACTGTCCCAAGATGGCAACATCATTCCCCCAAGGTAACAGAGGAAATCAAGGCCGTGGAACCCCTACCCACCAAGGTGCAAGAGGCAGTGGTCGTGGCAGAGGCCGCGGAGGAACAGTTGCTAGAACTGCCTGTGTTATAAGTGAAGAACCGACCTTGGAAACGGCTGAAGAAGAGCGCGCCACCGTCCATGCGGCGGTAGAACACCAAGGTCCGAATAAACAATTTGGTGTAATCCAAGCCCCCGCCACTCATCACGGTAAGCCATTTCAGCTTTTGATTGATTGTGGCAGTACCCATTCATTCCTTTCTCCTACGTGCTTGCAAAAATTAAACTTGAGTCAAAAAACAGCTAGAAAAATGATTGTAGAGTTAGCCAGTGGGAAAGAAGTAGTATCTCGCCACTCTATAGGAAACCTTGATTTTGAGCTGAGTAATGAGCAAACTCATGGTCACTTTAGAGTCTTGCCACTAGGAATTTATGATGGGATCCTTGGGATGGATTGGTTAATTGCAAACAAAGCTAGCATTCATTGTAACCAGGGGAGTATCACTTTTGAAAATGAGCATGGCCAAGTAATATCTGTTCAGGGAATCACAGGAAAACCTAAGTCTAGGGTAGTCAAGGCAAAACATCTTCTCAAGGGGACACGTAAGGGTTAGCAAGTTTTCTTAGTCAAACTCAACAAAGTCATTGAACCTAGTATGGAGACAGAACCCTCTTGGCTCCAAGAATTCTCTGACATCTTCCCTGACGAGCTTACAGGGTTACCGCCTCCTCGAGAAGTCGACCATGAAATCGAGGTGATCCCTGGAGCTCAACCCGTCTCAAAAACTCCCTATAAAATGTCCCTTCCTGAAGCCATTGAACTTAAGGAGCAACTTTCCCAACTCATTGAACAAGGATTTGTACGCCAGCTCTCCTTGGGGAGCACCTGTTCTTTTCCAAAAAAAGAAGGACGGGACTCTCCGCCTCTGCATAGATTATCGAGGGCTAAATCAAGTCACTGTCAAGAATAAGTATCCTATCCCTCGCATGGATGAACTTCTTGACACGCTTCATGGGGCCAAAGTCTTCTCAAAAATAGATTTGAGGTCTAGTTACTATCAGATCAAAGTCAAGGAAGCAGATATACCCAAAACAGCCTTCAATACCCGTTATGGCCACTATGAGTTTACTATAATGTCATTCGGGTTAACCAATGCTCCTGCAACCTTCAACCGCCTAATGCAAGATATATTCCGCCCATACTTGGATGAGTTTGTGCTTGTTTTCTTTGATGACATCCTAATCTACTCCAAATCAATGGAAGAGCATGAGGAACATGTGCGTAGAGTTCTGCAATTGCTGCGCAGACACAAACTCTATGCCAAGAAGAGCAAATGTACCTTCTTTACTCATCAAATTGAGTATCTTGGATTCATCGTCTCCAAAGATGGCATCTCAGTAGACCCCGCCAAGGTCAAGGATATTCTAGAATGGCCACCCCCTAAATCAGTTCGTGAAGTTCGTGGATTCTTGGGAATCACAGGTTGGTATAGGATTTTTATCAAAGATTATGCCTTGGTAGCTGCACCCTTGACAGATCTTCTTAAGAAGGATTGCAAAATAGTGTGGCTGCCAATCCATCAAAATAGCTTTGATCAGCTGAAAGTCATTATTACTTCTGCCCCAGTCTTAAAGCTTCCGGATTTCTCCAAGGAATTTGAAGTGGTTACCGATGCTAGTAGTCTAGCACTTGGTGGTGTCTTAGGCCAAGAAGGAAGACCAGTCGCTTATACTTCCCGCAAGCTGAAGCAATATGAAGCAAACTATGCCACCCATGATTTGGAACTCTTAGCAGTTGTTCATTGTCTCAAATTATGGAGACATTATCTCTTGGGAGGCAAATTCCAGCTTGTAACTGACCACAAAAGTCTAAAGGGGATCTTCACCCAGCCTAACCTCAACATGCGGCAAAGGAGATGGATTGAAATTCTACAAGAATATGATTTTGACATCAAATTCCGCCCTGGGAAAGATAATGTGGTAGCTGATGCACTTAGCCGCAAATCTTTCTTGAATGCAATTTCAATGCCAAATAATCCCATACTGGTCAAGGTGGAAGAAGTCTCATCTCATGACCCAGATTATCAGAGGATGATAAAGTTAGTAGAAGAAGGGGGACATTCAGAGAAAGAGAAAAATCTAATCAAGGGATACTCCACTCATGAAGGAAGCCTCTACTTCAATCACAGGCTATGTATCCCTAAGGATCCTTCTTTAAAGAAACTAATCCTCCATGAAGCTCATGATAGCCCTGCTCTGCAGGACACCCAGGTTATGCAAAAACATTAAATGCGGTAAGAAGGAGTTTTCATTGGGAGGCTTGAAAAATGATGTGCTTCGGTACTTGAAACAATGTCTCTCATGCCAAAGGATCAAGGCTGAAAGGGTCAAGATGCCTGGAAAGCTTCAACCTTAGATATTCCCCAAATGAAGTGGGAGTGCATTAGTATGGATTTTGTCACAAGTCTCCCCACTGTTCAAGGAGGATATGACTCCATTCTAGTAGTAGTGGACTTACTTACCAAAGTAGCTCACCTTATACCAGCAAAGAAGACCTTCAAAGCTTCTGATGTTGCTCGAATATTCATCAAGGAAGTCCTCAAACTTCATGGTCTCCAAAAAAGGATAGTAAGTGATCGGGATTCTGACTTCACCTCAAAATTTTGGCAATCTTTATTTCAAGCTCTGGGGACTCAACTTTGCTTTAGCACAGCTTATCATCCAGAGACCGATGGCCAGACTGCGAGAGTCAATCAAGGAATTGAAGACATTCTCAGAGCATACTGTGGATGGGAACCCAGAAGGTGGATTCAATACCTTCCTCTGGTAGAATTTGCCTACAATGCGTCTTATCATCAAAGCATAGGAATGTCACCATTCAAAGCACTCTATGGGCAAGAATGCTTGTCTCCTCTAAATTTCTCTGATCCGACCATAAGAGTTGAGGCATCCAGGAAAATGCTCGAAGAGATGGAGGAACAAACCAAGGCTATCCAAAAGGATATTAAAACTGCCCAAGATCGACAAAAGCATTATGCTGACAACAAGAGGTCTGAAAGGATCTTCAAGGAAGGAGACAAAGTTCTTCTACGAGTGCGACCCAAACGAAGTTCTCTATCACTTGGGAAATATAAGAAGCTCAGCCCTAGGTATTGTGGTCCTTATACAGTTATCAAGTGTCTAGGTAAAAGTGCCTATAAACTCCAACTCCCAGCCCATATCAAAGTCCATAATGTATTTCACGTAAGTTTGTTAAAGCCATATGTCCCCAGTCTCGATCATATTCTTGATGATGAACAAGTTGTAATCCCTACTCAAGGAGTCCTTGAATTACAGCCCAGTAGCATCATAGATTCTAGAGAAAGGCAACTCCGAAATAGAACTCTTGTAGAACATCTAGTTCAGTGGAAAGATTACCCTGAAGAGGATGCAACTTGGGAAGATGAAGCTACACTCTTAAAGGATTATCCCCAATTCATGACGAGATGAGGACATCTCGATTTCTTTAAGGGGGGAAGGATGTAACATACCCATCTTCACTAATAAAGAAATGTCCATGTAATTATGAGTTTTTATGGTATAAATATCAATGATTTTATTATTTGAGTCATTTCTACTTAGAATCTTCAAATTTTGAGCCCAAATTTGGAATTTGCGTGCGATTTTACCCTAATATAGGATTTTACAGCATCCAAAACGGACACCAGATCAAGCCTATACACTAATTTCAATCATTTTAGTTAAAAAACGGCGACCTTTAAACCTTAATAAATACACGACCGCACGTCCGATTGACGAACGGTCTGAACCCCTGCGACCAGGAGAACCTCCCGGACAAAAAAAAATTTCGCCCCCCGGGCGGTCCGGCACGCAAATCGAGGCGGGCGCTCCAAATTTGGGTGTCCCGTCCCAAAAATTTGGTCCGTACACACTTACTAGGGCGCCCGTACAATGGCCGCCCAAGAACCAAAGGACGGCCGCCCACTGTATGGTCCACACGTACCCTTAGGTGGACACCCAGACCGGATAAGGTACATGCGTACCACTCCTTTCCCAGACAACCGTACCTTTCCCGACACCGACACCGTACCTTTCCCGTAGACCCATGCAGGCCACTGATCCATAGCCTTTGAAGGTACACCGTCCTTTCGTCCCTGCTTTGCGCAGCGCCCGTACCCTCACCCCTCAGCTATATAAACCCCCGGGGTGCTCCTCAGTCGGCACGCACTTCTGTGTAGCGTATGCCCTGTTGTGCCGCCGTCCGTACCGCCGTAGCGTACTTGCTGTAAGTACAGCCGCCCTTGCAGCCACCCCTCTCACACCCCCTCATTTGGCTCTTTTCAGATAAGCCAATTTTCCTCCATCCTCCTCTTGCCATGGACCAGTGTCCTTAACTCTTCTCCCCTCCCCCCCCCCCCCCCCCGGTGTGAATAGACTTACAGAGAGGCTTGCAGCAACCCCTCCCAGCCCTCTCCACGTTTATGCCTTTGGCCTTAAGGACATCTCACAACCCCCCCCCCCCATTTGCGTAGACTTTAGTAAGGGATTTTTGGCTTAAGCGAGGGTTCGTGCGCCATATTCTTTTGCTCATACTGTGAGCAAACGAGCTCGGAATTCAGATCCGACTGAAGCGTTTCGATCGCACCAGCGAGCTCTACAAGGCGACGCCTAAGATGGCCTCATCCCAAAGACGGCAAAATATTGCCTCAAGAGGCGCACGTAACAACGAGATGGAGATGCGCCCAATGCGGCTCCAGTCCTCCCTTTTCAAGTCCCTCAAGGAAACGGTGGCCAGGTTAGCTTGGTTAATTTTCAAAAGAAGAGAATTTTTCTTAAATTAGTATTAATGAATGGTGTCTTTTTCTTTTAAAACGAGGACCTAAAAGTTATATGAAATTACGAATTATGTGATGTTGTTTTCGATAAATTGCGTTGAAATTGCTATCTTCATGAATTGTGAATGCTATACTTAGAAAATTGCATTGAAGTTGTTATCTTTGGAATTCAAGATTTCTTTTGGCTTCAACGCTAACTCCGTTCCGTGCTTGTGTAGCTGGGCGGCGTCATTAGCAAAGCCCGGGAATGGCCCAAGGTATCCCTCATACCTTTGGGAGAATAAGGATTGCCGATTGAGGCGAGAGATTATGAGGCTGCCTAGTTCTAAGGGCCCAGGCTAGTGCGGTAAATAAGCCCACCCTAGTGTGCAGACATCCCTCTGAGGGGCGGGAGGATCGAGCGATGGAGCCTGAGAGGGCGACAGGCCGGCTTGAGTCCTCGCCAGCGGCCGACGATGAGGTGTATGGTCCCGTAGGGTTTTGCCCAGCATGTAGAGGCTGGAAGGCCGAATTCTAGATCATCGGCAGAATAAGAATAAGAGAGCTGGATTGGCTTGTATGGAAATGGATTCATGTATAAACTTTTTATATAATTGCATCTTGTCTTTGGTATGATTGTATTATGTAAGAAGGCTGTTATAACGAACCTTGTGAAGAAGGGCCCTAATTAAGGAATATGTTTATTTATGTCAAACAGTGTGGTAGTATTAATTAGAAAACAAATTGATGCGTGAGTAGGGTGGAAAGTGGGAGGATGGAATGCCCTGACGGCACCATCCTACGGACGGGTGGACCCGATTAGTCGGGTAGCTTTCCAACAAATTAAGTGAAAGCCCTACGTTAGATAGTTAGGTTCTTGGGCAACTCTATTCTAGAAGACTAGGTCAGCGGCTGTGCCTTGCATAAGATGAGGAAAAAAGCGTTGTCTCTAGAAATCAAGTCTAGTAGTTGCCCAATTTTTGATCAATTGCCCTATGGGTGATTTGATGTTTAGAAAATCACGCTTCCCTTGCGGGATAGAGCTAGGTCATACCTATGAATCGTATCCTTGAATCTCTACAGGGTCAAGGTGTCGATGAATAGGAAATTTTTCCCAAGATAAGACTTAGCGGACTATCTTAAGTGTTTCTCCCATTTTTAGAGGGAGGAACCTTACACATGTAGTGGGTGCCCTTGGCTTTAGCTGGAAAATAGGCATTTTTTCAAGAAGAATAGCCAATTTCTCCTAGTTAGCCAAGGAGTTTCACTTCAAGGTCTTCTAATGAAACATCATATGCAAAGTTGGGCACCTAAAACTATAATCTGATCGAATATCCAATAATTGCAAATCCCCTTTTCTTTGGGAACCAAGTTTGTATATAGGCCCTGTCGCGTAGGTTTAGACAAGTACAGTGAATGTGAGTAAATTGCCTATAACTTTTACATTATTACTCATATGATGTTCCCACTTTGCATATCACAAATACAAATAACATAGAGCTTAACTTAATTTATCGAGTAATTTTTGATATGTTCTACTATTTTCTATATTATTTAAAATGTATTAGAATTATTAAAAAACATACTATTTTATCCTCCCACCACATCTACCATTTAAAGTGCTCAAATTGTATGGATCTAGTGATAATTAGATTGGGAAAGATTAGTATAATGTGGGTATAAGGTAAAATTACAAATCTAACGGTTGGATTTTTGTAGATTTACTTTGGAAAATTTGTTATGACTGTTAGAGGCCCATTAAATCAATTGTAATTTAATTCTAGAAAATTAAATATTGAATCTTTCAATCTAAAAACTCTAGGGATAAATACTCTTGTTGCCATGAATTTATTAAAAAAATTTGGCTTAATTTGAGTATCAAAAGGTCTATTTTCAATCCTCCCAAGTGAAAATTCCCATATTGTGTCCACTCTCCCCTTTTAAAGTCTAAAACCAATCCTAGTTAGGTTTGGAAATCTAGGCTTGGTAAACTTCAAAGCTTCCATGTGTGAGGCTTGGGTAGGCACAAATCTTATATATGCATGCCACTTTTATATCCACATGAGCTTCGAGAGGATCCACTGCCACCTCAGCTTGCCACCTCCACCCTCCATGTCAACATGGTCAACCTAGTTGACTCCCCACCTCATCATCCTAGTCATCATTAATGCCACATCTTCTTGCCACCTTTGCATGCCACCTCGCACTTAGTGACATGGCATGCCACATCATGGAATTACCACATCAACCATAATAGTGCCACATGTCAAGAGAATGCCACATGTCATGCACGGATGTGACATGTGGCACCTCCTTCCCACCTCCCCTTTTTTTTCAAAAACATATTTTTGAAAAAGTTAATTTAGTAATTTAGAGAAATAGAATATAAAATTTTAAACAACAAAACACATATAACTTATTAAATAAAAGAATTTAAAATCACTAATTTTAAAGGATTATATTTTGGGATTAGATCAATAATATTATTATTAAAGTTCATATTATTTAATTCAAAAAAATAGTTTGCTTGAAAAAAATTTATGTAGAATAAACCTTTGAATAAAATTTGAAAAAAATACTTTATGTAGAATAAACCTTTGAATAAAATTTGAAAAAAATACTTTATTAAAAAAAAGTAGTTATATAATTATAAAATAAAAAATAAATTTAAAGATATATTTATATATCTAGTAATGATAAATATTTAGACTGGTTAATAAATATTATTAATAATATTGATTTTTAAGTGGATAATAGTTTATCTTTATGTTTATCTTAATTATCCAATCAATCTTAGATAATAGGAAATCCAATGATGAGATTTGAAGTGGATAACCTATTTTTCCTATATAATCACACATCTCTAGTACTATCCCACACTTATCTCTAGTACTATCCCATCGTTGAGCCTTTATAATATTTTCTCTCTTAGCTTCCTTGAGAATGGGTTCTCAAAGTCGTAGGAGTCGGAAATGTGATAGGACTAGACTTCCCCCCGTCCACCAAGTTCAAGAGGAGGAGAGGAGAAGGGTAGCTCGTGAGAGAAAGAGAGAGTGGACAGCACGTCAACGAGCAACACCTTCCGTTGTGGCGATGATCCAAGGCTTGCTCCTCCTCTTCCACTTCCTCTCCCTCCACCCTCTTCCCCCCCACTACCCCTTAGTTTAGATAATCCACATGGACCCGCCCTTCCTGAGTCCCCTTCTCTTCTACAAGAACCCACCCCCCCTCCTTTGGGCGCCCCTAGTGTGGATAGGAAAGAACTATCAAAGTCAGGGGCACATCGTCGTGCCCATGCAATCTTCCATTCCTATTTCAAAGACCTCACGCCTTCATCATAGGCATGTGTGCTTGATGCTTTGATTGATCTACCCAACATGGCCAACTACAGGGCGCTTTCCGACATTAGAGGTCGAAGAGAGAGGAGAGCTGGCATGGCGGTGCTACAAAGTGTTCGTCATTCCTATATAGTTAACAAGAAGAGGAACTCTGCGGACGCTTTGGCTGCTCGACGGGCTATTGTGACCAAACTTTGCAAGCATGTGGGTCCCCCCCACATGCTTGCAAAGTTTGTTTCCCCATCGGAGCATGTTTGGGTACGATGGTATGGGGAAGGCCTGGATTTTCCATGGCCTCTTAAGCATCGAGACTTGGAAAATCCACAGTGGGCGCTTATTACCAATCCAAACATGCCCCAATTGTGACCAAACTTAGCAAGCATGTGGGGGTGGGTCCCCCCCACATGCTTGCAACGTTTCGTTCCCATCGGAGCATTTTTGGGTACGATAGTATGGGGAAGGCCCGGATTTTCCATGGCCTCTTAAGCACCAAGAGACTTGGAAAATCCGCACTGGGCACTTATTACCAATCCAAACATGACCCGATTGTGACCAAACTTTGCAAGCATGTGGGAATGAATCCCCCCCACATGCTTGCAAAGTTTGGTTCCCATCGGAGCATGTTTGGGTACGATGGTATGGGGAAGGCCCGGATTTTCCATGGCCTCTTAAGCACCAAGAGACTTGGAAAATCTGCACTGGGCGCTAATTACCAATCCAAACATGCCCAGATTCAGACCAAACTTTGCAAGCATTTGGGGGTGGGTCCCCCCCACATGCTTGAAAAGTTTGGTTCCCATCGGAGCATGTTTGGGTATGATGGTATGGGGAAGGCCCGGATTTTCCATGGCCTCTTAAGCACCAAGAGACTTGGAAAATCCACACTGGGCGCTATCCAAACATGCCTAGATTTAGACCAAACTTTGCAAGCATGTGGGGGTGGGTCCCCCCCACATGCTTGCAAAGTTTGGTTCCCATCGGAGCATGTTTGGGTACGATGGTATGGGGAAGGCCCGGATTTTCCATGGCCTCTTAAGCACCAAGAGACTTGAAAAATCCGCACTGGGCGCTTATTACCAATCCAAACATGCTCCGATTGTGACCAAACTTTGCAAGCATGTGGGGGTGGGTCCCCCCCATATGCTTGCAAAGTTTGGTTCCCATCAGAGCATGTTTGGGTACGATGGTATGGGGAAGGCCCGGATTTTCCATGGCCTCTTAAGCACCAAGAGACTTGGAAAATCCGCACTGGGCACTAATTACCAATCCAAACATGCGTAGATTCAAACCAAACTTTGCAAGCATGTGGGGGTGGGTCCCCCCCACATGCTTGCAAAGTTTGGTTCCCATCGGAGCATGTTTGGGTACGATGGTATGGGGAAGGCCCAGATTTTCCGTGGCCTCTTAAGCACCAAGAGACTTGGAAAATCCGCACTAGGCGCTAATTACCAATCCAAACATGCCCCGATTGTGACCAAACTTTGCAAGCATGTGGGGGTGGGTCCCCCCCATATGCTTGCAAAGTTTGGTTCCCATCAGAGCATGTTTGGGTACGATGGTATGGGGAAGGCTCGGATTTTCCATGGCCTCTTAAGCACCAAGAGACTTGAAAAATCCGCACTGGGCATTAATTACCAATCCAAACATGCTCCGATTGTGACCAAACTTTGCAAACATGTGGGGGTGGGTCCCCCCCACATGCTTGCAAAGTTTGGTTCCCATCGGAGTATGTTTGGGTGCGATGGCATTGAGATTTTCAAAAAACAATATGATAGCCAAAGTGTTAAAAAATTTAATAAAATCAAGAACATCAACTAAAATGTAATGATACTCAATAATGAAAAAGCTCATAATGTTATAAACATCAAATAAGTACATCAGAATGAAAATGAGCTACCCCAGCTAGTCTGAGAGGCTAGTCACTGCCCATAAATCTAAGTACAATGTAAGTGAGCTAACCCAGCTAGTCTGAGTTTAGTCACTATCAACGGCAACCCAATCAAAATCTTCATCTCTAACTATCGGTCTATGTGCGCATCGAGACTGCTGTGCACGTCGAGGAGGCTGTGCCGGTTGCGGGGGTCGTCGAATGTCTGCGGGGAGGTCTGTCTCAAAGGTAGGATCGTGAGCTGGTGCCGGTGTACTAAGGAGCTCACGAGTCCCAAAAGCTGCTATAGCCCTCTCTCTCTCTCTCTACGTCGTGCTAATGCAAGACGTCTCTGTCTGTGAACCCAAAATCTATAATTTGCAATGGTACGTGTTTGCCACTCTGCTCGTGTAAGCTCCTCTACTGTAAGGACACGCTACTCATGAGAAGCGGCACTGCTGCTAGCACCATCACCCGAGGTGCCACTAGGACCAGAACCACCCACACGCTCATATGCTGTGATCTGGCTCTCATGTAGGACTCTCTGGTATGCATCAAAGTCATGTGAGCTCCACTCAATCTCTGGAGGCACCTCGGGCTCCTGATCTCTATCATCGAAGGAGTCGAGTCCCAAGTCAATAGCTGATGTAAAATCAATAGGCCTGCCAGTCCTAGCATCTACTCAAACGAGGCCTGGGTGAAGATCATCAATGCCCAAAACTCTATATGTCGCTAGGTCGACGCGTGCACGGCAAGAAGGACATGCTAAGAACCATACTAGCTCCTGGGTGATGCAAGACAAATGGAAAACATGTCCACATCCCAAGGCATATCCACCAGTAGTGTCAATGTCCTCGATACATAAAGCGTAGCACGCATCACGTAGGAAGGGTGGTGCATCCTGAGGGAGAGGTCGTCGAAAAACCTCTGTAAAACAGGCCATGGATATAAAGGTAGGTAAGGCACTATCACGTCTGAGGATCTACGAAACTCTCGAACATGCAGCATCAACTGCTCTGCCCTATGCTCTCTGCCCTATGCTGGGCAATCCGCTCCATAATCTGGTGATGCTGTGCCTCAGCTCTAGAGCTCTCTACCTCGGTCCGAGCCTACGCAAAAAAGTAAAGCATAAAAATAATTGATTAGTCTCTCTCATTAGGTATTACTTAAAGAAATTTATAACTTAGGACCTTAATTATAACTCTTTTACGTGCAAGAGAAACCTACCTGCTGGATGTCGAACTCTCTCAGATGCTATGCCTCTGTAGTAGCTGCCTCTGCCATCTGTAATGCAGCTCTAAGGCGGTCAATCTCTGCTCTCGCCTCTACCAACTCCTGAGTGAGCCTCTTAGTGGTAGGTGTGGGACCCTACTTGACACAATCAACCATGCCGCTCATGTAAAAATATAGAAAAGTACATATAAACATGTAAATAAATGACTAAAAAAACTTATGAAGTAATAAATATGTAAATACCTCGACATCTGTCGTCGGTATCGATTGTGAGAACATACGTACAACATGCTAGATGCTCTCCGTGGTACTCCGTACGTCGATGCCAACCTGCGTGCCAAGAGCCTCTACTGTAAGCACAAATGAAGGATCTGACGGAGCTACACGAAGGGCTGGTGGAGGCCGCCTACCCTGGTCCTGGAGACGGCCTCGGCCACCACCACCACCCGGCCGATGGTGGCTAGTGTAATCCACCTCCTCCCCTAAGACAGACTCCGCATATAATTGCTTTGCGAAGTATATGGGAATCTGGCGGTTGTTCGGCATCCTCCCATATGCGGCAACATATCGACTATAGATATGTGCCGCCATACGAGGATGCGAACACCGCGAAATGGTAAGGGGCTTGCCCACCCCAGGCCTCATTCGAGAAAAAGATCTAAATAGGCTCCATCCCTAATCGGACCAAGATCACAGACTTGACGATATGTCAGGCCATGTGACACAGAAGCAGTGCGATGGTGGGCTATCCACTCATCCATATAAACAATATCATGAAGGCTACGAAGGGACGAAAGCATCGCCTCCAAGTCTGCCACAATATGTAATGTAGACGGTATGTCTCTAGCACTCCTACGAATAGCCGCTAACTCGCGGTCTATCTCCGCGATGAGGTCCCTCCTCGTGGCCCTCCTCGTGTGACTCCATGCTAATACCTAAGCCTGACACAAGGGTCCAATGTGAAAAGGTCCAATGTGAAGGGTCTAATGCTTAGTGCTAATAAAGTAGCACTAATGAAGCTATAAAACAATGCTAATGGGCCCACTAATAAAGTAGCACTAATGAAGCCATAAAACAATGCTAATGGGCCTACTAATACTAATCCAAATCAAGAGAGCAAGGAGAGTGAAAACGACTTTTGACAATGAGGCAAAAAAAAAGTTTTTCGGTTTTATAACCTCGATCGAGGTTCGGTAGCATCATGCAATTTAGGGTTTGCAAGATGTACGCTCTGGATTTTAAGGTTAGTGAAACATACGGCCAAGATACACACTCAATTTTAGGTTTGGTGAAGGATCGACGGTTGAGATTTGATATTAGTATCTCGTTCGAGGTACATGAATGGTGGAGATTGCATCTATGTATCTCGAATGAGATATTTGGACGGTGGAGATTGCATCTACATATCTCGAACAAGATATTTGGACGGTGGAGATTTGATCTCAATATCTCGTTCGAGATACGTGGACGGTGGAGATTGTATTCCTTTACCTCGAACAATGAATGGTCGAGATTCGATTTTGATATCTCGTTCGAGATACGTGGATGATGGAGATGGGCTAGTCAAATATGCCTAGGGGGATACAGCGTGGCCGTGAGGTGGATCCGAGTGGCATAGATATCTCGATCGAGATAATGTGGTGGCAGTGACATGTAATGGTGACGTGGATGATGACTGGAAACCCGAACCTGTAGCGTGGCATTAGTTGGTATCTCGATCGAGATATGTCGATTTAGGCTTGGGAGGCACGTGTCGTGTTTTAATTCACAGCGATATCATGATCGTCGAGATACTCCGCACGGGATGCATGGATGTCCCAATTTTAGAGAGAGTGAATGAAAGTGAGTACCCTCATCTTGCAACCTCCCATAGGTGCCAGCAAGAGGGGCCTATATGGAGATGTAAAGGAAATATTTCCAAGAGCGCAGCTCATCAAAATGTTTGGGGGGTAGCTGTTAGAGGGGTTATGGGAGTCAACACTGATTCAATTAGTTCTCACCAGATATGATCCTTGATGAGGAGCTTGGGATCCCAGCTATGAGAACACCTGTGTAAAGAAGGCTATGGAAGCCATGAATGAAAAGCTGTGAAGATCTGGGAGAGTGAAAAATCCTGTGTAGAGATTTACCTATGATGGTTATGTGGCACATCACTATGCATATATGGCAAAGGTTGTGCAGGTTGTTGAGCCCACATGCATTGATGAGGCTGTTGGAAATGTGTATTGGAGAAAGCTATGGATGAGGAGATGAATGCACTATATGGAAATGAGACTTGGGATTTAGTGCAATTGCCTGAAGGCAAGAAAGCCATTGGATGCAAGTGGGTGTACAAAGTTAAACATAACAGTGCTGGAAGCATAAATAGGTACAAGGCTAGATTGGTAGCCAAAGGATATGTGCAGACATATGGCATTGATTATGAGGAAACTTTCAGCCCAGTCAAGATGGCAACAGTGAGAGTTGTGATAGCAGTGGCTGCGTCAAAGCAATGGTCTTTACATCAGATGGATGTAAAAAATGCATTCTTGCATGGGGATTTGCAAGAAGAGGTGTATATGTTGCAGCCACTTGGATACGAGGATGTGAGTCACCCCGAGCATGTTTGCAGGTTGAAGAAAGCCTTGTATGGCTTAAAACAAGCACCAAGAGCATGGTCTGACAAGATTTCTGAATATCTTGTCACTATTGGCTTTCATGTAGCCAATGCAGATTTCTCGCTATATGTGAGACATGGTGATAGAGGGGTTGTGCTTGTTGTCATCTATGTAGATGACTTGATCATTACGGGGGACCATGATGCAGAGATCTTTGATGTAAAGATCTTGCTTAGACAGAAGTTCGAGATGAAGGATCTGGGGGAGCTCAGATATTTCTTGGGCATTGAGGTGATTAGGTCACCACATGGTATTGGATTAGTGCAGAGACAGTATGGCTTAGACATGTTGTCCAAGTATGGTATGACAGGCTATAAGCCTATTTCCGTGCCATTGGATCAGAATGGCAAGTTGAGTGCAGATTCAGGAGAGATCTTGGAGGATCCTACTATGTATAGGCACATAGTAGGGAGCTTGATCTACATGATGATCACCAGACCAGATTTGAGCTATGCTGTTAGGTTGGTGAGTCAGTTTATGCAAGTTCCACAGAAATCGCATTTGGATGCATTGAGACGCATACTGAGGTATGTGAGGTCTACTTTGCATTGTGGACTATTCTATGAGACTGGGAGGACAGAGATATGTGTACATGGATACACAGATGCTGATTGGGCTGGTAGTATCTCAGATAGAAGATCTACCAGTGGATTCATGTTTTCTTTGGGGAGTGCTGCTCTGTGACTTGGAGTAGCAAGAAGCAGCCTACGATTGCTCTATCCAGTACAGAGGCTGAGTACAGAGGAGCTGCTATGGTGACAGCATGTGAGGTAGCTTGGTTGAGAAAGCTACTTGCAGATTTGGGTCTATCAGTGGATAGACAAATTGTCATTTTCTGTGACAACATTAGCAGTATACAGTTGGCCCCAGGAACCCAGTTTTTCATGCTCGCACGAAGCATATAGAGGTCCACTACCATTTCGTCAGAGAGAAGGTCTTGGCAGGAGACCTTGACCTTGTTTATGTCAGCACAGAGGATCAGGTAGCTGACATCTTCACCAAAGCATTGGATACAGAGAAGCTCCACAGATTCAAGGCTTCGCTTGGTGTACATGAGATGGAGTTGAGCTCGAGGGGGAGTGTTGAGATATCGAGATCATCCAGTGAGGCAGTGGACACTGATGACTCGCCTGGGGGATAGGCCCCACACTTACATCGGTGAGATCTTGGGTGATATGCGGCCAGTGGGATGACAGGCTGTGTGATAGCCATTCTAGAGACTGGCATAGTTATAGCGCCAGCTCATTTAGTTGGGTTCACACTATAGAGAACCCGTGTATGTATTGGTTGAGTACCTTTCATATTATGTGTACTCTTATCTTGTATATGGTGTGTTGAGTGTTGAGTGAAGTAGAAGAAGACTTTCAGCCTCTCACCTTGTGTGTTCTCTATTAGGGTTTTGTGAGTGTGTGTGGGTGCTTGCAAGACTCGAGCTCTCTTCCCCCCTGCATCTTTTCAAAATATTTATACATTTGGTGTACATTGATGTATGCTTGTGGCTTTCTGTGTGATGGTTGTAGTTGGTTTTTGTATGGCAGGGTGATTCTTGGAGTACTTGCAGCTTTCTATGATTATTGAAGTTGGTTTGTATGGCAAGGTGGTTCTTGGAGTACTGACGCTAGATGATGAACATGTGTGTGGTGATGGTTTGTATGTCTATTTAATAATTGTTTACAAATTTATTGTTGTATATTTTATAAGTGAAGAGGACTCAGAGGATTTAGTCGAAAGCACATGTTATTGTTTTTGGAAGGCATTCATTATTTTGGAATTGATTTTTGATTCCATGCATCCTTGAGGCTTGCATGAAATCCAGGCAATGTCCGTGTCTAAAAACCAAGTCACGTTCACATATCAAACAGAAGCAAGCATTGTTAAATTGGCCACATGATAAGGAGGTTACTCCAAGTCCCAAGTCACATTCTGTAGAAGAGATCCATGTTCAAAGTCAATTTCCTAGCACAGTGTTAGGACCATACCGAGCCTGCTTCAAGGTTAGCCCATCATCATCACTAGAGGATTCAAGATCTTCCATCATGATGGACCCATTTTCTCCAAATAAGCTGATAGAAGGGATCCATGTTCAAAGACAATTTCCTAGCATAGCGTTAGGACCAAACAGAGCTTGCTTCAAGGTTAGCCCATCATCATGACCAGGGGATTCAAGATCTTCCATCATAACGTACCCATTTTCTCCAAATAACCTTATAAAAAAGGTGTCAATGATCAAGGTCTTCTGGGGGGCAGGGGGGAGAGGAAGAGTAAGAGGAAAGAGTGTTTTAATGAGAAGCATGAGTTAAAAAGGCATCTTGAGGAGGTAGGTAGTCCATGCGTGGAGTATAGTCCCAGCTTAGGAACGAGCCTCGCCTATGCCAACTTAGGTGTATGCCACCTCTCTTATTCCAACCTAGGAATTAAGCCTTCTTCTCCCTCACAAGGTTTTTAATAAAATTATGGGTCCATGCCACAGCTTGGGTGACAGTCTGCCTTTTTAAACTTTTGTTTGTCAATTTTTACCTTAAAAGTTTCAGAAGCTCCTAAATTATTCTTTTTATTGTGAGCTCGGACTGGTGATCTGGCTACCCTTTCATCTCTGACATTCACTGAGAGCTATTGAGCAAAACTGTGTCGTCTACATTGCAGATGGGCATAATTCAGCTTTGAATTCCAAGCACGGAGGTGGTGTTGCTGAAATGGATGAGTCCAGCAAATGAAATTTCCACAATCTATGGTGATTGGATTGAAGATGATGGCTAGATGAGAAAATGTCTCAAGTGGAGTTGGTTTTTTATGGTAATAAGAGTGCCTGTACTATTCTATCATGCTTCTGAAGTAGTATATTCTAGCAAAAATCGGTTTGGGCAACACAAAAAATGTACACCTTTTCACATGAAGAGGTTCTGACAATGATCTCCATAGCTATGATAACACTTCCATGTGTAGTGTGAAAGGCTGTATTTCAATGTATCCTATTAAAATTACTATATGTATGTCTTGTCATTTTTGATGTCTTGTAGATCAATCTAGCGCTAACATTTGAAGGCTACAAGCGGCATCATGGCCATTATATATAACCTTTCAAAATGGGGCAGATTTTTGTTTATTACTACTATGTCACCATATCGAAGGTCAAATCAAAAGAACTCTATTGTTTGAGAATTTCTTTTAGTATTTGTGTATTACCATACCGAAGCTTTTTTGGAATTTCAACCTCAATTTCAGCTTTTTTGTGTGTGTGTGTGTGTGTGTGTGTGTGTGTGTGTGTGTGTGTGTGTGTGTGGGTGGTTTATTTTTTTGAGCCTTTGTCTTAATGCCATCACATATTAACTAAATGCCATTTTTCAAATTCCATTTGTAGTAAAGGACATGAACAAAACACTACATTTAGTGAAATTTTTAAAATTTTCCCTATGCAAAATCTTAGCTAACCACATGATTTATCTTTTCATTTTGGGTAGTCCGAGGTGCCTAGCATTGTAAGAATAGTTGTCCTCTTTGGCTCCACTTTTAACTTGGGCAACAACACAATGTTTTTCATGTGTTGCAAACATGTTCACCCATGTGGCATCACATATACAGCAAAAAGTGGATTGTGGATGTCGCTTTAGCAAATCTTTCCCTAGGGCCTTCATGAAGTTCTTTGCACAATTTTTTGTAGATTGCCAACTCGATCTCTCCATGTTTGAGCACAGAATGTAGGATTCATTTCAATTGCCATACAACTGTCATAATACAACTCTACTTGTTGCACTATTGCAACTCTGTTGATGGGCTTTGTTGTTGTTGCTCATGAACTGCTCTCATTTTCCCAGAAATCCTCCTCAACTATATCGCCTCACATGAGGCATGTTCTTGTACTCAACTTCTATAAAAGAATGAACAACTCTATCCAAGGCACAACTTTGAGCTACTTCTTGCATTGATCCAAGACCCAACCCTTCAAGTATGGTTAAAAAAGTAACCTCCTTGATTTCTTGCTATCACAATTCCCTACCTAATCTGAGTCACTATATGCGACGAAGGTCTTGCCCAAGGCATATTATATCCTTGATATGCTTCAATACCCACATCCTTGTTTTTGGTTCTCTTGAGTTTAATTTGAGAACTTGCTCAATGTATCAATTGCAAAGCTGATATCTGATTGGGTGAGATGCAGCAAAATGAGACTCCCCGCACGCCTCATGTACTCCGCCACATCCGCTAGGGGAGAAACCTTATGGAAAGCTTTGCATCAAACTCCTTGGGGTGCTGTTTAACTTGCACTTAGACATCCCAAATGCCTTTGGTATCAATCCAATATACTTCTGTTGAGAAATGGAAATATACTTGCCAAACTTCAATCGTTGTCGCTATGCAAAAAAGCATGAGCCCATGGTCCGTCATCTCTAACTGTCTACTCACCAACCATCTCCTTTGTCTCATAGATCCTCTTTTCATGGCTTCCCATTAAAAGAGATCATCCACATAAAAGACAATGATCATATACTTGCCTTGCTCATAGAAAACGTAAAGATTTGCATTTGAGGGGCTTTTTGAAAGACTTGTCATTCCATTTGTACAACACCCAAGGGACTTGTTTCAACCCATATGGTGCCTTCTTACATTTGTAGGCTTTATTTTTTGAATTGGAGATCACAAAGCTTGGTGGGGCTTCTCACAAGGATTGTGGTGTGGATTATTATCCATCTGGCTATGGAGGCAAAAGTTTTCAAATCCTTCTATTTATGCAAGTACCTTTGCCACAAGTAGCGGTTCTTCAATGAGTCATCAAATGGCCTTATACACCCATTTGACCTTGTGTTTCACTGGACAATCCACAAGGTCCCAAATGTGGTTCTTCATACTTTGTCTGCATGGCTTCCATTTCTCAACTTTAGCCACAACTCTTGCTCTTGAAGTAGCATTACACAAATCCTCTATAGAAAAAGTGACATATTCTTTTGCTACTATGAGTGTTTGCCGGGTTTAGGGTAGGTTAGTACAAGGCACTTTAGGGTAGGCAATGGGGGTCACTGATGGGTCGGCTTTAGTGAGAGTAGCATGCGTGATAAGAGAGAGAGAGAGAGAGAGAGAGGAGCGTCAGCTTACAACATAGATTCCTGTTGCAATGTGCATGAACTTATCCACTCCAGGCTTCCTTCTAATAGGCGAGTAGTGTAAAAGCTGGGGTGGGGGGGTTGTTGAATCATTCCCAATTATACCACGTATAAGTACAATTGATAGGGGTTACATATGCACAATTGATAGGGGTTGCTATGTTACATATGCACAAATGAGGCAAAGGCTTTCGAGATTACCTTGCGAGCTCATTGAGCAAAGATAGAAAATTTCTTGCTCGTCGTACCATTAGTGGCTCTACTTTGATGGAAGTAGAAATGAGCAAGGCTACTACACACGTGGACTCAATATTACCACTTGAAGCTTGGTGCTCGGAGGATCTGTTGGCCTCTTTGGGAGTCGTGTTGGCTCTTGAGTATAGGTGGTGAGAGCTTTTTCAACTTCCACACTAGCTATAACTAGCACTAGAAGCAGGCACCACCTATAACTATAACTAGCTAGCACTAGAAGTAGGCACCACCCCCAAACACCAACACACAAAAGCTGTGAATGTCTTGGCTTACCTCTCTCCAACTCAGTGGACTTTGCTTATATGCAACTATGGACACCTCTTGATTAGCTCCTGAATCGGACAATTTTTAAATTCAGTCAGCTCCTAAACTCTTCTGACCCTCTTGTTGATTCCGACAGCTTCTATTCCGAATATCTTTTTGATTCAGACTGCTCCTAAACCCTTTTAGATCCTTCTCCTAATTTAGATTGATACCTTTTTTGACATTTTTAGATCTTTAACACTCTTTGCTTCTTCTAACAATTTTGATTCAATTCAGCAGACACAGTTTGTACTGTTTTAATCAACTTGGGTTCAAAGAGCACTGATCTAAATGCCTTCTACTTCAACTCTCATCCTATTACCTACGTTCATTTCCTCTTCTAGTCAGCATCACTGATTCAGTCAGTTCTCACCCTGTTAGCATTGTTCCTTTGCTTCTCCCAGTCAACTATGGCTCAGATAGCACTGGTCTAGCTGTATATATCCTATTACTTTCCTTTTCAGTCAGCTTTGTTTCTGTCAACATTGATTTAGTTGGCACTGATCCTGACACTTCAATCTTGACTAGCTCACAATATAGCTGACTCAAACAAACTCAGATCTGACAATTCTTGACCTGACCAGCCTCTAATTTGTTAGCTCCTATCCTGACTCTTCTTCCTTCAGTCTGTTCTAATTCAGATAGCACTGAGCCTGACTCTTCTTCCTTCAGTCCGTTCTAATTTCAATAGTTCTGAGTCTAACTCTTCCCCCTTGAATCAACTGTGTATCTCTCAGCATTGTATCTGTTAGCACTGCTTCAGTTTGACAATTCTTAACTTGACCAACCTCTAATTTGTCAGCTCCTATCATGACTCTTCTTCCTTTAGTCTATTCTGATTCAGATAGTACTGAGCTTGACTCTTCTCCCTTCAATCAGCTGTGTATATGTCAACATGTCAACACTGCTTTAGTCAACATCGATTCTGATAGCTCTTGTGCCCCCTCTGACTCTTCATTTTAGTCAACATTGAACTTGTCAGCACTGGACTTGTCTCTTCTTCCTTCAATCTCAGCACTGAACTTGTGTGAACACTGAACTAGTCAGCATTGACTTAATTCAGCACCTATTTTAATCAGCCTAACTTTGACTACTCCTACTTCAGACAACTCTTTAAAGGACTTGCTGCTAACAGTTTTGACCTAGATAACTCTTGATTCTGGCACTTCTCTTTATTCTAACCAATCAGCCCTCGTTCAGTCACATCAATCCTCCTCACTCATCCTATTTCACTCAGCTTTGATTCAGTTAGCATTGACTCTGACACTTCTTACTTCAAATAGCTTAATTCCAAACAACTCCCTGATCTAGATATTCCTGATCGGAATACTTCCCTGCTTCGATCAGCTACTATAAGATTTCCACTCTCTAGACCGTCTTCTTAGGCTAAATTGCTCTGATTTACCCTTTAACTGACAACTCATAAAGAAAAACCACAGGCAATTAAGTCCACCCTAGCCCAATAGGTCGTGCCTTAGAGAAACTCAAAAACTGTAAGATTCCTCCCTAGCCTCTCAAAATGTCCAGCATCTTCCCCTGTAATCAATTTCCTCTTCAAAAATATAAAAGACCTTGTTTCTAACTATTTTAACCTAGAGAGAGAAAATATTCTAGAGAGAGAATATTCAGATTTTTAATATTTTTGGATAGAAAATTATCTCATCTTATTAAAATAAGTTCCCTTGAAACAGAAATTCAAAAATAACTTCCAATGTGCAATTGGAATTAATTGGAAATGGGTATAAAGAACCTTAGTCTAAGGGTCTAGATTTTAAGAAATCTTTGGATTATGGTCTAAGTAAGGTTCTTGTGGGCCAATAGGATCAATCCATGTGTGGGAAGGAGATAAATCCAATTTTGTAAAAGAAGATACCCAAAAATGAGTAAATGCTCATATAAGATAAAGAGTTGACTATGTACAAAGTTTATTAGTAAGAAACTATGAGTAATTTTAATAGTATGAGATATTTTGGGTATCCAAAATTGAGTAAATGCTCACATAAGATGAAGAGTTGAAAATGTACAAGGTTTATTAGTAAAAAACTATGAGCAATATTAAAAATATGAGATATTTTGGGTATCCAAAATTGAGTAAATGCTCACATAAGATGAAGAGTTGAAAATGTACAAGGTTTATTAGTAAAAAACTATGAGCAATATTAAAAATATGAGATATTTTGGCTATAATCATTCCGTTTTGACACATATGTAAGGAAGGGGAGTCCATTAAAGGAGGTGCATATTTCACATGCTTGAATGAGTTTTAAACTAAAAAAATAATGTGATATTTTTATCTCTCCTCTCTTTTGAACCAAACCAAATCAAAAAGGAACCAAACCGAATCAAAAAGTAACCAAACTAGGTCCAAATCTAGTCCAAATTCAACCAAACTGAATTTGGAAAATTCTAGAATCAGTTGTTTGGTTAGGAGCTCAATTTTTCCTATAAATAGAGGCCTCCCCTTTGTTAAAAAAATATAGTGTTTAATGCATTGTTACTCTATCTCACCCAAGCCAAGAACTATGAATTTATTAATAATTCATTAGTTTTTGACATTTCCCTCTTCCAAAGATTGGTTGGCCACTCTTGTCCAAACAAGAGTGAACCCTCAAACCATCAAGCCAAAGGAAAGCTATCAAAGTCATTAGTAAGTTGGTGATTCTTCTTTCTTTCAATTATTTTATAGATTTTTATGATTTTAAATGGTTTTTATGCTTTATGTCTTCCCTATAATGTTAGGCCTCATTACAAAAGGCATTTTCCTCTCTTTTCTAACAAAACCAACCATTCTCTATACTAGGTGAATGGTTAATTAATTAATGTCAAGTTTTTATAATGATTATTTTATTATAAAAGTGTTACTTTTAGCATAATTGAATTTCATGCATAGAGGTATGCATAGAAGATGATTATTTTATTATAAAAGTGTTATTTTTAGCATAATTAAATTTCATGCATAGAGGTATGCATAGAAGATGATTATTTTATTATAAAAGAGTTATTTTTAGCATAATTGAATTTCATGCATAGAGGTATGCATAGAAGATGATTATTTTATTATAAAAGTGTTACTTTTAGCATAATTGAATTTCATGCATAGAGGTATGCATAGAAGATGATTATTTTATTATAAAAGAGTTATTTTTAGCATAATTGAATTTCATGCGTAGAGGTATGCATAGAAGATGATTATTTTATTATAAAAGTGTTACTTTTAGCATAATTGAATTTCATGCATAGAGGTATGCATAGAAGATGATTATTTTATTATAAAAGAGTTATTTTTAGCATAATTGAATTTCATGCGTAGAGGTATGCATAGAAGATTATTATTTTATTATAAAAGAGTTATTTTTAACATAATTGAATTTCATGCATAGAGGCATGCATAGAAGATGATTATTTTATTATAAAAGTATTACTTTTAGCATAATTGAATTTCATGCATAGAGGTATGCATAGAAGATGATTATTTTATTATAAAAGAGTTATTTTTAGCATAATTGAATTTCATGCATAGAGGTATACATAGAAGATGATTATTTTATTATAAAAGAGTTATTTTTAGCATAATTGAATTTCATGCATAGAGGTATGCATAGAAGATGATTATTTTATTAACATAATTAAATTTCATGCATAGAGGTATGCATAAAAGATATGGGAAGTGATAAGATGTGTATGGGATGAGGTAAGAAGTGTATGTGATGGGATAAGATTTATATGGGGTGAGAATATGGAGGTGAATGTGGATGTGTATGTATGGATGTATGCATGTGGATGTGAATGTGGATGTGGATGTGGATGCATGGATGTGAATGTGGATGTGTATGTATGGATGTATGAAATGTGGATGTGGATGTATGGATGTGAATGTGGATGTGGATGTGGATGCATGGATGTGGATGTGGATGTGTATGTATGGATGTATGCATGTGGATGTGGATGTATGAATGTGGATGTGGATGTATGGATGTGAATGTGGATGTGGATGTGGATGCATGGATGTGAATGTGGATGTGTATGTATGGATGTATGCATGTGGATGTGGATGTATGAATGTGGATGTGGATGTATGGATGTGAATGTGGATGTGTATGTATGGATGTATGCATGTGGATGTGTATGTATGGATGTATACATGTAGATGTGAATGTGAATGTGGATGTATGGATGTGAATGAGGATGTGGATGTAGATGCATGGAGATGTGGATGTATGCATGTAGATGTAGATGTATGGATGTGAATGTGAATGTGAATGTGGATGTGGATGTATGCATGTATAAAATCATAAAAATCTATAAAATAATTGAAAGAAAGAAGAATCACCAACTTACTAATGACTTTGATAGCTTTCCTTTGGCTTGATGGTTTGAGGGTTCACTCTTGGTTGGACAAGAGTGGCCAACCAACCTTTGGAAGAGGGAAATGTCAAAAACTAATGAATTATTAATAAATTCATAGTTCTTGGCTTGGGTGAGATAGAGTAACAATGCATTACATACTATATTTTTTTAACAAAGAGGAGGCCTCTATTTATAGGAAAAATTGAGCTCCTAACCAAACAACTGATTCTAGAATTTTCCAAATTCAATTTGATTGAATTTGGACTAGATTTGGACCTAGTTTGGTTACTTTTTGATTCGGTTTGGTTCCTTTTTGATTTGGTTTGGTTCAAGAGAGAGGAGAGATAAAAATATCACATTATTTTTTTAGTTTAAAACTCATTTAAGAATGTGAAATATGCACCCGTTTTAATGGACTCCCCTTCCTTACATATGTGTCAAAATGGAATGATTGTACCCAAAATATCTCATATTTTTAATATTGCTCATAGTTTTTTACTAATAAACCTTGTACATTTTCAACTCTTCATCTTATGTGAGCATATACTCAATTTTGGATACCCAAAATATCTCATATTTTTAATATTGCTCATAGTTTTTTACTAATAAACCTTGTACATTTTCAACTCTTCATCTTATGTGAGCATTTACTCAATTTTGGATACCCAAAATATCTCATACTATTAAAATTACTGATAGTTTCTTACTAATCAACTTTGTACATAGTCAACTCTTCATCTTATGTGAGCATTTACTCATTTTTGGGTATCTTCTTTTACAAAATTGGATTTATCTCTTTCCCACACATGGATTGATCCTATTAGCCCACAGGAATCTTAATTGGACCATAATTCAAAGATTTCTTAAAATCTAGACCCTTAAACTAAGGTTCTTTATACCCATTTCCAATTAATTCCAATTGCACATTGGAATTTCTTTTTGAATTTTTGTTTTAGGAAAACTTATTTTAATAAGATGAGATAATTTTCTATCCAAAAATATTAAAAATCTGAATATTCTCTCTCTAGAATATTTTCTCTCTCTAGGTTAAAACAGTTAGAAACAAGGTCTTTTATATTTCTGAAGAGGAAATTGATTACAGAGGAAGATGCTGGATATTTTGAGAGGCTGGGGAGGAATCTTACATTCTCTCCCACTTGAAAAACGCGAGATGTCCTCATCTCGCAAACTGGGGGTAATTTCACAAGATGCACGAATATGAGACTGAGAGAAAATTTAATTAAAATTAATCACCAAAAAAAGTCTCAAAGAGAGCAAGACTCAAGACAAGAACAAAGATTTCAACTTTATTCACTCTTGGAATATATACAGCAAGATAGAAGAACTTTTTACACTTCCATAAGCCCGTCCATCATATGGTCACAAAAGCAGCACTCACAAGCTGCACACGTATAAGGTAACTCATCTATGGGAATAATTTGGCTGGATATTACAGCACCTACCTCAGTGGTATGAGGTGATCTAACAAAAGGACCTCTAAGAGGCAAGCCGAAAACAGGATAAAGGCATATCTTCTGGTGAGGAAGAAAGCACGCTAGTAAGAAGACCCGCTCAGAAAATCCACCATGCCTTGATCTCATCACGCAGTAGTATCGGGGACCCAAACCCAAGGCTTCAATAACCATAGCCAAGCGGACATTGTTACGGAAGTGCTATCGCCCCCACGGTGTTACCCTAGTTATATCTTGACAGGTCCGCCATTTGGTCTGAGCTACAGAAGTTCCCAAGTGAGGGAAAAGTGAGCGCTCATACAGTTCTATAAAATCCTTCTTCACAGACTCGCTTGCGTCTTGAAGGTGAGAAATCATCATGGATAAAACCAATTCCTGCTGCCAAGCCATGAAGGAGATTAAGAAAGAAAGGGGATCGATGGAAGTAAGATTACTGTGAGCGACAAGTAAAAGTTATGACTTATATAAAGGAAGGAGCTAGAGTAACCTAGAAGCCAACGGTATCTTGCCACTGAAGTTTTACCGTCTTTCCATGATTTGGGTTTGGCACATATTAACACCATATTAGTGAATTTGAGAATTTTCCAATTCCCATTTTTGAATACTTAAAAAAGGGGGACATGGATAACATGTTTGTAAGTTTCTCAAAACCCTATCATATGACCTATCGTTGGAAAGCGCTTGAAAAATGGAATCTAAAGAGCTATAAAGCGCTCATTTTGGATTAGTGGTGTTCAAGTTATGGTTAATCCAAACTTTTGACCACGTGTCCCGAACTTGTGGAAAATTCCCATATTCCCCAATATGGTGTTTATTTCTATAGAAGGCTTACATGAAATACATTATGAACTTTGAGATGAGGAGGTAAAAGAAGCTCGTAGGCTAAGTCACCTACTTTCTTTGAAATCAGATATGGCCCACAATATCTGGGGGATAACTTCTTATACTTCCCAAGAGATAAAGAACTTCTTTTGGACCGTACTCGAATGAAGACCATATCGGCTTCTTTAAATTCTCTGACTGTTCTCTTCTTATTTGCATACTGCTTCTGTCGATCCTCGGCAGTCTTTTAACTGATGACGTCTCATGACGTAGCTTCACCTTTTCATCTGCTCTATTTTGAGCCCATAAGTGGTGCATGCGTTGAAACTCTTGTAGATCATCTCGTTGTGGCTTGCTCTCCTTTGCTCCTGTGATGGTTTTCCAAAGCACCTCGGCTATATTCTTGAAAATGTGCATTGGGTCAAGAAGATGGTTCACTAAAAGGTCATTCCAGTATGGAAGTTGATGGAAAATGGATAGACGCTTCATTCCTGGAGGTGTACACGTTGGATCCAGCTCCCATAAGGTCCTCCAATCACTGCTCTTCCATATGCGAGAGGAGACCTCCCTAGAAATCCCTCACGCAAAGGATGGTCCACTGGAAGATACTTCTTGTGGCCCTCGTATACTATCTTCTTTATAGACTTTGAGTATCGAGCCTCAAGTTGCGACCCACCTCAACTACGGTCCACTGGCATCTCATTATCTTCTGGCAATATTTGATGTTTCAATAAGCTGTTACACAAAATAGTCAGGCTAAGAAAATGCATATAAAGGTATATAACTCACTAATTGCATATGATATCATCACTTATGCAAAAAGTTTTGATACGCTCGTATCAGACCATCCAAGTTCAATATGGATAGGCAAGCGCGTAAAACAGACACATGTGCTTCACGATATAGTGGAAGACAAGCAAGCCTGCGTAGCTATTTCTCTTCTTGGGATGCATATTCCACACATCATGTGTTTTCTTCTACCCCTTCATGGTCCAAACCTCGATCTTCTGTTCAATCGTGTAAGGCATTTATCATGTCATCCATGTCATGTTCTAGTATTTGCTCTGAATCAGCCTCAACAAGTTTCTCGAGTTGTTGAATCACCTCGTTTGTGGCTACTCTTGTTGGTCTCCATCATTCAGGCTGGATATCCACTGGTTCGTCATTGTTAAAGCGCGCATTGCCACTAGTTAGATGTTCCAATCGCTCCACCAAAAATATTCCCCATTTTTTTGTATGATCATTGTAAATTTGTCGACGTCGAGCCACAGCGAGTACATGGGCAAAGTGTCTTCTCCTCTAAATCAACAAAATTTGATGGTGTGGCATCATCCATGGTTTCCATATTGATTTGCAAAATGGGAACGAATGCTTATTTTTGGAGGGGAATCCTCCCTTAAGTATTTGTGGAGGGTGGTAGTCGGTGATAGGTAATTTGAAATGTCAAGGGCGTGCAAGATCTGGAAAGATTTTGAATTTGAATGAAAAGTAGCGATCGTCAAAGTAAGCATCGAAAAGAACGTCAACATATCCATCCATAAAGAGCATGGGAAATTTATTTTTTTGACACTTATTTCCACGCTATTTTCCACTCACTTTTTGACGCTTTTTTTCACCCTGATTTCGTCACTTTTTTCCACAGTTATTTCGATGCATATATAGACGGTGCATGTTTTTACAATAAAACAAAACCTCTCTTTTTTTGCATTTTTTTTCGTGCGCGTGTGTTTTTCTTCCTCACCAGGTATGCCTCCTTTTCCCTCACCAGGTATGCCTCCTTTTCCCTCACTCCCATCTCCTCTTTGTTACATGTACATGTAATGTAAAATGTCTATGTGTGTAATTATGGGTCATTTTCTTGTTTTTTTGCTTTCTCGTTTGTTTTGCAGGTTCTTTCTCTCTCCCAAGCTCTTCTCCACCTCCTTCTTTGCCTTCCCTCCCCTCCCCTCCCCTCTCCTCTTCTCTCCTCTTGCTTGTTAAATTGGTGTGTGTGTGTTGAAGGATAAACCTCCTTGTGTATCCATGCTATTTACACTTTTAGGGTTTTGTATTACTAATTCTTTTCTCAACTTTTTGTTTTGATTTGTAGGTCTTCTAATCCTCTCTTTCAACTTCACCAAAAAGAGGTAAATTCTTTTCTCTCTTTCTTCTCTTTTCGATTTTGTATGTATGCATTAGGTTCTGAAGGATTTTGTATGTATGCATTACTAATCCTTTCCTCACCCTTTTGTTGGTTTTGTAGGTCTTTTAACCTTCTTTTTCAACATCACCAAAAAGAGGTAAGTGCTTTCCTCTCTTTCCTATCTTTTTATCCTCTCTTTCCTCTATTTTTTATCTACCAAAAAGAGGGGTTTTGTTTTGTAGGTCCTCTATGCATGGAGCTTAATGCGATGCATAGAGCTTAATCTATGCATTAAGCTCTATTTGTAAAGCTTAATGCATAGATTAAGCTCTATGCATGCATTCATAATGCATAGAGATATAGGCATAGATTAAGCTCTATGCATAGAGCTCTATGCATGAATGCTTAATGCATAGTGCCGAGGTACGGTTTAGTTTAGGATAGCGTGGCTTGCATAGTGCTTTATGCATAAGCCTCATGTATAATGCTTTATACTAAGCTTTATGCATAAAGCCTCATGCATAGCTTTATGCATAAGACCTCATGCATGCTTTATGCATAAGATTTAGCATAGCTTGCATAAGGCTTGCATAGCAGCATAGTTTGCATAAGCTTTTGTATGTATGCATTACTAATCCTTTTCTCACCCTTTTATTGGTTTTGTTTGTCCTCTAATCCTCTCTTTCAACATCACGAACAAGAGGTAAGTGCTTTTCTATCTTTCCTCTCTTTCCTCTATTATTATTGCACCCTTGGGTGCTAGGGATTTTTTTTTTGTAGGTTTGTACATAAGCATTATACGTAATGCTTTATGCATAATGCTCATTCATGCTTTATGTGTAAGCTTTATGCATAAGACCTTATGCATAAGGCCTCATGCATGCTTTATGCATAAGCTTTCTGCATAAAGCCTCATGCATAGTTTTATGCTTAAGGCCTTATGCATAGTGCTTTATGCCATAAGCCTTATGCATAAGCTTTATGCATAAGGTCTCATGCATAAGCTTTATGCATAAGGCCTCATGCATAGCTTTGTAGGTCTGTGCATAAGCTTTATGCATAATGCTTTATGCATAATTCTCATGCATGCTTTATGCATAAGCCTCATGCATAGCTTTATGTAGATAAGGCCTCATGCATAGCTTTATGCATAAGGCCTCATGCATAAATGAATGAATGTTGAGGGATAATTCATGCGTATGCTCTTATTAAAGTGTCCATGTGGGCTTTGTTATGTGTGTGTAGAAACATGTCTCGCACCCCAGATGAGACACTGGCTTACTCTCCATCCTTCTCTCTATATGCCATGTCTCCTGTCTAGTTTATGGGTTTTTTAGCACAAGCCACGCCCGAGCAAAGAGCGATGGCACAACAATATTTTGGGAGAGGGGTAGGCACTTCGATCGCACCATCGGGCACACCACCACCACTAACCCTAGTTCACCTGTTACAAATCCCACAAAGAGCCGCCAGAACCCTTCCCTTAGGTCGCTCGTCCACTCGCACAGGACAACGCTCGAGTAGTGGAGGTGGAGGTGGTTGTTGTCCAAGTGGGGGCACGGATGGGTCTATGCTCCCACATGAGTGTCCTTCCCCATCTAGTGCCAGAAGCACTCCATGCTTTCGCGATCATCGTGACGTTTCAACACACAGCCCACACCCGCCGATGGGAAAAAATATTACATCATTGTCAATGGCAATGTGGTTTTGGATAATGTCAGTAGGCAAGAGATGAGAAGAGCCGCATCCGCGAGCTTTGCCACATTGTCTTTACAAATGACTTTATGACTTTATGGCCAAAGTTGGATAAAGATAAGAAAGATAGAGTCATAAATCAAATCAAGGATGAGTACAAGCCAGTCATCGATAGTGATGTCATCCCCATAAGGTGGATAAAAGACCACATGGTGGACATCATGAAACATTGACGGGGAGATATGACTAGGAGAGTGAAGGCAAGGGGTGAGAAGCCTTGGTACATGAGTACCAAGGATTGGAATGAGGAGAAGCAAAAGCATGCGAGAAATCCCTAACGCTACAACAAGCAATAAGAGGATGCGACCAAAGCCCAAATGGAGAGCATAAGAAGCTCTCACCTTGGAAGCGGCGGTTGGGATGCATTCCATGTCTACTTTGTAAAGTATCAACACTTATCTTGTATGTTTCATTTGATGTTATGTCTACTTTGTAAGTATCAATGCTTATCTTGTTGCTTTGGTGCTTTTAGAATCAAGTGGTTGGTTGGCTGGCAATGGGAGAAGAGGAGGACATTGCTCGCCCTGCCATAACACGTACTTTCTTTTGGAGAAGCTTGAGCGAGAAGGCGCTAACCTCAATTGGGGGCGCATTGCAGATATAGTAAGTGCGGCAAGCCTTAACCTTATGATTTGTATACTTGCTTTGCCATGTCATGTTAGATCGTTGTTTTATATACCAAAAAAAGCGTCTTGTATGGTTTTCGTAGGGACCAATGCCTAACCCTGAGTGAGGGCTCCGCATAGAGTGGCCTTGCTCATGTCTTTCCTCTTGTACATATATATTTTGGTCAGCTCACATCTTTGTTTGAGCTTGTATAGCCTGTATGCAACTACTTTATGCAATTTTGGTCAATCAAGTATAGCTTGTTTGAGCTTGTATAGCCTGTATGCAACTACTTTATGCAATTTTGGTCAATCGAGTATAGCTTGTAGAGATTGTATGCAATTTTATGCAACTACTTTATGCAATTTCGGCTTATCTCGTCAAAGCTTGATATGTAAATTTCACATCTTGCAATATAATTTAACCATTGTTTGCACTTGTGTGAATTGTGTACCTACTTTGTAATGTCGAAAACGTTATGGCACTCTAACGTTTTCAACAAATTTGCTTCGTTCTTCACATTAGAGTACACTTGCCTTTGGTACTCTATAAGTTTGGTATAATGGTGTATCCAGCTACAAGACTGTAGCTAGATGCACCATTATGCCAAAAAAAAAAATTAATAACTACACACATTGAAATAACCGTTGAAAGTTCCTGCACCCATCAAAAATAGCATCGAAAGTTTCCTACATCCGTTGAAATAACCATCAAAAGTTTCCTGCATCCATCGAAATATACGTGGAAATGTTAGTCGAAATCTAAGTCAAAAAATCAGATAAAACCAAAGTCGAAATGTCAATCAAAATCGGAGTCAAAATATCAGTCGAAAAAAGCGTGGAAAACATAATTATTTCGACTGTTATTTCGATGCATATATCGACGGTTATTTCGACGTTTTCATTTCGATGCTTTTTTCGACGCGTATTTCGACGTTTTAGAAATTTTAAGCTTAGTTCTAAAGCTACAAAAAAAGCATGGATAATGGTCCCGCCTCTTGTAGTTCATGTGTATTCTATCAACAAAGCCTATCCTTAGAACTTGTGGCCTACCTCAAAATCCCATGACATTAATGAGATCCTCTACCTTGTTGATTAATGGATGCACTTCATGGCCATGTAAGTTGTAGTAGTTGTGATAATCCTCTCTCTCTCTCTCTCTCTCTCTCTCTCTCTCTCGCAAATGGCTTTTGTCAATGGTGGTTGTACCCTTCGAAGCTGCACTTGCCACCCCCACACAGCTAGAAGCACCCATCCAAAGAATGTGCCCATTTTTAAAGGAATTGAATCTACCTATTCCTAATGGAATAGGATGAGGAATAGGATGTGCATACACTTGACTCCATCTATCCAAGTCAACACTACAGGAAAACACTATGCACATATCATCCATGTTTTGGGGCAAGTTGCAAGTCTACCCTTTAGAGGTCAAGGGTGCAAGCAAGCGTGGCTTTTAGTAGGGCCTAGAAAAGGCCAACCTTTTAGGACCTACTCAGGGAGTTGTAAATCTCCAGTGGCCCTAAGAAGGAATGGCATTAGGATTGGAAAAAAAACACGATAAGAGTTGTAGGTGCCAGTAAGAGGTGCCTATATGGAGATGTAAAGGAAATATTTCCAAGAGCGCAACTCATCAAAATGTTTGGGGAGTAGGTGTTAGTGGTTATGGGAGCCGGTGAGTAGGTTAAGAACGAGCAGGGAGTAGGCATTCAGGTTAAGAACGAGCAGGGAGCAGGGAGTAGGCATTCAGGTTGTAGACATAAGGTATGACGTGCATCTCTAGGGTGTATTAAACAAAGGAGGCCTCTTGCGTTACTATTGGCAGCCATGAATTCAGATAGGCTGTAAAGGCCGAACAGCAGGAGGGCCCCCTAGGGCTAACACGATGGGCAAGAGGCACGATGTGACGAAAGGTAGTAGAGATCCACGTTCCCGTGGGTGGTGTCATAGGCGATCAACTCTTGGGCGAAGGGGTGGCCGCCTAGCACCTTCCTCACCATCACAAGCCAGCTTATCTTTATGTTGTCATCATTGTCTGAGTAGCAGAGAGTAGTAGAAGACCAGGCTTGCAAAAAGGCCCACGAGTGCAACAAAGGTAGTTCTAAGACTTGCCATGCGTAGGTTTGCAAGGCTTAGAAAGAGGCCGCGTCGGTGTGGCCTCTTTGCGAGTGATCTTGGGCATTCTTTAATTTAATCATACACGAATTGAAGCTGACGTGCGATGAATTGAAGCTGACGAATTTTTAACGGGCAACGAATTGAAGCTGACGTTGAGACCTATGGATATTGTCTTTTAAAAAAAGCCCGGAACAAGGCGGCGGCGGCGGCTAATGTTGAGACCTATGGATGATAGGATATTGTCTTTAAAAAAAAGCCCAGGACGAGGCCGCGTTGACACGGCCTTGATCTGGGCTTTTTTCAAAGACAATATCCTATCATCCATAGGTCTAAAATAGCCCAGAACGAGGGTACACCTACGTGGCCTCATTCTGGGATTTTTTAAAAAGATAATATCCTATCATCCATAGGTCTCAAAGTGTTGAAATATACAAGTGAATAGGGTGTGTGCGGGAACAAGCCCTTGGTTTAGAGGCTGTAAAAGAGAATGTGTAAATGTGAAAGAACCTGTGAAAAGGTGACTCAAAAGAATCTACTGGGAGAGAATAAAGGGTAGCATGAGAAGATTTAGGAAGTGTGGAGATATTCTAGGAGGTGTGGAGATATTCTGGGAGAGGTAGAGAGAATCAAGCAAAAGAGGTGGAGTGAATCAAGCAAAAGAGGTAGAGTGAATCAAGGAGAAATCAGTGGAATTTGATACTTGGATGTAAACTCTATAAATTGAGGCATTGGCCTAATGAGAATTTGTTGGTTTTTGATTATCCATGCCTACATTAAGCTATTTATTAATTACTCACTAATCACGTCTTAATTATCATCTAATCACTTTGTTAATGATGTTGATTCTAGCATTTGATCTACCATAGCTCATCACATTACTGTAGTTTTAACATGGTATCAAAGCCAAGCCTAGAATCCATCAATTTATGAGTCTATTATCTTGTTAATCACTTTGCTAATTAGGATTAGTAGAAA
>NC_141048.1:38292895-38300395 GCF_041138505.1 Cibotium barometz | reverse complement strand
TCTGAGGGCCCAGGCTAGTGCGGTAAATAAGCCCACCCTAGTGTGCAGACATCCCTCTGAGGGGCGGGAGGATCGAGCGATGGAGCCTGAGAGGGCGACAGGCCGGCTTGAGTCCTCGCCAGCGGCCGACGATGAGGTGTATGGTCCCGTAGGGTTTTACCCAGCATGTAGAGGCTGGAAGGTCGAATTCTAGATCATCGGCAGAATAAGAATAAGAGAGCCGGTTTGGCTTGTATGGAAATGGAATCATGTATAAACTTTTTATATAATTACATCTTGTCTTTGGTATGATTGTATTGTGTAAGAAGGCTGTTTTAACGAACCTTGTGAAGAAGGGCCCTAATTAAGGAATATGTTTATTTATGTCAAACAGTGTGGTAGTATTAATTAGAAAACAAATTGATGCGTGAGTAGGGTGGAAAGTGGGAGGATGGAATGCCCTGACGGCACCATCCTACGGACGGGTGGACCCGATTAGTCGGGTGAAAAGTGGGAGGATGGAATGCCCTGACGGCACCATCCTACGGACGGGTGGACCCGATTAGTCGGGTAGCTTTCCAACAGATTAAGTGAAAGCCCTACGTTAGATAGTTAGGTTCTTGGGCAACTCTATTCTAGAAGACTAGGCCAGCGGCGGCTGTGCCTTGCATAAGATGAGGAAAAAAGTGTTGTCTCTAGAAATCAAGTCTAGTAGTTGCCCAAATTTTTGATCAATTGCCCTATGGGTGATTTGATGTTTAGAAAATCACGCTCCCCCTGCGGGATAGAGCTAGGTCATTCCTATGAATCGTATCCTTGAATCTTTACAGGGTCAAGGTGTCGATGAATAGGAAATTTTTCCCAAGATAAGACTTAGCGGACTATCTTAAGTGTTTCTCCCAATTTTAAAGGGAGGAACCTTACAATTGGTATCAGAGCAAGTTTGGCTCCTAGGAATTGCAGTTTAAGGACTGTTTTGTAATAAATGTTTTACCTAACATAATGATAATTAGTAAAGACATCCTACTAAAACAAATAAGTTAAATTGATGTTTGAATGATTGTAGGAAGAGGAAGATGCCTACTCCAAATTTCTAGTTTTCCAGTGCATCTTCGAGACTGCTAGTCACTCCTCGAATTTCGAGTTCCGCGACACCATGGTGCAGATATTAGAGAAGATATCCCTCCCTCATTTCTCTCGTATTCAGAGAGGATGGGGTAGAGATTTCTGGAGTCGTGGGCCGAGATACTTCTTCATCCGAGCAGATCAGATTGGGAACCTCACCACCGACCTTAAGCGGATTCGTTGGATTGAGAAGCTGAAGATGGTCCGCTTATTTTGGTTCGTCGGTACCCCCAGGGCCGACACCTCGGTGACTATAGATGGGGTTCGCATACCTCAGGATCGCTGGGTGTATGACAAAGTGATGCGGGTCTTACCTGCTGATAGAGTAGCGGTGTTGGGATCTACCCCAATCCAGAGTTTACCACCCTTACCATCAATTTTTAGAGTCTTAGAAACTATAGCGGAACCCCCATATTTCACCTATGTGGACCGCTCTACCCTTATGTCATAGTCAAGCCTAGGAATTTCCCTTCATAGCAAATAAGACTGATTATAGTCTCAGAACTTTGTAATAAAACTTGTCCTTGTTAATATTTGGAAATAGAATAATTTCAATGTTTTACTCTCCAAAAATAAGCGTTGTGCAAATATGAATCTTGTAATCTTAAAATTGTTTTTACAATGATGGCCAGGACGACCACCCTCCACTTCCCAATGCGCTTTACACCGATACCCAGGAGAAGAAGCTCCTGCTCAAGTAAATGCAACCTCCCTCCTTTAAAGGAGAAGGTCCAAAGGTTGAGAAGGATGCTGAAGTCTGGATTGAGGCGATGGACGATTATTTCTCTGCTGCCGGTACTGGAGTAGCAAATCAGTCTATGCTCGCACGGTTTCGCCTCACTGGAGATGCTAAACTCTGGTGAAAACAGTGGTGCCGTGACAAGGAAGTCACCGAGCATTCTCAAACGTGGGAAGACATCAAGCAGGCAGTGAAGGAAAGATATCTTCCTCCATCCCATGAGTCCATAAAGATGAATGAGTTTTTTAGTCTTAGACAGTGCAGCTTAACTCTTGAGGACTACTATTCCAAATTTATTACCCTTCGGAAGTATGCCCTAGCTATGACTACTTCCCAGCAAGTGGCTCATTTCTGCCAAGGGCTAAATGAACCCCTAGATTCCCGCCTTGAAGCAATGAGGCCAAGCACATTATAGGATGCTCTCATACGAGCTAAGCCCCTTGTGAAAGAAATGAAGGCTAACAAACCGAAGAATCAAAAGAGATCTTACCCTGACGCAAACCTTAGAGATCAACCCTACAAGAAACCTCAACAGAATTTTCCCTACTACAACAGAGGGCGACAAGGCAACTCTTTTGCCCCCCGCTCGTATGCTGCTTCTTCCAGAGAAGGCCCTCTGTGTTTTGAGTGCAATGAGCCGGGACACTTTAGAGCCAACTGTCCCAAGATGGCAACATCATTTCCCCAAGGTAACAGAGGAAATCAAGGCTGTGGAACCCCTACCCACCAAGGTGCAAGAGGTAGTGACCGTGGCAGAGGCCGCGGAGGAACAGTTGCTAGAACTGCCTGTGTTATAAGTGAAGAACCGACCTTGGAGACGGCTGAAGAAGAGCGCGCCACCGTCCATGCGGCAGTAGAACACCAAGGTTCGAATAAACAATTTGGTGTAATCCAAACCCCCGCCACTCATCACGGTAAGCCATTTCAGCTTTTGATTGATTGTGGCAGTACCCATTCATTCCTTTCTCCTAGGTGCTTGCAAAAATTAAACTTGAGTCAAAAAACAGCTAGAAAAATGATTGTAGAGTTAGCCAGTGGGAAAGAAGTAGTATCTCGCCACTCTATAGGAAACCTTGATTTTGAGCTGGGTAATGAGCAAACTCATGGTCACTTTAGAGTCTTGCCACTAGGAATTTATGATGGAATCCTTGGGATGGATTGGTTAATTGCAAACAAAGCTAGCATTCATTGTAACCAGGGGAGTATCACTTTTGAAAATGAGCATGGCCAAGTAATATCTGTTCAGGGAATCACAAGAAAACCTAAGTCTAGGGTAGTCAAGGCAAAACATCTTCTCAAGGGGACACGTAAGGGTCAGCAAGTTTTCTTAGTTAAACTCAACAAAGTCATTGAACCTAGTATGGAGACAGAACCCTCTTGGCTCCAAGAATTCTCTGACATCTTCCCCGACGAGCTTACAGGGTTACCGCCTCCTCGAGAAGTCGACCATGAAATCGAGGTGATCCTTGGAGCTCAACCCGTCTCAAAAACTCCCTATAAAATGTCCCTTCCTGAAGCCATTGAACTTAAGGAGCAACTTTCCCAACTCATTGAACAAGGATTTGTACGCCCCAATAGCTCTCCATGGGGAGCACCTGTTCTTTTCCAAAAAAAGAAGGACGGGACTCTCCGCCTCTGCATAGATTATCGAGGGCTAAATCAAGTCACTGTCAAGAATAAGTATCCTATCCCTCGCATCGATGAACTTCTTGACAGGCTTCATGGGGCCAAAGTCTTCTCAAAAATAGATTTGAGGTCTGGTTACTATCAGATCAAAGTCAAGGAAGCAGATATACCCAAAACAGCCTTCAATACCCGTTATGGCCACTATGAGTTTACTGTAATGTCATTCGGGTTAACCAATGCTCCTGCAACCTTCAACCGCCTAATGCAAGATATATTCTGCCCGTACTTGGATGAGTTTGTGCTTGTTTTCTTTGATGACATCCTAATCTACTCCAAATCAATGGAAGAGCATGAAGAGCATGTGCGTATAGTTTTGCAATTGCTACGCAGACACAAACTCTATGCCAAGAAGAGCAAATGTACCTTCTTTACTCATCAAATTGAGTATCTTGGATTCATCGTCTCCAAGGATGGCATCTCAGTAGACCCCGCCAAGGTCAAGGATATTCTAGAATGGCCACCCCCTAAATCAGTTCGTGAAGTTCGTGGATTCTTGGGAATCACGGGTTGGTATAGGATTTTTATCAAAGATTATGCCTTGGTAGCTGCACCCTTGACAGATCTTCTTAAGAAGGATTGCAAAATAGTGTGGCTGCCAATCCATCAAAATAGCTTTGATCAACTGAAAGTCATTATTACTTCTGCCCCAGTCTTAAAGCTTCCTGATTTCTCCAAGGAATTTGAAGTGGTTACCGATGCTAGTAGTCTAGCACTTGGTGGTGTCTTAGGCCAAGAAGGCAGACCAGTCGCTTATACTTCACGCAAGCTGAAGCAATATGAAGCAAACTATGCCACTCATGATTTGGAACTCTTAGCAGTTGTTCATTGCCTCAAATTATGGAGACATTATCTCTTGGGAGGCAAATTCCAGCTTGTAACTGACCACAAAAGTCTAAAGTGGATCTTCACCCAGCCTAACCTCAACATGCGGCAAAGGACATGGATTGAAATTCTACAAGAATATGATTTCGACATCAAATTCCGCCCTGGGAAAGATAATGTGGTAGCTGATGCACTTAGCCGCAAATCTTTCTTGAATGCAATTTCAATGCCAAATAATCCCATACTGGTCAAGGTGGAAGAAGTCTCATCTCATGACCCAGATTATCAGAGGATGATAAAGTTAGTAGAAGAAGGGAGACATTCAGAGAAGGAGAAGAATCTAATCAAGGGATACTCCACTCATGAAGGAAGCCTCTACTTCAATCACAGGCTATGTATCCCTAAGGATCCTACTTTAAAGAAACTAATCCTCCATGAAGCTCATGATAGCCCTGTTGGCTGCAGGACACCCAGGTTATGCAAAAACATTAAATGCGGTAAGAAGGAGCTTTCATTGGGCAGGCTTGAAAAATGATGTGCTTCGGTACTTGAAACAATGTCTCTCATGCCAAAGGATCAAAGCTGAAAGGGTCAAGATGCCTGGAAAGCTTCAACCCTTAGATATTCCCCAAATGAAGTGGGAGTGCATTAGTATGGATTTTGTCACAAGTCTCCCCATTGTTCAAGGAGGATATGACTCCATTCTAGTAGTAGTGGACTTACTTACCAAAGTAGCTCACCTTATACCAGCAAAGAAGACCTTCAAAGCTTCTGATGTTGCTCGAATATTCATCAAGGAAGTCCTCAAACTTCATGGTCTCCCAAAAAGGATAGTAAGTGATCGGGATTCTGACTTCACCTCAAAATTCTGGCAGTCTTTATTTCAAGCTCTGGGGACTCAACTTTGCTTTAGCACAGCTTATCATCTAGAGACCGATGGCCAGACTGAGAGAGTCAATCAAGTAATTGAAGACATTCTCAGAGCATACTGTGGACGGGAACCCAGAAGGTGGATTCAATACCTTCCTCTGGTAGAATTTGCCTACAATGCGTCTTATCATCAAAGCATAGGAATGTCACCATTCAAAGCACTCTATGGGCAAGAATGCTTGTCTCCTCTAAATTTCTATGATCCGACCATAAGAGTTGAGGCATCCAGGAAAATGCTCAAAGAGATGGAGGAACAAACCAAGGCTATCCAAAAGGATATTAAAGCTGCCCAAGATCGACAAAAGCATTATGCTGACAACAAGAGGTCTGAAAGGATCTTCAAGGAAGGAGACAAAGTTCTTCTACGAGTGCGACCCAAACGAAGTTCTCTATCACTTGGGAAATATAAGAAGCTCAGCCCTAGGTATTGTGGTCCTTATACAGTTATCAAGTGTCTAGGTAAAAGTGCTTATAAACTCCAACTCCCAGCCCATATCAAAGTCCATAATGTATTTCATGTAAGTTTGTTAAAGCCATATGTCCCTAGTCTCGATCATATTCTTGATGATGAACAAGTTGTAATCCCTACTCAAGGAGTCCTTGAATTACAGCCCAGTAGCATCATAGATTCTAGGGAAAGGCAACTCCGAAATAGAACTCTTGTAGAACATCTAGTTCAGTGGAAAGATTACCCTGAAGAGGATGCAACTTGGGAAGATGAAGCTACACTCTTAAAGGATTATCCCCAATTCATGACGAGATGAGGACATCTCGATTTCTTTAAGGGGGGAAGGATGTAACATACCCATCTTCACTAATAAAGAAATGTCCATGTAATTATGAGTTTTTATGGTATAAATATCAATGATTTTATTATTTGAGTCATTTCTACTTAGAATCTTCAAATTCTGAGCCCAAATTTGGAATCTGCGCGCGATTTTACCCTAATATAGGATTTTACAGCATCCAAAACGGACACCGGATCAAGCCTATACGCTAATTTCAATCATTTTAGTTAAAAAACGACGACCTTTAAACCTTAATAAATGCACGACCGCACGTCCGATTGACGAACGGTCTGAACCCCTGCGACCAGGAGAACCTCCCGGACAAAAAAAAAATTTCGCTCCCGGGGCGGTCCGGCACGCAAATCGAGACCGGCGTCCCAAATTTGGGTACCCCGCCCCAAAATTTGGTCCGTACACACTTACTAGGACGCCCGTACAATGGCCGCCCAAGAACCAAAGGACGGCCGCCCACTGTATGGTCCACGCGTACCCTTAGGTGGACACGCAGACCAAATAAGGTACATGCGTACCACTCCTTTCCCAGACAACCGACACCGTACCTTTTCCCTAGGCCCATGCAGGCCACTGATCCATAACCTTTGAAGGTACACCGTCCTTTCGTCCTTGCTTTGCGCAGCGCCCGTACCCTCACCCCTCAGCTATATAAACCCCCGGGGTGCTCCACAGACGGCACGCATTTCTGTGTAGCGTATGCCCTGTTGTGCCGCCGTCCGTACCGCCGTCCGTCCCTGTGTAGCATACTTGCTGCAAGTACAGCCGCCCTTGCAGCCACCCCTCTCACACCCCCTCATTTGGCTCTTTTCAGATAAGCCAATTTTCCTCCATCCCCCTCTTGCTAGAGGCCAGTGTCCTTAACTCATCTCCCCCCCCGTGTGAATAGACTTACAAAGAGGCTTGCAGTAACCCCTCCCAGCCCTCTCCACGTTTTTGCCTTTGCCCTTAAGGACATCTCACAATCCCCCCCCCCATTTGCGTAGACTTTAGTAAGGGTTTTTTGACTCAAGCGAGGGTTCGTGCGCCATATTCTTTTGTTCGTACGGTGAGCAAACGAACTCGGAATTCAGATCCGACTAAAGCGTTTCGATCGCAGCAGCGAGCTCTACAAGGCGACGCCTAAGATGGCCTCATCCCGGAGACGACAAAATATTGCCTCAAGAGGAGCACGTAACAATGAGATGGGGGGAGATGCGCCTAATGCGGCTCCAGTCCTCCCTTTTCAAGCCCCTCAAGGAAACGGTGGCCAGGTTAGCTTGGTTAATTTTCAAAAGAAGAGATTTTTCCTTAAATTAGTATTAATGAATGGTGTCTTTTTCTTTTAGAATGAGGACATAAAAATTATATGAAGTTATGTTGTATTCGATAAATTGCGTTGAAATTGTTATCTTCACGAACTGTGAATGCTATATTTAG